>NC_057321.1:1562448-1874938 GCF_000687475.1 Ustilaginoidea virens
AAACCCACTGACTGCTACTTCTACCCCGTGACACCGCCGCTTCCGCCCTGTCCCCCTTGCCCAAGGAATAACCAGACAGGTCCTCGTCCGTTGGCTTCCTTGAAGACGCGCACCTCGCCAACTGGACGCCAACTGAACGCTGTTCCATGACGCAACACTCCCCAGAACCAATCGAAACACCACGCGACGCCGACAAAATGCAAAGCCGTGCTGCCGGTCCAGCATGCCAGCCCGGGTGGGGAAGCTCCACGCTGCCGTCTGGCAGGAAATACAACGTGTCTTTGCCGTCTTGCTGCTCCCAGGCTGTGTGCGCTGCGCCCCCCGGTCAAGTGTATCTCGTTGCTTTCTATATGCTTCTCTGTTCGAAAAGAAGAAGAGTGTGAAAAAAAAAAATGAAGATATAAAAAGGCATGGTGTGGCGCTTGTGTAAATCTAGCGCTTGTATATGTCAACGCAACAAAGGCAGATCATCTGCAATTGCCTTCGAGACTTGAGACATGGAGGAGGAAGGGGGGAACATGTTGAAAATAAAGATAAATAAATAAGTAAGTAAAAAAGGTCGGTTCCTTGATTGGGGCCTGCAGCACAGCTGCATCCTCTAGATGGCCCAGCTGCCCCGGCGCTCTCGCACTCCCCAGGCCAGAGGATCGAGGTTGTCGAGATCGGGATGCTGCCTCGCCCACTCGGTAATGTAGCTCCTCAACGCCCTCCATCTGGGGCATCGCGCGCTCCCCGACGCCTGCCGCAGGTCCATGTCGAACATGTGCCCCTTGGCCATTTGCTTCTCGTCATCCCGGCAGAGCTCCTCGACCGACACGCGGCTGATCTTGGAAAGCTCCTCGTCAAAGGAGCGAGCGGTGGCGGGGTACCCTAGCGACAGGTAATTGTACACCTGGGTGATGAAGTAGTCGTCAAACTCGGATGCAATCTTCTCGTCCCGCTCCACCTGCGCCTTTTCGCGGCGGAGCCGGCCGTCCAGGCCGTGCAGCATGTGCAGGCCCCTTGACGGGCCGTTTCTGGCTCGCTGGTGGTCGGCGGTCTTGGTCGGGCTCGCCGCGCTCAAGCTTTCCGACGAGTTGGAGGAGGTGAGCGTGGATTCCGGTTCCTCGCTCATGGAGCGCGAGTCGTGGCCGGCGGCGCCGCGGGGGCTCCCCGGCGGGTAAGGCGTGACGAGCATGTTGGCGCCGTGCAGATCGGCCGGCACGACGTAGTCATTGCTGGATTCGCTCCGGCAGCAGTATCCCCTCCACAGACCGCCCTGGCCGGTGGTGTCGCGGTTGTGTTCCTCGTACACTTGGCGGTAGATGAATGGATGGTCCGTCTCCAGTTTCGTTTGCTTCGGCGAGGGGCACCGCCGGAACTTCAGATCCTTGCCAAGCATCGGAGGCGACGCGGCTTGCCGCATCCGATGCAGCTGGAGATTGTCCGGCTGCAGTCCAAAAGCACCAAAGGGCCGGCCGAAACCTGCGCCGGGTCCTTCTCCAGCACCACGATCGGCCGCAACCGCAACCGCAGCCGCATCCCCGTATTGACGACTCCTGTCGTCTGCTGTGACGATGCCGGACTCGGGCCGTGCAAAGGGTGTCAGCGAGCTCCTCAGATCCTGTAGCTGGGCCACGGAATCTCTTCTCTCTCTCCTCTCCTCGGGGGCGATCCTATTGGTCGTTGTCCACAACGGGTCGGGAGGCATGGGTAGGTCCATCTTGTCCAGATCGGAATCTGTCCGCACAAGGGCGACGTCCTCGTCTTCCATACCCAGCTCCGAGCCTTGTTCCCCTTGGTCATGTGCCCTCTTCTCGGCATAGTTTTGCATATGCTTGTGCCACCAGTTCAACCCCAGGTTGGACGACTTCCTGCGCACTCTGGGCTGGACACCATCTTGTTGATGCTGGGGCGTATATTCCGCCGAGTTGTCGCTGTCCGAACCCTCTCGAAAGTAAAAGTGCGCGACGCCGCCCTCACGGGCCCGGCTGTTGGGAAAGGCGGCCAAGGCAACCTCTTCCATTTGCCTGGCTGCTTCCTTTGCGGCAATGTCGAGGAGGTACTGCTTGACGCCTTCGTCCTCGGACTCCCTCCGGGTTGGGGGAGGGTGGCGGATGGGCTCGTCATCCCACGAGTCGCCGCCATTTTTCCTCCTGGCTTTCGTCTTGGCTACGTAGATGTGGTTGGTGTACGGGGTGATGTCGGTCTTGTCGGTTGGCCTGGTAGCTGGGGCGGGGTCTCCCACTCGCCTGGCCCTTCGCGATGTCTCAATCAGTTGAGGTTTGAACCGGCGCCTCTCGGACACTTGTGGCATGGGCATCAGAGGCGAGGTGGATAGAGGGGAAGGCTCAGGCGTCGGTTCGGGGACCGGACCGCCTGGGTGACTGCCATGCAAGCTACGGTTCCGGTTCGACTGGAAGGTAGTCTCGATGGGCACGGGGGCAAAGCGTCGTTTGGGCGGATGGGAGCTCTCCATCGCTCGAGGGCTTTGAGACGGGTTAGAACCTGGAACTCTGTGGGTGGGGGCGCGGCCAAAGTTTGAGCCTGTTTCGCGAGCTGGTGCCCCCTTGTGGGCTTCCGGGATAGCCAACGATGATGGGTGGACAAGACACAGAGATGGATGGCTGGCAATCGAACAAGGTTACGCCTCGAGGCGCGGCGCGGCGGCAAAGGTCGGCAGTGACCCTGCAGCTTGGCTCCGTCACCTCACCCACCGCATGCAACGAAGAGCGGTGGGGGGATTTCGGAGGATTTAAGAGGCTTCGGCTTTGGGAGGCTTCCCGCCCGAAATCCTCGTCAAGTTCCAAGGCGACAAAAGAATGGCGATGCGCAGCAACTCTTTGCTCGGGTGGACGACAACAGAAGCGGCCTCGAGAAAGGGGGATGAGGGAGGGGGCGGGAAGGAGGTTGAAGCTGAGATGAGAGCGGCCAGGGTTTCCCAGTGCCTCCTCACTAGTGCACAACCCTGAAGTTTGTATCATGGCCACCTCACGATGGGGTGGAGAGCATTGACACGATGAGCACAACTCGGCACAGCATAAGCACAAGGCACAGCACAGGCACAGCACAGGCACAAAGCACGGCACAAGCACTGTTGAGCCCCGGTTTGACTAGGCTGGTCTGTTCCGTCAATTGGTCTGTTGCATATGTGTGGGGCGGGACTGAGGCGTGCATTATGTATTCTGCGAAGTACATGCGGACCATGGAGTGGCTATCGTGAATGAATCCATGATGGAGGCAGCTGGAATGGACGGCGTCAGCTGGTGGGGGTCAACAAACTGGCAAACTTGGCAGGTGGTGGCTATCAGCCGAGCACTCCGGAATCCGCACCCAACGTGCTCCTTGCTTGAAGCAGGTGCGCTCCTACTTCAGAGAGTTCGAGCCAACCTGGACATCCGAGTCGCCGCAACTCGGCAGTTCTGCCCTCCGGCGCCCCTTCCTTTTCCCTTCTCCCCCCCCCCCACCCCTTCCCCCTTGCCCCTTCCTTCTTCCTCTGAAGCAAGAGAGTGCCCTCGACGCACACTGTGTTTACACACTGTCCGAGGCTGCAATCTCGCCCCTCCTCATCCTCAACACCTCTGGTAGAGACACAAGTCTGTTCAGCGTTGCAAAAAAAAAAAAAAAAAAAAAAAAAAAAAAAAAAAAAAAAAAAAAAAAAACTCCATGGTACTTGTGGTTGGAGAAATCAGACCCATCAAACCTAAACCCCAGGAGCACACGTCCAGCCACGGCCCGTCCGTCACTGACCTTCCTTCAATAGGATGCAAATCCGGGTCAGACCAAGGTAGTGTGGGGGGCCCCGATCAGTTTGGTGCGTGCCTTGGCGGCAGTTCTGGTCTTTGGATGCGTAATCGGTCCTGGAGCTGCCAAAAACAAGGTTCCGAAAAAAAAACAAAGGGGCCGCCACCCAGATACAAAAATGGACAATGGCAATCGACAGTAGGTACGGAATGTTGCTGGCTGACGAGAACGATGCGCTAAACTCCAAAGGGTAGTGTTATTCTGGATCGACGATCGGAGCCTGTTTCTCCTTCTAAAAAAAAAAAAAAAAGAAGAAGAAGAAACGGGAAAATAAAAAACTCAGGCCAGGGACGAAAGTTAAACGTCGGATGCCGTCGACGACTATCCCTTGGTTGCATTGGATGACGCGGACGCAACCAAGGCTTTAACGGGGCTTGCGGTTCGTTCAGCACGCATTGCAACCCCAATGCTTGGGTTTCCGCCCATTTCGTCCTCGATCCCACCAGTTTTTGCCTGATGCATTAATACCGACCATCCTGTGCCATTCCCACGAGATCCATCGGTTATCTATGACGGATTCCCTATCGGCTTAGAAATGGCTCCGATGGGGAAGCCTTGGGTGCTTGGCTCGTACGTATCCACGCTTCAAGGAAGCAAACAGTGCTCTGTAGTGTCCTCGGGGTTGCGCAATCAATCATCAAGGCACAGGCGCTCAAGATTGCCATGCCATTATGCAGCATGGTAAAGTGTTGAGTTGAGTCTCGTCGGCCATGGACCATGGTCGCAGGTAAACTCGGCTTACCGATTCTGAAGTCGTACCTGCCCTCACCCCACATTGAAATGACGGTGTGGTTTCTGAACCTTTGGCCCGCCTGGGCGGCGGAGATTGCGAAGAGGAGTGGCTTCGGCCGAACAATGCTGGGCGCCGTGAAGATGAAAATGAGCGGCATGTGAGTCGTCGTCCACCATACGAGTGGCAACTCGCGACCAACACAAGACATGTCCAAAAGGATGGATGCTATTCGGTACAGAGTGCTGGATGTATTGTCTGTGACACGATGCATTGTATCCCGTCGCGGGTGTCTCACAACAGATTGCATGGCCATCAAACCTGACAGGCGCGGCAGGTAATGTGATTGAACTAGACGCCCAGACTGCAGCATTCCAACCGCCACCTCGATGCGGGTTTCCGAAGACGCATCGCATCAACTTGTCCCGGGGAAGGGCTCCCTCTTCCGACATGGTCGTGCCTGGGGTCGCCGGATTAGGTTCCAATGCGTTCGTTTTCCATCTGATGGTTGTTTTTCCCCGCGTTGAACGACTTTTGACACCCCCGGCGGCTTGCTTTGCTTGGTGCTTGTTACTGTACCAAGACGGTGTGTGGTTGATGACCTCAAGGCTGTACTCTGTACGTACCTGTTGGCACGGAGTAGGGCGGACTCTCTCTCTCTCCCTCTCTCTTTAAAAAAAAGAAAAAGAAAAAGAAAAAGAAAAAGAAACAAGAGAAAAAAAAGAGGCAACGCTGCAGACCGGGGGTAGTCGGAATAGCCGGAAATAGACGAGTCTGAGAAATTGATGCTTCGCGTTCCTTGGTGCTTCTTGTCCAAGAGTTCGATTCGATTTTCCCTTTGTTCATGCAACACCGGCACCAAAGGCAAAGGACGAGGTACAGTACGGAGTAGGCAAGGGAAGAAAGACAACGCCGATGCTGTCCATGATTCAGCAGGTAGATTAGGTTAGGTACCTAAGGTACCTAATGTTGCAATATAATATGCGGAGCACTCGGTATGTACATGCGTCGCTTACCACAATCGTGGACGACCACGTCAAGGAGGCAAGGAGGCAACATTGAAGGCACGACAGACAGCAAGAGGAAACCGCTGTCCTCTCGCCCTCCGATCCCTCCGGACGTGCCGAAGGGGCCTAGCCTCGGAATATAGCCGCCCCCGGCAAGGGCCTCTTCGGGTCTTCCAAGTCCATGCCAAAAAAAAAAATTGGTCTGAAATTGTGCTCCCCGTGCGGAAAGCATGGTGAGGCTAGCAAGGGAAAGGCGGCCCAATCGGATTGTCGGGCTGGCCTTATCCAAGCGGTAGGTATCGCAAAAAGTGACCCATGCCAGAGAAGCTTGAAACGATTCGCAGCCGCGACTAGACGAGCCTAAAAGCAATCTACTTTTACGGCGTGGCAGGAATTGAACGATTTGTACCAGGGAGAACGGGCCCGCGGCGGAGGAAGAAGCTTGGCAAGGGGGGCCCCCATGTTGTTATGCTGCTATATTTAAGTTGGGTTTTGCGATTTACAGTTTGCGCGGACCGGGCCTCGGACACGATGCTCTTTGCGGCGGCGCACCAACAACAGCGCCATCAGCATCAGCGCCATCAGCTTCGCTCGACATCTGGTCGCGGTCTGATCGCGGTCTGGTGAATCTGGCTGGTTCAATGTTTCTGGCCGCTCCTGCCGCTCCTGCCGCCCAGAGAAGCGAAGCAACAAGCGATTTTGGCAGCGACGACCGCTCGCTGGCTGACAAGAGGGACTGCCAGCTGAACCAGACTGTCCAAGTCCAGTCTTGTATTGTCTTGTCCTGTTCTGCTACAATCAGGTTCCCTGGTCATCGTGCGGGCTGGGGGCTACTTGCCACTTGCTACTTGCTACTTGAGGTCAGGTACTTGCTACTTGAGGTCAGGTACTTGCTTCTTGCTGTCGACTGACACGGGCTGCTGGCCCCTCGTCCGTCCGCGATTGAGTCAGCCTCCTCCCGCAAGATGGAACCTTGTATTGCCATGCGCCCTCCCCCGAACCTTCCAAGGCTGCCACCCCCCGGATATGCTTTGCTTTTCTTTTCTTTTTTCGGTGCCTGGCCCTCTTCGCATTTTCCCTGCCTCCTAATCTTAATTCTCGTTCTTGCCTTTTGCATATATAATCGCTTTCGCTCACAACCCGCCCCGGGTGCCCTGGGTGGTTTTCCCACCTTGTTGGTTGTTGGTTGTTGGTTTGGACTCTGTGTTCCTATTGCTTCACCTACTGCTTCATCTTTGGCTGCTCTTTTCCCTCTCCTCGACGCCCGTTGCCTGAACCAAGTCTCGATTTAATTACCTGGTCAGCGAATTGTCCTGGCCACCTCGACGCTACAGACCACTAGTCGCAACATTTCCTCCCCGATCCTTGCCTTGCCGTAATCGCACCGGCATTTGATGCGTTCCCGCTCTCCTCCAGCAAAAACAAAACTCTTGCACCAGATTCGCCAAGAAACGCCATCCCATTTTTTACTAGCCAGACGACTACGCACTACACTACACACGCCACACACCTCGAACGACGAGCCGACTTGTCGCATTCTTCTGGGCCGTCCTTCTTTGCCTTGGTTGGCATTTGCCGCAGCCCTGGCAGCGGCAGCGGCACCGGCAGCGGCACCGGCGCTGGAACCGGCGACTTCCAGGTAGTTTCCAGGTGGTGAGTGCATCATGACAGCGGCCAGCAGCGGCAACGGCAACGGCAATGCGACTTCGACCTTCCAAATGTCAACGTCGCCTCCAGCGACCAGCAGCCCCTGTTCGCCACCTGCACACCCCGTCGCAAATCCTCCCGCCACACCTCGCTGCCTCTCTCTCGACGCCGCCTCGCATCCAAAGAGTCGCGGTGGCGGCACGACCCCGTCGTCGCTAGCCGGCGCTGGCACTCATGTTGCTGCTATTGACGCACAAGCTGGCGTGCCTGGCCCTCGCCCTGGCAAGGACGCCACGCTGGGCCACAGGCAAGACCCGTTTGCCGCCATTTCTCCCGCCAAAACCCCAGACCTGCCTCCTGTGCCCGACGGGGCCAACGCGAACAGCACGGCATGTCCAATTCCACAACCCGAACAAGAGGCTAGCCCCAGCCCGCGCCCACACCTGCGCCTGCGCCCACGCGCCAGACATTGTACCCAGGACCAGGCCCCGGCTAGTCCATTGCCTATTAGGAGGCCACCCCCCGAATTTTTTCATCCCCTTGTCGAGGCACGCCCGCTCCGCACCGCCAGCGTGCGGCCTGATACAAAGATTGTCCACCCGAAACCCATCGCCCATCCGCCCGCCCTGAACCACAACCTTCCCGACAGCTTGATTCGATCCGGCTCCGCGGCTGGAAACATTGCTCAGCTCGAAGCCACGGCCGAGCGGCTGTCCATGACGAGTTCCATTGACGATGCTATTCGTGAGTTGCACCTGGAACTGAAGCGAAGCGACAGCAGACGATCAGCGAGATTGGCTCTATCCCGCATGGCCTCGGTTGACGAGCTCGTCGCATCTCCGCCCGCTCCCATCGGACCACACTTCTCGACCGCAGCCTCCCTCGTCCCCGCAAACAGCGCTGCTCGTCACCGCGGTTACTCGCCCGCCGCCTGCTTTGCCATGTCGCCAAGCGTGTCGCTGACCGGTCCCCTTCGCTGCGGCTCCATACACTCCGCAGGTAGACCAGATGCCACCTTTGACTCGATGCTAGCACGGAATCCTTCTGGAAAGTCTTCCATCAGGAGTTTCCGATCAAGCAAACCCTCCCTGGCCGAAATCTCCGAGTCGGAACCTGTTTCGCTCGACAAGAAGGCCTTTGACGAAGCCGATGCCGCGCCGCCTCTCGAAGATCTGGCGGACGAAGGCATGCAGCAGCAGCTTTCGGACACCGCTGCCGATTTTGTGCCAAGCACCGATGCATTCCACCAGATGCTCCAGGACGGCCTGGGATCATCGGCTGGACCCCAACAGGGTTCCAAGGCTACCACCGCCGCCGCCAACACCACTGCTACGCGGCGGCGGCAGCAGCAGCAGCGCCGCCCTGAGAGCGTTCACTCCAGCAATACATCAGAGCAAGCTCGCGACGCCTTTGTCGACTTTGACGGAGTCCATTGGGAGCCACAAGATGAAGCCGACTCGTACGTGCCGCAAGCCTTGGAGTCAGATGTATTGGCACAGCGACCAATGCTGGTCTCCACGGCTCAGCCGACTCAACGGACTTCTTACATTGACCCATCGACGGGCCAAAATATGCTGTATTATCCTGCACGCGTTCCCGCCATGCTGAACCTACCTCCCAAATTATCCACGAAGCCAAAGGCTGCCTCCCGAAACGACAGAAGATCCCAAATCCTGAGCACCATGATGGATATGACGGCGGCGCCATGCATGCAAGATTCCACCCAACGCAAGCGTCAATCCGTCTTGGCCGATTTTGGGGCGACCTTCCCCGCCGACCCCCCGGTCCGCGACTCCTGGCTGCCAGACCCCATTGCCAGCCACCGAGACTCCTTTGCAGCTCTGTCCTCGTTTGGTGCTCTGGACGAAGCTGCACAGCAACCGGTCGGAGTAGCCAACCACGTCACAACGAGGCAAGACGCCGCCCCACGCCGCCCTGAGCGGCTCTCCAAGCTTCCCAAGGATAATCGAAAGTCGGTGGCTTCCATGCTCGGCAACCTACCGGCGCAACTTCGGGCTAGCGCCTTTTTCGATCTTCCATCCATAAGCCCAGAGGTTGAGATCAAGGATGGATCTGCCATGGCTACGCTCGATAGCATTCTCGATGCCTCGGCCAGTGCACCTGTAAGCGCATTCACCGACCACCTCTATGTCGGCAAACTTGGGCCCGAGGTGTATGGGAAGCAAAACCAGAAGGGAGGCGGGAAATCCGCCGCGACCGGACAGCCTCGTGCACAACCCAAGAAGATGTCGTCGATGGTGCGGCTGGGTCGTAAACGCGGCAGCAGCAGCAGCAGCAGCAGCAGCAACGGTGATGACAAGCCAGCGCGACCGCACAGCAGCATAGCCTTGACCTCGACTGCGCTTTACGGCGTTGCCCACCGTGGTGACGGCCAACTTACCCCGGACAGCGCTGACAGCGCGGAGCGGGTTATTCGGCTCGGTGCCGGACGAGAAGGCGTGCCGGGGCGGCTAGATCAAGGGGCGGAGCTAGAAGAGCAGCAAGAAGAAGAAGACGACCAACCCTTCGAGGCCCGTTACCAAGGGCCCCCCACCACCCTACTGGCCGAGCTGATGATGCGGAAACAGGAGCAGAGGCAACGCGTCAGGAACTTGGGCAAGGGCCTTCCCAACGGCAACTATGCCACGCTCCTGGACTTGGACACAGTCGCCGAGGTGCAGATGAGGAACCGCAAGAACAAGCGAGTCAACCTGGCTTGGGAGCACGTGGACGCGCTTGATGACCAGAACGGATCCGACGACGAAGACGTGCCCCTGGCCATCGTTGCCGCTATGCAGCGCGGAGCCAAGAATCTGGCCGACCTCGACAGACCCGTCGGTCTGATGGAAAGGCGGGAGAGGGAGGACAACGAGCCTCTGAGTCACCGTCGCGCGCGGTTGCAGGGAATGGAGCCTCCGACCCCTGCTGCCGCCCTGCCCGCCAGGCAGAGCATGATGTCTTTCCCGGCCGCACATGCCCTGGAGCTTCTCTCGCCCAACGCTGCTGCTGGGGTCGGGGTAAGCGTCGGCCCAGAAGAGCCTGAAGGCGGCGCCATGGAAGAGGTTGAAGGCGAGACTCTGGGCGAGAGGCGTCGCAGATTAGCAACAAAGGATGGGGCGGAGGTGCTGCCCACGGCTCGTAGAGTCAGCCTCAGCTTTTCGGCCGAGCTTCTGAACCAGTTTGGCGACCCCGAAGACGGCAGGGACGGATCAAGCACAAGCAACAACAACAAGGAGGCGGGGGCGGCGAAGAAGCAGAGCGCAGCAGCGGCGGCGGTCCCAGCAGCCTCCAAAACACCCTGCGAGGAAGAAACCCTCGGGCAGCGTCGGCGACGACTCCAAGCGGAGCGTCAAGGCAGAGAGCGGGAAATGAGCCACGGCAACCCGACGACGACGACGACGACGGCGGCGGCGGCGGCGGTGGCGGGGACTTGGTCGGACCCGCCAGGGGCGAGACGGCTGAGTCTCGCCAACGTCCTGTCTGCCCACCCCACGAGGGAAGGAAACACGCGGGCGCGGGAAGAACAGGTGCGGAGCGAGCTGGAGATGCGCGCTGCGCAAGAACGCGAGTCCAAGATGTCGGCGATGCGGATTCAGATGCCGACGTGTCTGCCGCAGAGCAACCGCGACAGGTCGGGGGGGTTCCTGGGCGGCGCATTCAACGACGGCACGGGCGGCCAGGGCCCCAGGGCGGCGATGAACATGAGCAGCTCGGCCCTCTCGCCGGGCAACCGAGCGAGCGTCATGACGGGCTACGGGGTGCCCAACCTGGGAGTGGTGACGAGCCAGTCGGCCTTTGGGGCAGGGCTGAACGGGTTTGGCGGGCCGGGCGGTGCCGGCAAGAGCTCCATCAGCATGTACAATGACGCGGCGAGCCAGATGTACGGCGGCATGAAGCCGGCGCAAGCAAAGCCCATGGACCGAGTAGAACAATGGCGCTACAGCGTGCGTCCCTAGTTGTCGGGGCACCTTTTCCCTTGGTGGCTCTTGTCAGTATTTGCAGCATTTGCTTTCTTTTTTTTTTCTTTCTTTCTTTCTCTCTGTCTGTCCTACTTTGTTCTGATTTTCTTCCTCGGGGTTTTTTTTTTTTTTTTTTTTTTTTGTATTCAAAATCAAGCAACCCGTGTACTCCACGCTTATTCTTTACTTTGTCTCTATAACATCCAGTCAGCATTGCCAGGGCGCCCGGGCCATGATTTCGCATTCGTTGTTGGAGCCGGCGAAGGGGGGGGTGGTTGGGGGGGGGGGGGGGTTGGATAGGGCATATACTATATAGACAGCGTCATTTTTATCGCAGACCAGCGCAGACGGATCCCTCGACACGTAGCGCCTGCCCATGGTCTCCAACAGCGCGAATGACTGACTGGCCATGCGTCGGGGCTACCCGGACGAGGATGTAGCGATGTAGATGTAGCTCAAGCTTTGCACCGTGGACGGGCAGCCGGCGAGAGGGGGTAGAGTACGGAGTACGGAGTAGACCAGGTCAACGTGTGCGGGCAGGGCAGTACAGTACATGCTCGGTGTTGGATAAGGTAGGTCTGGTCTGGTACGGTACGGTACGGTACCTGCCGAAGGTGGCCAGCATCGCTCGCAGGCACTGCTGTGTGGTGCTCTGTGCCTCCATATGACGCTCTATACCCTATGCCCCTATTCCTATACCCTGGCGACAGACTGGACCTTCCTGCCGCAACAACCGCCTGCCTCAAGCCCGGACCTCGTTGCCAGTTGACCCGACGTGCACGCAAACACACAGCGGCAGGAATACGGAACATGCAGGACGAGCTAACCCCCAAAGATAAGATGCCAGGTACCTTTGCGTACCTGCTAACAAGGTGCAGCTTTTGCATCGGGCCCTTCTCTCTGCCTGCATGGCCTCTCGGGCAACCGGCCCAGCCGCCAAACCGACAAACCTTTCTTAGAAAAGCCCGAGCCAGTACGTTGACGTCTCAGAGCGCGTAACGCTGCAGGTGACGCGTTTTTCGTCTGCGTTGAATACATACGAATAGCCCCTTAGGCGTGCAAGCTAGCGGGAATAGCCTTACAGCGCCCGATGTGCCCGATGTGCCCGATGTGCCCGATGTGCCCGATGTGCCCGATGTGCCCGGACGTGCCCGATACAGCTCTTGTAAATCCGGAAATTGCCCGCACCCTAGCAGACCCACCTTCTGCTGAATAGAGCAGGTACCTACCTGATGGGGGCACCTTCTAGCTCGAGCAGCCGGCCTGGCCGCCGCCAAACATTCATCACTAAAGTGCTCGTGCTGGGAAAACCCCGGCCGTTCCAACGGAGCCAACAAGCGACGTCGCAAGTGTTCATGCCGTAGGTGGCGCATTCTTCGCCCGCCTCGAGCTGGCGTAGTTGACGCTTCCCGACACGAAGGACCGGACTTGTAAATTAAGCGGGGATCAGAACTTGTCTGGTATTATCGAGTCTGAACGCCGGTTTGTACGCCAGTACGCCAAATGATTTAGCGTGCTGGCGTACTGCCGCTATGCGCTACATTGGCGCGTTTTCTTGGCAACTATTCCTCTTACAGGGCATATAAGCGGCCACTGCTAGCGCGATACGTCGTGTGAATAAAGGCTGTAAGTGTTGGGGGATGCTTCCATGGAATTGCGTTGCAGATTCTTACTAATTTGCTCAAGGCGCCATGATTTATGATTTATGTCGTCTAGTGCGCCAGGCGCACTTACTTGGTTCTGGGCCATGGACTTGCGCTTTCCACCACCTTTCATTCTTGGTCTACGGAGTACTGATGTGCCCTGTGCCCCTCAACGTACGGTTTTCTATTGGCTCAGGGCCCTGGTCCGCTACAACGTCTGCTGCACCTTGCGCCAGCACCTTCGCACCTTCAAAGGGATTGATTGATACGATTTACTTTAGTTAGCTCAAGCCCTACGAATGCTACACCGTAAGACAGTCAAAGGGGAACAGAAAAATAAATACACAAAGGCATACATTTATTAGGTTTAGCGGGCTACTGCGTTCTTCTTTTCTTTCTCTTCTTCATGACCCACTGGCACGTGAGACGGGCTATATAGACTCCACCGTCAGTCACATCTGGTACCTTGGCGCAATCACGCCCCGTTTATATCACATCGTGCACCGTAAACACCAACCCTCGGCGTGTCTACGTCACCGAGCCGCTGCAGCCGACGCCGCTGTCCTGTCCGACTGCGTGATTCGGGCGGGCGGCCTTGACCAAAGTGGATCCGCTGCGAAATCGCTCGCCCGAGTCTTCTTCATCCCTGGTTGCTTGCTAAACATGCGGTCAAGGGACAGAAAGGGGGCAGGGAGGACAACGCAACATGGTTGCAGCATGATGGCCCAGGTGGCAAAATGCCGATCCGCGAGGCTCTTTCCCCTTTTTATAGATGCCAGGTCCCCCCCCCCCCCCCCCCCCCCCTGATGGTATGGCAATGGCCAATGGTAGGAAAGGTGGCAAAACAGCCATGGTGGGAATGATGCCGCGGGGGAAAAGAAAAAGACAAGTCGCCTAGCTAGCTACCGACGTTTCTCGTCTGCTATGTTTGTCTATGACGACGAGGGAAAAAGGTCGTCGTCTCATCTGCCATGTTGACTACGACGACGAGGGAAAAAGGTCGTCTCATCTGCCATGCAACTACGTCGACGAGGGAATTATGTCGCCAAAGTCGTACCAGTACACGCCGGGCATCCTTCGCCGGGCCCTGCAGATCAGCGCGGAGAAGCGCGAGATTCGCCTGGTAAAGACGTCCGACCAGTTGCCAATGGTCGAGTACGGCAGCAGCTCCTGGAACCGGCCGGGGTCGCTGTGCAGCTCGAGGCCGGCGGCCAAGAGCGGCAGGTCGCTGCACGTGGGGGTCCTGCCCGTCTTGCGAAAGGCCATGTCGATGTGGGCGAGGATGGTGGTGGCCAGGGCCGACGCCGTGGCGCGCTCGGTGCCAAACGGGAAGCGCAGCCGGTGGATGATGAGCAGCAGCGTCGCCTGAATGATCTGCACCTGGCACAGCATGTGCACGACCTCGGCGCTCGTGTACGTGTCGCAAAAGTCGTCCGCTATGACGGGTTTCCAGCCGCGCACGCGGCGCTCGAGGTCGTCCAGGCGTCGGGACAGGGCGTAGCCGTCGTGGCCGTCGGCGTGGCCGTCGTGGCCGTCGTCGACGTCCCCCCGGGCGGGCCGCCTGGCCTGCCGGAGCGCGTGGCTCAGCACGGCCACGGTGTGCAGGTGCACCAGGAGGCCGCTGCAGAGGCCCATGCAGGCGTCGACGTGGGAGTGCAGGGCAGGGTGGTCCATGCGGATGGTCGGCAACCTCGTCTTCATGAGGCACTCGGCCGCCTCGGTCAGGACGATGCTGGTCAGGAAGCCCGCGTAGGCGCCGCGCAGGATCTTGCCGGCCGAGAGGAAGTGGGGCTTGAGGAGGTTGAGGGTCTGGTTGCACACGTGGAGCAGCTCCGGGCCCCCGACGGTCATGACAAAGTGCAGCAGCTGATAGCCGAGCATCAGGCAGGCCGTGCTGTCGAGCTGGTCCGTGACCTTGAGGGAGCGCAGCGTGCCCAGGGCCGAGGCTGCGTAGCGGTAGCTGGCGCTTCTGTCGCAGGCGTCCCCCATGGAGAGGGCGTAGGCGAGGTAGCCGTCGGCGACGACGGCGTGGGAGGACAGCAGGTGGAAGACGAGCCTCTGGCGATACGACGCGCAGAAGCTGGGGCCTAGGACCAGCTTCTGGAGGAAGCCTTCCTGGTGCACGACGCGGTCCAGCAGGAAAACCTCCCTGTCGGTCAGGAAGGGAAACGGCGACAGAAATGTGCTTCGGGGCGAAGGGCTGGCCGGAGGCGGAGGCGGAGGCGGCGGCGGCGGCGGCGGCGGCGGCGCGACCGGGCCCAGCCCCGGCCCCGGCCCGGGCGACGACTCTGTTGGCGACGACGACGACGACGACGACGACGACGACGACGATGACGACGACGGGATCACGTCTGCCAGCGGCATCCTCCTGGCGCTGTCACAGCCCGGGCGAGGAGGCCGGGCTCGTTTGGCGAGAGTCTTGAGGCAGGATGGCGGTCGGCCGGGCCGCTTCAACGGCCGTCGAGTCTCGCACACGTGCCCGATCCTTGTGCACCGTTCACACTGAAACACGCCGGGGCTCCATTGGCAGCGCTCCTTGATGGCGTGGCACCGGTCACAGGACCGGGGGACCTGAGATTTGTGAATCATGATGGGCCAAAGATGACGGGCCCTGGAAGACGGGGGGGGTTTGTCGGCTCGCCGGTTGCCGGTTGTCGGTTGCCGGTTGTCGGTCGCTGGTCGCTGGTCGACGAAGCGTCCAGCAATCGAGAGATGGGGCGGGGATCCTTTGTTTGCTCCGTCTCTCCTTCGGTAATTGCGTTTTTGCCTTTTTTTTTTGCCTTTGTTTTTTGTTCTTTTTTTCGTCTCCCTTGCTTCTTTCTTTCCCTTGGGCTGGTCGACGACGAGAGGCGGCGAGAATGGAGAGGATCAACGCACGGGACAACGGGTCGCTTTTGAGGAAGCCGGAGCTGCCAGTGGCCAGCTGCCAGTTGCCATGTGGCCCCGTCCGCCCTTCAGCCCAGCCACATGCAGCTTCCGAGAGCCACTACAGCCCGATCCACAGGGGGCCACACTGGCGGGGGGGTCTGGGCACGGCAATGGCTCAACCAAAACCCCACCCGACGGTTAGCTCGCGCGAGACCCGAGCATGTCATGCGATTGGGTGTATAAGTTCCATTGCAGAGCCGCACCATCACACGTGACCGCCGCCGGGGGTTTTTTTTTTTTTTTTTTTTTTTTTTTTTTTTTTTTTTTTTGTTGGTGTGGCTGCTGACTACGAATCAACGTTACCGTGCGCTCGGCCCTGCGAAAGCTGATGGCCGGCCACGTACTGGCAACCGTCCTTCTCTCCAGTCATGGCTCATTCTTGTTGCGGATTGAATAAAGCCACCGGGCCGCGGGACCGACGAATCCGCGAAACGGAGAGGGACGGACGACGCTTCGCTTCGCCTCCCATATACCAAGCAGTGTTGCGGAGCCACCAGCCCGGCCATCTGATGCCGAGTCCCGTCATATCAGCCCGCACGTTGCACGTTCCCGTCCTCGCCTTCTAGAAGGACCCTCTGGAACCTTGGACGGCTCGACTTCCCCAGCTCCCCATGCTAAGCAAGCCCTTGGGGACCCGGGTCGCAAAGACATTGTTTGAGTTGTGCCACGCGCAAGTCGGCCGGGTTATACAACACAACGCTAGGGCGCGAACAACAGCTCATGCTCGTCTTTGCCGAAGCACCCTCGTGGCAGAATGGCCTCACGGTAAGCTGCTCCAGAAACTAGCTGGAAGATTCCATTACATTGCTACGACAGGTTACTAACCAAGGATATTATTATTATTATTACCCGACCAAGCGCTGGGTAACAGGATGGGGGTGGATACGAAAGCAAAATCGTCAAACGCCGGGCTTGAGGCCCGCTCGCTTTGAGTTGATGTAGTTGCCTGAAACGCTCGCTGTGGAGCTGGACAGCATGTTGAAACATGACGCAGAGCCGGGCCGCAAGATGTCAAATCTGCCAAATCTTTCCGAGTCTCAAGCCCCGACGTGACTGATAGCTGGTGAACCCGGGGGGAGGGGGAGGGGGGCCGGTGGTAAGATGGCGATAAAACACGAGGGGGAATAAGGTGGCCAAAAGATAAACCAAAAAATTAACCAAAAAAAATAAGACGAGCGACTGACTCGGAAACGGCGTCAGTTACGTGGACTGGTGGCCCTCGCGGCACCCTTTTCCTGCGAGGCAAAGTCTGCCTCGAGGTTCGACGATTGAGAAAGACGGAAGCCTGATGTTTTGTCGAGACAAGTCGAGTCGTCATTTTCGCTTCCGTGCCGCGCCAAAATGGACGAGTCTCCAGGCCACATGTGCTCCCAGCAGAATGGGCGGAGTGGAGCCGCGGAACCCGGCACCGCGTGGCAATGATCTGTTTTGCCATGGTTGGCTGGGCTCGCTTAGGTGCCTGCGGAATAGCTCCGCACCCGCCGTACTTTCTTTTTGCTGCTCCGTGCCGTCGGATGCGATGCCGCTGTTTCGTAGAGCATCTATGTATGTACCCAGGTGCGGTGCGCCTCCTGTGAGGTCCGGATATTGCGGTACACAATACCCAATAAAGTCACGCACGTTGCGTGGCGTCACACTTTTGGTGCAACACCAGAACTTGACTATGCAGTAGCCCCTATGTGCAATTGGTCGTCAGCGTCCGTTACCCGTCGGGGGTGGGGGGGGGAAGCAAAGCACGAAATGAAGACATAGTCTGAACGGGTTTAAAAATAAAATATAAAAAAAAAAAAGGAAAATGGGATTGAAAACATAATAGCAAAAGTAATACGGGTAAAACATGTTGCTTTTACTTTTCAAATCGGAGATCAAAACCTGTTTGTTTTCTTTCCCATGGATATATACTCGTGCTGTTACGCGCCTGGTTTAGCTAAGCAGACCTTTTTTAACTGGAAAGTTGATTGGCTGGATGAAAGCGACATATATATTATTGACGGATACGTAAAGTCAACGGGTTCAAAGTATAAAAAACGCGGGCTGCGATCTGCGATGCAAACATCTGGCTTTCACGTTGGGAGAGGCGGACAAGAGCAGAGAGAGAGTCGGTCAATACGTGGCAGAAGAAGCCTGACCAAAAACGAACAAGTATGTAGATGAGCAAATTTTTCTAAAAAAAAAAAAAAAAAAAAAAAGACAAAAAAACCAGAGCAAAGATAAGAAATGAAAAGAAAGGAAAGGAAAAGAAAAGAAAAGAAAAGAAAAAGAAAAGTCCGACCTTGTTTGCTGCTTCCCGCCCGAGTCAGTCAGTCGGACTTTGACTTTCGGCCTTTCGAGATGGCCTCCCTGCCAGGCCAGGCCAGGCCAGGCCAGACCAGGCCAGGCCAGGGCCGCCAGCCAGCCGTGCAAGGCCCCCACCAGGGCCAGTGTCTTCCGTCTTCCGTCTTCCGTCTTCCGTCTTGGTCGGCCAACTGATCGGGCCCAGCGGCTTGTCGTGCCGGCGGCTCTCGGCATTTTGTCGCATCAGCAATTGGGGCAGGTTTCTGCTCGACCGCTTCGTGACCCGGCGCCGGTCGCTGCGGGGCCTCAGGCTGGCTGTCTGCTGCTGGCTGCTGCCTGGCTGGACCAGACTCTCTCTGGAGCCCTCACAGTTGGTTGCTGCAGGCTGGCCATGACTGTCCTCAGTTGCCCCCAGCAGGCCTCAGCACTTTAGGCCTCAGCGCTTCAGGCCTCGGCACCCAGGCCTCTCAGCACCCAGCTATGTAGCATTGACCAGACGGTCACGGTCACGCCTGGACAGACAGGGCTTTGCCCCCCCCCCCCCCCCCCCCCCCCCCCCCCCCCCCCACCTTTTCCCCCGGTTCTTGTCTGGTGCCTCGCAGCCGGCAATCGCCTCAAACAGCACATCCGCTGCATCCCCTGCGGCCGCCTCCTGTCCGCTTGCGCCCGCGTCAACGTCGACGCCTGCGTCAATTCCGTCGCCGCCATCCCGCCATCTCGCCGCCCGCACGTCCTTTCCCCCATTGATTCTTGATTTCCTAGACAAGCAGCCCTCCAGCCCGCCGTCGACCGCCGTTTCGTTGCCAACCCAACGCCCGTCATGGCCGATAACCACGCCGCTCCCTCCCCCTCGCGCGACTCGCACGACCTCTCCCTGTCCCCGCGTGACGTGACTCGCGACTCTCTCGTCGTCAACATGCTCCTGTCCTTGGACCAGCTGTCCCTCGGTCAACCCCCCCTCCAGACTTCCCTGTACGGCAGCAGAGGAGGAGACCGCGACCACGACCACGACCAGGACCGAGGCGACGACAACAACAACAACAACAACAACAACATCGACTATCCCTCGCGTCCGTGGACCGACAAATCCACCGCCAGTTCTCGCCACCACCATGACCATGACCCGCGTGCCCTTCACCACTGGCACCAGCCCTCCTACGGCTCTTCCGACTTTGATTCCCGCGCCGTCGACTGCTCGGCCCCGACCACCGCCGCGAGCCGTCCGCCGTCGCGAGGACGTCGCAGCGACAGCGGCTCCAGCTTCCTCCAGGAGCATTATTGCCCGCGAGCAAACAGCGTGCGGGAGCCGCCCTACAAGGTCCTGAACAGCACGCCGCCCCGGATCAGGCGCCAACGCCCCGGCCGGCAGAGCAACAAGAGCAACGCGAGCAGCAAGAGCAGCAAGAGCAGCAAGAGCAGCAAGAGCAGCACCAGCAGCAGCGCGAGCGTCGACATGGCCTGTCCGTATCCCGCCGGCCACCCAGATCGACGCATGGCGCAGAGGCCCAGGAGATCTGCTAGTCTCGACCACGGACCTCGGCGCCAGCCACTGCTCCAAAAGTCCGCTTCGTCGTCGCCCTTCCACGCCAACCTCCCCGGCGGCATGGCCAGCAACCACCACGACGATGCAGCCCCTACCCCAAACGTTCCCGCCGGGCCGCGCCGCGCCAGCTCCGGCGTTCCTCTCTCGCCTCGCCCTCCGCACCTTGTCAAGGCTCGCACAAAAGACAGAGACCGCGCACGTAGCACAAACCCGTCTGCCCGAAGCTCGCCGGGAAGAAGCAGGCGAGGGACTGCCCACCAAGTCGCCGCACCACCCGTCCAGACCAGGGCCACAATGGTCAGCGACGAGCCGCACTCCGCTCCTGCCCCCAGCGTGGGCTATGGCAAATCGAAAGAACCGGATACCGCCACCGCCTCTGCTCCCCAGTCCAAGGACCGTCCTGGCTTCTTCAGAAGAGTATTCGGGTCGTCCAAAGCCAACAACAACAACAACAACAACAACAACAACAACAACAACAACAACAACAACAGCAGCAGCAGCAGCAGCAGCAACCACCCTGCGCCCGTTCATCTTTCTGGTCCTCAACCGACATCCGCCCGCTTGCCGTCTTCCCCCGGCAACACAAGTTTCTCTCAGCAGTACTCGACTGCTCCTACATCAGCCCCTCCCTCTCGAGACCTGTCGTCATCACACTCGCACAACCATCCCCCGCTACAGAAGAAGTCGTCCTCCTTTTTCCGCCGCCGCAAAAAGTCAGTTGCTGATGGGGTGCCTCCTCTGCCCAACGCAGATCAAGCCCCCCCCTTGCCTTATTTATTTCGGGCCAAACCAGACCCGTTCAGGAACGAAGCACGCGCACAGGACGCTGCCAGCTCAGCAAGCAGCCTTGGTCAAGGCCTAAGTCAACATCTCGGCGAACCTTCCACGGGCCTTGGTCTTGCGGGAGTCGCGGTGTCCACGCCGTTGTCCGACGTTACCAACACACCAAGCACCAAGTCTGACACTCATGGAGAGGCTGGAGCCGAGGAATATAAACGAGACTTCTCCCCGGACTACGAGCCAAGCCCGACCGCTCGCATACGAAAGGTTCGCCCGGAGCCTACTGCCGACCGACTTGAAGGCACACCGTCCCGGACACCACCCCAGAAGCAGTTTCCCCGAAAACTGCGAGCCAGCAATTCTTTCCTCGATCTCGACGCCGGCAGCGATTGCGACGAGCAAGATGACGCGGCGCAAAACAACGCTGACGCCTTGCCTTTGGAAACGAGGGCGAGCGATGACGAGGATCGGGACGCCACGATCCGGGGCAGGAAGAAACAGCCCACGTCGGGGCTGGACGAGGGCACGAGGCACGCAGCGCCACAGCCAAAGCTCAAACCGCCACAAACCGATGGCCGTAGATTGACGAGCTTCGCGTCAGGCTCCACCGAATCAGGGTGCAAGACTGCTCCGAGTGCGCCGCCGAGCGTCCTTGTCGAAGAAGACGGCGACCCGAACCCCGCGGCGCTGGGCTCCGTGCCGTCGGTCAAGTCCTGCCAACCGCTCGACGAGCCCGACTTCATCCTTGGCGAGCCCACCGAGGACGACTGCCAAAAAGCGCAGAGGATTTACGATGGCGGCGAAGAGTTTATCCAAAAGGACAAGGCGGCAGCCTGGATGGGAGAACAAGGTCCCGTCCGACAACGAACCCTCCAAGCCTACATGGACCTGTACGACTTCAAGGATTGCAGCATCCTCGCTTCTCTAAGACATGTCTGCGGACGCCTGGTGCTACGAGCCGAGACGCAGCAGGTTGACCGTATCCTGGTTGCATTTTCAAAACGTTGGTGCAACTGCAATCCACAGCACGGTTTCAAAACGACGGGTATGTTGACAAGCGGCCCCAAATGCATCGCCGAGGCTGCCCCCCCCTCCCTGTTTCTGTTTCTCTTTTCTCTCCCTCACCCTCACCTGAAATCTTTGTCACTGACCAAACGAGCCAAGACGTTATTCACATGATTTGCTACTCAATCATGCTGCTGAATACTGATCTCCACCTGGCGGACATTGAGCAAAAGATGACGCGAAGCCAGTTTATCAAGAACACCATGACCACCATCACACAGGCAGTGATTGAATCCGCTCCCAAAGCCTTTGGACGGCCAAGCATCCTCCCCGAAAAGAACGGAACGCTCGGCGCAGAAGCAAGCCGTCCGAGGGCTGATATAGGTCGTTCGAATCGCCACTCCTTCCGCCCCCCCCCTCGCCAGAACGCAAACTCGAGCGACCTTGATGACTGCGGCCCGCTGGTCAAGGCCCCCTTCAGCGGATCCATGAGAGCCTGGGAGGAACAAGTCGAGACGGTGCTGAAGTCCATCTACGTCTCTATCCGCGAGGAACGACTTCCGTTGTTTGGGTCCGAACACGAAAGACACATCGCAGCAGCCCCTTCGCAAACCAGCTTGTCTGTCCTGAGCATGTTGAAGAGGAGCCCAAGCGTCGTGAGCAAGACGCCTTCCGACACCCAGCTTTCGACGCGGGGCAGGGTCGTGGACGGCAGCCGCGCCAACAAAGCATCGCGATGGACGTCCAAGAGCAGGTCCCGTCCCGGCATCGGCCGCAACGGTTTCTCATCCAGCCGCACGAGCTTCGACGACGGCAACTCCATGTGGAGCCCGGCAATGTCCTCGGCCACCTGGAGCAAGCACTCGCTGGGGAGGACCCAAGGCTCCGTCTCGCAAGACTCGTTTGCCTCGTCCATGCCGCGGGGCGACTATCAGAGATCCATCGGCTTCGCCAACGCCTTGAGCCAAGCCATCGTCCGGGACGAGGACGCCAGCGGGGGCCGAGACCACGCCGCGTCGTCGTCGATTCTCAGCGCCGACCTCTCCTCCCCCACCCAGTTCCTGGACGACGAGTCGCTCGAGCTGGCCGGCCCGCCGTGGGTCAAGGAAGGCATGGTGATGCACAAGCACCACTTTGACGGGTACGGCAAGCGGGCAAAAGACCGCAACTGGACCGAGGTCTTTGCCGTCGTCGAGAAGGGCCACATGAGCTTGTTCTCGTTCAACGCGAGCAAGTCGATGCGCCAAAAGAGCCGGTCGAGGAACGGGGGCGGCGGGCCTCCCGGGCCCGTTGGCGGCGGCAACTGGCAAGACAACGCCGTCAGCCTGGGGATGTTTAGCCTCCGGCTGACGCTGGCGTCGGCCCTGCCCCCGCCGGGGTACTCGAGGTCGCGGCCGCACGTCTGGGCCCTCAGCCTGCCCACCGGCGCGGTCCACCTGTTCCACGTGGGCACGCCGGAAATCACGCGCGAGTTCGTGAACACGGCCAACTACTGGAGCGCGCGCCTCAGCACGCATCCCCTCGTCGGTGGCATAAGCAACATTGAGTACGGATGGAGCGACGGCATCGTCAACCACCAGGCGCTGGCGGGCGCCGTGGACGCGACGTCGACTGCCCCCGGGGGCGGCGGCCTCGGCCTCGGCTCCCGGCCGGGCAGCAGCGCGACCCACGGACGCAAGTCGAGCGTCGCCAGCAGCAGCTTCCGCGGCCCGAGCTTCGACCAGGCCCCGGGCGCGGCAGGCGCGGTCGGCTTCGCCAGCAACCCCGGCGGGCGCGGCAAACTCGCCGGCGACCGGGTCCACATTGCCGAGTGGTCGCCGCCGACCCAGAGCATGCGGCCGAGCAACGCCTCCGAGGCGGACCAGCTGCGCACGCTGGCCTCGTACGTCAAGAGCATCGAGGACGAGCTGCAGACCCACAACCAGCTGCGCAGCCCCATGCTGCTGGCCTTCACGCCCAGGGGGCACAACGCCGGCAAGGCCATGGCCAACTGGGAGCGCAAGAGCGCCTACCTGCTCCGCGAAATCGTCAAGTTCCGCACCTACGTCGACTGCCTGCAGCAGGCCGAGGCGCGCAAGCGCGAAATCTACACGGAGAGGGAGGCGGGCTCGGCCCCCAGGGCTGCGGGGGGGGGCTACTCGAGCGACGGAGACGCCGGGGCCGAGGCGGAGGCGGAGGCGGGCGGACCCGAGGAGGATGCCGACGAAACCCTGCGGCCGTGAGCTGGCGGCTGCCGCCTGTGCCTGTGCCTGTGCCTGTGCCTGTGCCTGTGCCCTTTTTTTTTTTTCTTTTTTTTTTTTTTTGTGTGTCGGGAGGCGACCAAGGAGCCGCGGGGGAGGGCTCTGCCTGGGTCTTGTTTGTTTCTTCTCCCTTGATCACTCTTGGCTCGTCATGACTCGAGTTTGGTCGCTCTTGTGTGTTTTCCTTCCGCCTGGCGTGTATGTGTCTCCTCCGTCTTGTCTTTCCCATCATCCGGTGCAGCAGAAACTACGGGCTCCGTCTAGTCCTTCTTACCATTGTGCAGCAGAAACTACGTGCTGGACAAGTCGAGCCTGCCTGCTGCCTGCTGCCTGCGTGCTTGTCACACAAATTCATCCGACTCGACGAATGGCAGGAAGGAAAGAGCGGCCAGCGCCCGAGCCGGCACCGCAGTGCTGGGTCGCCTGGGGGGACGCCGCGCCGCGGATACGGGGATTTACGACAAAGCAGAGCCAGCAGTTGGGCATTACATCCTTTGCGGCGAGTCAACGCCGGCGTGGGGCGCGGTGCGTGACGCGTGCTGACAACGTCGAGGGAGCTGGTGCGTTGCTCGGAGGCACGAGGCTGGATGGAGAGGGTTGATTATGTGTGGGTTTGTTGCTGCTGCTGTCTAGGCTGGGGTTGGGCAAGGGTAGGGCTTCCACCCGAGGAGAAGGACCAAGAAGAAGGACGTTTGAAAACAAGGAATTAGCGAAACCAAAGAATCAGCCAAAGCCGCATGCATACTGGTTCACCCTCGCGCACGCCGCGCGACGCCACGCGACGTATAGTCCCTTCACGCGAACGCCGACTTCCCTCACAGAGCCCACACGCACGCCAGGCCCAGCGCGAGCACCAGCGGCGACGGGACGCGCGCGAGCGAGGCCTCCCCCTCCTCCCTGGCGGGCGCCGTGGCCGTGGCCGTGGCCGTGGCCGTCGACGGGTCCGGGCCCGGGGCGGTGGCGGCGCTCGACACCGGGCTCGGCGTCGGCAGCCGCGCGCCCGGCCGGCTCCGACAGCCCGCGATACGCACGTCCTGCCACCCCGCGGTCCGCTCGTCGTACTGGTACTCGACCTGGCCGTCGGTGGCGTTGCAGAAGCCCGCGTAGTCCTCGACGTCGACGCGCCCGAAGTACGCCTTGTACGGGCCGCCCGCCCAGTCCGGCAGGCCGCCCGCCCACGCGACCTCGCCGGGGTCGCTGCCGCCGTCGCCGCCGACGGCCCACACGCCCAGCTTGACCTGCATCGGCGTCCGGGGCCACTTGTCCGCGGGGATCTGCCCCACGTACCATGTCTTGCGGACGGCGCCGTTGACCGAGAAGCTGAGGAACTGGTCCGTCCACTCGACCGCGTACGTCTGCGGCGCGGCAAACGACGACGTGTCGAGCGCGTACGTGTCGTTGTACGTGTTGAAGAGGGCCTGCCCGTCGTAAAAGTAGTTTGTCTGCGCTTGGTTGGCGTACGCCCCGAGGAGCTCCTGCGGCTGGGGATTCAGCATTGGACGCACGGGACGCGCTTTGGCTGCATGCTTGGATGCTTGGGCGCTTGGCTGGTTGGACGCTTGCTTGGCTTACCCAGTCAATCTCGTCGCCCGAGTCGCTCTTCAGCACCATGGCGGTCACCAGGCCAGGCCCCTCGGCGGCCTGCACCGTCACCGACACCTTGCCAAACAAGAGGTACTTTGTGCTGACGAGCGTGGGGGCATCCCCGGCCTTCCACATGCCCATGGCCGCGCCCCGGCCGTTCGTGTCCAGGTCGAGGCGCTTCCTGTCCTCGGCCGTGCCGTTGTCCACGCTCCAAAAGGCCAACAGGCCATTGTCCCAGCTTGACGTGGTGAAGTCGAACGAGGCCTTGCCCGCAAAGGCGGCATCGGGGGGACAACCTGTCGAGACGAGCGTCAGTGAATGCTGCTGACAGCAACCAAGACGGGGCCGGGGACGGGGACGGGGCCATCTCTCGGGACGCGTGGGAAAAAGGAAACCATTACGCATGTCTTTCCGGAGGGGGTCGCAGTTGGCAAGATCCTTGAGACTGGCGAGAGCTGGCGAGAGCCACATCAGGGAGAGCAGGGCAACCATCTTTTCCGCTTGAGCTGTTGAAGCTTGGCTCCCGCCCTGGCGTCGTTTATTATATTTCTCTGCGTATGGGAAGTCTAGGCAAGAAGGAAACCTGTGTTTGTCGACCGGACGCGTATTCCAGGGGCGCGGAGCTCCCAAGGAGCGAAATACAAGCTAGATATAAAGCGCTGAACGAGGGCGAGGCTTTTCACGTATGGCTGCGGAATGCAGTGCATGTCCTCTGTTGGAAGCGGCAAGTTCTGCGGGCCAAGACAATCTTCACCGTGGGACCATGGTGAGGTGTACGTCGCAAATAGCACCTCCTGCATGAGCATAGGAAATGAGTTTCTGAATCAGGAATCGAGGAAACCGACCCATGTCATGTTCAACGACGCATGGATATACTGCTGAACGAGGTCGTTTGGTGGCCGGCGGCCCGTAGAAGCTTCATGTTGAAGCTGCAGCGTTGACGGCGTCGGGTAATACATGTTGGCAATGGCACATTTTTGAAACAGCAAACACGGGCAGCGCCAGACTTTGCATGGTGACACGTCGTGCCTTTTGTTGGCGCATCGTGTGAAATCGTGCAAAAAGGGTACGCAGCGGGGGGGGGAGCGAGCAGTCTTGAAAATGCTTCACAGGGGAATGCTTCACGGGGAATGCTTGGGGGGGGAATGCTTCACAGTTGCGAGAGGCGTCTTGGTTTGCAAGATGCTTGAAATTGGAGCAGGTGGCCAGTATATGAAACCATGTGCAGCTCGGCTTTCGGTTCCTGGCAAAAGAGACAGAGAACAAAAGACCAAGCAGCATCACGTACCATTCCGCTTGGTGTACTTGAGAAAGGACTTCTAACAGAAACAGTATGTACAGTTCACCTCCGGTTTACTCCACGACTAGCAAGTGTCCAGCATGGTCGACAAAGCACTCGCTTCATCATCCGTGATGCTCAGGCCGTAGTGGCTCTTTACCTGAATCCAGCTTTTGGAGTAGGTGCACCAGAAGGACTGGAGATCGGGCTTCCAGGAATCAGGGCTCTCGTCCCTCTTTGACCTATTCGCACTGGCAGAGACAGCCCAGAGCTGCGGACGGGTGACGTCGTTGGCGAGCTGCCTGCGCTTCTCCGTCGTCCACGACGAAGCACCAGACTGAAAAGGGACAAGACGAAAGTCAGACATCAGCGAGGCCACCTAGGGCCGAGGGCTGGGGGGGGAAGAAGGGGAAGGGGCAGCTCTTACCACCCAGGCGTTCTTCAGCGGAACCATGTGGTCAATGTCGAGTTCACTGGCTTGGTCAAACGTCTCACCGTCATACGGCGAGACCCATTCTCCAGACTCGGCGACACAAGCGCTGTTGGTCTCGACATTGGTGCCATCTCGCTTAATGACAAACTCGCTAGGGGGGTCGGAAAGACAACAGGACGAGTATGAGCAAAGCAAACATGACGCCGTGTTCATCACAGTTGGGGGAGACTCGGGCATTTTTGGGCTCTGGCCAACCCTTCGGGCTTCTTACCGCGCGTTGCAGTTGCCTTCGATTGTCGCCCAAGTAGGAAACTTGGAGCGAGAGTAGCCTTGGCCGCTTCCAGGCTGGGCGACTTGGAGTCCGTTGAGGAGACTTCTCGCCGTCGACGTGCTGGGGATGCCCGGCTAGAAAGCCCTCTCTTCTTAGAGAGTCGCCCGATAAGATGAAGGGATGGAGTACGAGTCGGCAAACAAGTCTCAAGGTCACGTACTGCCACTGGCACGGCCAGAACACCAGCCACGACTGCTGATGAAACGATCAAGAACTTCATCAGGGAAGCTCAGCTCGGGTATTTAACGGCACGGAATAATGGCGAAAAGTCAGGTTGACGAGCCAGGTACATGCATGTGAAGCATGTATCTAGGTGAGGAAATTACTGACGCGGCGAGACGAGTCAGCCAGCAGGGCGAGCCGGGATAAGCTTCTTATACTCGGTCAACCTAACCTGGGCTCCGACTGGGCTCCGCAACGATGCCATCTGGACTTGTATCAAGACTCCCAACAGCGGTTCGTCCAGCTGACCGCATCTGCAGAGTCATTGCCGACTTTGGCCGCATCGAAAAGGGAAGAGGGAGAACAACAACGAAAAAAAAAGGCTCAGTTGCGTTCTCTCCGTTTGCCCATCACATTCATCCGCCCAGGGGAAAAGGCCACGGCCCGAGCCACAGTCAACACGTGCGGATGGTGCGCGCGCAAGTCATTGGACATGGCAATCGTGATTCGGCATCTACTCCTCCGTCTGCGGTGGTAGTGGTCCTGCAGTTGGCAGTCTGGACTGGAACTCGGGCACCCGTCTTCTCCCTTGTGCTGTGCCGCTCGGGGCCCGATAGACAGCAGACAGCAGCATGACCCCCGTACACTGCGTGTGTGTGATTCGAAGCAACCATGATACATGCCCAGTAAGGGGGACAGAATGCGTCACACGCACACCCACGCACACCCAAAGTCAGGGTCCCAGCTTCTCTCAAACTCGTCTCGTGGGCCGACGGCTAGTCCTGGTGCTAATCCCGAGACGGAGGGAACGGAGGGAAGAGGTGCAGGTCTGCGGGGACGAAGCCACGACGTTCCAGGGGCAGGAGTTGAACCTTCCAAATGGGGACATCGAAGGTTGTCAGCCAGCCAAGTCAGTGGTCAGTTGTCGACGGTCTGTCTGTCAGCTGTGGTCGTGGTTCACAAGGGTAACCGTTAGGCTTTAGCCAACTGGAGTGTGTGGTTCAGCTGCGTGGGATCGAGTCCAAAAGGATTGGCATCTAATCTAGATTCTGCGAGTCCAAACGATCCCAGGATGGATGGGTGGGGCATGTCTGCCCCTGCACGTGCCCTTTGCCATGCAGAAAACAAGTCGCCATGTACGCATTCCTACCTAGGTACCCATGTACTCCGTGCTCCCCGTTGCTCCATAGTGCTCCGTGACGTCCCGTATCATTCATTCCATTTATTCCACGTTGACGGATAAAAGCCATTCTTTCCCCGCAAGGATCGATCCATCTCCAAGCCCGAGCAGCCGAGCTCTTGTCTATGTAATGTCTAATCCCTACCTGCTCTAGGAATTTTTCCGACCCCCCCCCCCTGTCTACCGCGAACAGCATGATTCCACTTTCCATTCATGAAAAAAAAAAAAAAAAAAAATTCAGGCGCTGTTGTCGGCCTTTTCTTGCTCATCTCTTCTACGCCCTCGTGGCACTTTCTGGGTCAGAACCTTGGTTAATATGTGACATCCCTTCGCCCGTGCGACGGGATCCTCCTTTAGTCGTTCCAGGGCAGTTTTGCCTTCGCCGTCTTGCGCGAGAATCACCGCTCCTTTCCTCAGCAAGTGACGAGCATCTTTCGATGCCTGCTGGTCGGTGTAATCCCTGGTTACGCAGAATTCACGCACCAAGAGATGAAGCATCGTCTGCATATCCGAGCCAGGTTTGACATACGTACCCGCAAAGTCGAGTCGTGTCATCATGGTCCAAATCCACGAAAAGGACGAGGACAGTGCCGTGTTCACCAAAAAGTCATTCGAAGGCTTTTCGATTCCGCTTCTGAGCAGCGCCCTGAACAGCGCCGGGCTCCGGATGCTCATTGCGTGGCGATAGGCTCTCTGTATGACGCTCATGGTAATGTCGGCTTTGTGCTGTTCAATATCATAGTAGCCTTTGCCCTTTCTGTGAAGATGAGGAGTCCGACTCCACTTGAGGAAAACCTCGTTGGCTTCCTGTTGTCGAATCGTCGCGCCCTCTCGAAGCAACAACCTGAAAAGCCACGCCGGTTTCGAGTCATATCGAACCATGGCTGTGTAGAGGAGTGAATGGCGCCATGGGACTTCCAGCTTGACGTTGCCTCCGTCCTTGATGAACCTTTCCAGAAGTCTTCGTAACAATGAGTCGGGCCCTTTGCGCATTATTGCCAAGCAAAGTGCATGTACTGCTGTATAACCCCCCGAGCTCCTTCGGTTGATATCAGCGCCATGCTTGAGCAAGCATTGAACGAGATCCATCATGCCTTTGTGAGGCACGGGGTTTGCCTCGTAATACCGTAAAGCCTGGGCCAACGCTGAACCCCCCCGTGGATTTACAAGCGCCCCGTGCTGGACCAGGCACTCGACGCAACTTACAAGCCCAGGCCATTTTCCTGGGTCGAGTATGAGCGTCTCGTCCATCGCCGCAACCAGTGGTGTTCTCCCCAAGTTGTCCGTGCCTTCGAGCATCGCACCAGCGCTAATGGCATGCTTTAGAACTTCCAGTTTCCCATTCTTGGCCACCATATGCAGCACCGAGTCCAGGGAGAAAACGGCCCTGTCATTGATGTTGGCCTTGAAGATATCCAAGAGGCGATTCCAAATAGCGGGCTTTTTGGATTGGTCGGACGCAATCATGTGCAGAATCGTCATTCCCCACGAAGGCAAGTTGAGCATTTCCAACTGGGTTCGAAAGTCAATGACGCAGGCCGATGCACCGTGCTGTACCAGCAACATGGCCATGTCGTGATCGTCCCGAATATAGGAAACGAAAAACGGCAACCACTGCCCAATCCTGGACAGCAGCCATTCTGACGATTCACCCGCGCCAAAATACGGCTTTTTCAAGCCCATGATGAGTTTGCCCCAATTCAGTCCAGAACATGGAACATCCAGCTTGGCCCCGTGGTGCAACAGCTCTCCGACAAACCCAACATCCCCAGACGCTACTGCATAATGCAACGCAGTCGCAAATATGGGTCTCGAATTATCAGGGTCTTCGTAATGTACTGTATTCACGTCTCCCGAGTACTTGACGGCGTTTCTCAACACTTTGGTAGCCATGTCCCTGCTAGTCCTTACACCCACTTTGGCCGCCCAAACGATTGCGGACGAATTGCCCTTTTTAGCATCGAGGCGATAAAGAGCCGGCATCGTCGTGTCTCGCCAGATGGTCGACGTTCTGCCTAGCCGAGAAAGAGCTTGACAGCACAAGTACGACATGACTTCATATTTGATCTCTGGTGGTAGCAGGGTAAGGCGAGGCTGCTGACTGACCCCATCTTGCCAGTCGAGCAGGAAGTGCTTCAATCTGATTCTTGTCATGATGCGCGCGGATTCGGGGAGGGCGATTGTGGAGTACGTCGTTGACGGCGAACCATCCCCGCAGGGTGGACGACGGTTCTATGTGGAGAATGAAGCGGGTTGCATCAAGTAAAACACTGATAAATATGTCGATTTCGGGAAAAAAGGGAGATGAAGGTGGAAAGTTCTAGGGGGTGAGGAGCCCGTGCTTCTGCCCAAAGAGAAGAGAAGAATTGACGTCTGGAATTCACGGATCAGACAGCTGCTGGCACGTTAGGTTGGACGTTTCAGGCGGCAGCAGCCAACGGGCCAAGGGGTTCTGTCGACAACTGATGACGAGCAGATGATTCCAACTTGGGCTGTGATGCCCAATCGATTGACATTTTCCAATGATCGGCCGGTACATTCGAAAAGTACATAACAGAGCTGCGTCTTTCTCTTTTTCTAGCGCTTTGCTACCTCTCTGTATCTAAATTATGAAAAGAAGGTCGAGTTAAAGGTTGGCTGCGAATCGGCTAAAGACCGGTCTCGTTCCTGTTTGTCAGTTTGTCAGTCCACTATACCTCTTGCAGGCATCTACGCGGCCCTCGACAGCTCGTTGCATTCATTGTACGCGAGCTCTAACCACAGATACCTAACCAAGTCTAAGCGCCCAGATATGCGTTAATGATTGGCCTTAATTGGGACTCGCTCCTAAGTTGATATATTTATCTCGGGCAGAAATTGCAAAATCAGCCAACCTCGCATCAAGTTAATGGTCTGGTGCACCGCAGATGCTCACCCTCAAGCCCCGGAATTGCCACCTCGTGTTCGGCGCTTCGACTGGTGACAAGCTCGTCGAATTCTTTCAACATGGAAGCCTCCGCATTCTCGAGCTATGATCTTTGCACAATGGTCGGTCAATGGTTCCCCTACATCATTGAACTTTCCTAGCCTAGGACGCCAATTTCTGCGTCTGAAGTATATTTGTTTCCCTCCCGGCATCGTGTAGCCCCCGGTTTCATGGGCGAAATGCAAACCAGGGTAGAGGTCCTGCATGATGTGCGTCAAATTTGCTCCAAGGAAACCAGAGAACTACGCAAATACCCCATGGCATTGGCGTTGATCCCAAGTATGCGCCGCGCGCAGATTGAAGTAGCATTCGCTCAACAGTTCATGGGTGTTGGCCGCTCCCAGCTTCCTCAAGCAGTAAATGCACTCGCCGGCGCATATAGAGCTGTGACAATTACGCACCAGACGCATCGATGGGTAGGCAACGGGCTCGGAGCTTGTGAGGTGGTGTGGCGAGTACGGAGCATGATTCCAGCGCAGTCTGCGGGATCAACGGCTTTTTAGCGAATTTGGAAGCACAAGGCCAATAATAGGCGTCGATCATCAATAATCAGTTGATGGCAAATGGCCTGGTGAGGCGTGAGCAACGAGAAGCAGCACCAGACGAACTGGTTGACGACGTCTGGTTTGAATTCTTGCCACAGCGTTAGGCTGCCTCAGAAGCTGGCTGGGCTGGGCATGGGCCCTGTGACGCAGAGGCCCAGGGGCCCCTACCCTCTGCCCTCTGCCCACTGTCCACTGCCCACGCAAGTTGACCTCTGGTGTGTGCCGCCGTGCCAAGCTTTTCAGCACTGGCACCACCTGCCCCGTCCTGCCCGGATTCCTACATGCATTGACGTCTCGTCCATAAGCTGCCAGGCGTAAGCTGCGTAAGCTGCTTCCAGTCTCTTTGCAAGGCTGACCACAGACCAGAACCCGTTGTCATTTTGCCACAAAGCCAACAGGGGAATTCGACCCTGAACAAAATACCAACATCGCTCGCTGACCACGCAAGCGGCTGCGCTTCCCTGCGCAGCTCATAGACGTCCTTCATTTGACGCCTGGCTATACCGTACCGGAAGCCATGCTCCAAAGTCCCAATCTTCCCTGAGAGCCTTCGAGCTGGTTCAACCCATTTGGTTTCACCGTCGCCTGCAGGCTTCGCTGCCGCAGCACAGGGTTGCAGCAAACGTCTTCGCTCTGCCCGACAAGACCCCTTTCGCACACGAACCTAGGAATGGTCTTGTACTGAAGCCAAAGACGCTGATGCTGTACTGTGGCGACACTGCCTACACGCCGCCTCATCTCCGGGCAAATTCATTCCTGACCGACTGCAGACCGCCCACTCTCTGCGACCGCGGAACGCAAAGCAATTACCTCGTTTATGTTCAGGATGGCGTCTCGTTATCATTTGAGGTCTGAGGACCAAGTGGAAAGCCCTTATGCAGCATTGCCCGGCACGTCGCAGACGGGTTTTGTCCCACACAACATGACTGCCATGAAGTCCAACCTAGCTTTGGGAAAGGAAATTGCCGGTAAGCTTGAGCCTCCCTCCGTTTCCTCGATTCTGCGTAGTCGTTGGCTCACAGATTTTTCCTCATCAATCATTAGGCTGCAATCCTAGTCGATGGGTCCACGAACTGCTAAACAACAACTTCACCGTCTGCGATGTGTTCGAACGAGCGCGACATGCAAAGCTGGAAAGTATGTACACCTGGGATCACCCACATAAGCTAGTCATGAACGGCAACCAGAGCTTCTCGACACGGACATCACGCACCTTATCGTCGATATGCCTGGATTGTCACTTCCATTTCGTCTTCAAGATGACCTGGGATCAAGTCCATACCGAGTCCCTTTGCAACCAAGACCAGTCGTCATGGCCACTTAGGGATAATCAGTTTCCTTGGCACCATTTGGTCTGGGTAGGATCTGCTTCTGACTCCGAGGTGATGCACGATAACAGCAAATACTATCCGCTGCTGGCTCGAGAGCATTTCGTTTGCTCAGCTCCTCCTTGTACGTTTCAGCTTACTCTTGAACTATCAGAACCCCGGATGCCTCAATCCTGGATCAAACTTTTATTAGACCGCGAGGCTATCTGTGAGCAACTAAAAGCTGCCAGAGAACAGGAGCCAAGCCGGTATGACGGTGCCACGGACGAGTGGGCTTATCAAGCCACGCTGAATTTAAATACCTATCTCAAGAACTTGCTCGAGAGCTCGCCCGAAGACGCCAGAAGCATATCAAAAAGGAACAAACGCTTCGCCGTCTTGTTCGGTCCTCGTTGCTTCGGCATGTTTCGGCAACTGGGCTTTACTGAAAAAGTCGACATCAGAGACGGGACAGATGAAGGCTCCTTCACTCCCTCGCCTCCGCCACCTGCAGGAGGTCCGCAGGGCGCTACCGAAATAGGAACTTATCGATCGTATCTTGAAGACGTAAGGGCTGAGGTCCAGTGCCTTATACATAAAGCGGGCCAGGCGGCGGAACGACCAACCATCATTCTCCCTGTACTTCACGCGGATTTGGGATGTCAAGAAGTTCCTAATGCATCTGCAAGTGCTCTTGTTGATGCGGAAAGATACAAATTGATTGGTGTCCTTCCGAGCCATTCACGAGAAGCGGTGGTAAACGCGTACAAGCGCCAATGGGATCTGATGCCGAGCCGCAGAAGGGCTTTGGTGGATAGCATCATGGGCATTGCCAACGACACGAGCGACGAACTGCTCTCAGACTTTGCAATCACGCAGTCATCAGTATTTGATAATCAAACGCACATTGTCGGGAACGGCGACGATGATAGCCTGGTTCCGCAAGCACTCAATTTCCTTGGGCTACAGCCACCCAACAACTACAGTGCGGAATCCTTGATCCGGGCATTCAGGCATAAGGTCTCGCAAAGTCCAGCGGATGTCACAACCGCCAGATCGATGCTTCTTGTAATCGCACAGAACTCGAATGACGACCTGTATCAGGCCCAACTCTTGATAGAAGCCGACGCTAAAATGTCGTTGGAGACGAGTTGTGCCATCCTAGAACTCGCTGACGCAGGCGGTTCCTGGCAAAATGCCTACGAAGTTGCCAAGACGAAGGTTAGCTGATTATCCTGCAAAAGCAACGTAAAGAGTTGGAGCTTTTACCTCTTCATCTGATCTACCAAAGCAGAATTGCTGACAATGGGAGTAGATCGCCGCGAGCAAAAGTAAAGAAGAAACTCAGTTGTATATTGACGCGCTAGAAGCTGTTGCAGATCACGCGTATTCACCAGCCCTCAAGCAGGCTGCCATGGAGCTTCGAAAAGAAAACGGAATGTTTAATCTCGCAAGCAATTCCAATCAGGAGAGCAGACCGGTTAATTTCGCGTTACCAGTCGGACTGCACAATATTGGAAATACGTGCTACCTGAACAGTTTGCTTCAGTATCTCTTTACCGTCAAGCCAATACGCGATATCGTCTTCAACTACGACAAGGTCAAGCTGGCATTGACTGATGAAAGTATCAAAGCTCGACTGCTAGGCGGCAACAAGATGCAAATGGACCGTGGTGAGGCAGTAGTGGCTCAGGCTTGTAAGTGATTTGGATTCGCAAACCTTTGGCATTGTTCACTTTCATCGAGCTTACCCAAGGATGCAGTTGCGAAAGAACTGGCCCAGCTCTTCGAAACTCTCATAGCATCCAAGCAAGCGGCGACAAAGCCTTCACAGCGCTTGGCAAATGCTGTTCTGCTATCGACCCACACGCTCCTGCGCAACCCTCGACCGTCATCAGAACCAAACGCGGACACCAAACCACCGCCTCTGCCTGCTCGGCCCTCGCCAGCACCGCCGTCCAGGGTTGCTGAGGACGTAGAAATGGTCCACGTTGGCGTCCCTTCTGTCTCGGAATCGGCAGAAACAACTAGCAACTCCAGTTCCAGAACACTGGTAGACCAAGAAGATGCACGTTCAGACCACTCATACGAGAAGGTGGACAACGTTGCACCCTCCTGCCACGCAGATGTTGTGGCCGAAGATCAAAAAAACAGGCATGCTACCACGCAAGAGCCAGACAGCCGTCCGTTGACTTTTGAGTCTTGTGCGGAGTCCCGTGATATTGCGGCAGCGATCGAGACTTCTGAGTGCGGGGATGTCGAGATGACTGATGCGGCGGAAGTTGAGACTGTTGACCAGAAGGTTCTCAACGCTCTGGAACATCAAAAAAGGTCATCTGGTACCGACCAGCAAGACGTGGAGGAGGTGATGGGTAGCATCATCAACCGCTTACAAGCCGCCATCCGACCAACGTCTGTGGATGAAAAAACGGGAATTCAAGTTGAGAAGATCATGGAGACCTTTTTTGTGACTACGATTAATTACACGAAGAAGTTTGATGAAAACAAGTACCAGTCCGAGATTACCTTCGACCGTGCCATCACAGCTTTTCCAGCGCCCGACGGACCGTGCTCGCTATATGATGCCTTGGGACGCAATTTCGATCAGCAAATATTGGAGGAGAGCAAGCTGTCAAGATACACAGCCATCAAGACTTTGCCGCCTGTGTTGCACATCCTGATTCAGCGGTCACAATCCATGGTCAGCAAAAACGGCAATGCGGTGGTGATTCCGGAGACGCTGTACCTAGACAGATATATGGATGCACCGCACGACTCGCTCATTTTCCGGCGTCGGGTCGAGGACTGGGCTTTGTCTAACCGTATCTCTGATCTCAAGTCGCAGATTTCCAGGGTTGATACGAATCCTAATTACATATCATGCTTGGAAAATTATTCAAAAGGAACCCTACAGCCTCCTGACGAACCCACTGGGGCAGCTGAGAGCAAAAACGCAGAGGGCGGCGGCGGTACAGCGATTCGTAGCGCATCCGAGGAAAACTTTGACTTCGATGGGCCGGTAGACGACGACTTCCTACTCATCACAGCATCCCCTCCGTCAGCCACAAGTTCCGAGCAACGCATCCTCGAGGAACCCAGGTGTTTAAGAGTCGGTGAAACGGATGCAGCCATTCGGCAAATGATGCGAGAGGAACTCGAACAGAGGGAGCGGACCTTTAAAATGCATCAAGAGGAACTCAACGGGACGCCATATCGACTCCACGCCGTGATTTGTCATCGCGGTCATTTGACGTCTGGTCATTATTGGGTTTGGATCCACGATTTCGAGGACAATATCTGGAGATGGTACAACGATGCGGACGTCAAGGAAAACAGGGATACTGCAGAGGTGCTCGAGACGCTGAGCACCAGCGGCGAACCGTACTTTTTGTGCTATGTTCGTGACGAAGACAAGACAGACTTGGTCAATGTACCCAAGCGTCAAGCAACCGCAACGGCAACGCCTTTGAAAGTTCAGCACACGCCAGAATCAGAAATCATGAGGAGCGGGGGCGAAGACGGAGAGGTGGGTGCTGCACCAGAAACTCACTGTGCCGACAATGTCGGACAGGAAGCAACCGTGGAGACGACAGCTGGCGCAGCCATGCCAGAAATGCAGGAGATACGAGGGGCGCGAGAGTAGAGAAGTGTTCAGGAAAGGAGTCTGGAAGCATTTATGGGGGTTTCGGGCGGACGACATGCTGAGCTTTGCTACGACGCAAAGTCTTGTACAACAGAGAAGCTGATAAAGACTGTTGTGCGAATTGGCGCCACCTGGGGTAGAGCGAGGAGAATCATCATCGGTCATGCATAGCTGTTGCCACATTTGGTTGGATATAAATTAGACAAGAAGGCGCCCTGGGTTTCATACCACGAGGTATGGGGAAGGGTAGGATTATGCGAGTCTGGTTTATGCTTGGGAAGATTCGAGACATGGTTGATGAAGGCTGGCCGGGCGTGAGGGAGCCTTGCGTTGCCGCAACGGAGCTGGTAGTTATTGAATGAGGGGCTCATTGTTGTTTCGTTTGCAGATCGTTTTCAACTTTTTTTTTTTTTTCTTTTCTTCGCCTTGATTTCTTCATATTATTTTTATTCTTGAACTATCTGCTATTATCTCTTTCCCCCCCAACTACGCTTCCCCCATTTACCTCCCCTTGAAAACAGGCTTTCGCTTTTCCTGAAACGCCTTCAAGGCCTCGTTTCTATCTTCGGTAGCTACAACCCTCTCATACATTTCGTCCTCCTTGTCCTGCGTCGCCCACGCGACCGCCTGCAAGCCTGCACGAATGGCAACCGGGCCACCTTCGCAAATCTCGTGCGCCAAGCGAACAGCCTCGGCCAGGGCAGACTTCCGCGCGACCTGGAGAATGTCCGTGGCGTCGGGCTCGACCTCGACCAGGCGATCCGCCAGACCGAGGAAGTACGCTTCCGGGGCGACGACGCGACGGCCCGTGAGGATGAGGTCTCTGGCTCGGGAGACGCCAATGATGGCAGGGAGGCGGGCCGTGCCGCCTGCTCCGGGGATGATGCCGAGCCGGGTTTCCGGAAGACCGACGGTGGCGTTTGAGGTGAGCACTCGGAAGTGCGTCGATAGGGCCAGCTCGAGGCCGCCGCCGAGAGCAAGGGACGACACGGCGGATATGGAGGGGATCTGGAGGCTTGCCAGAGACGCGAATGTTTCTCTCAGGCTGGTCAGAAAGTCGGCGGTCCTGCAACGGGCGCTCTTGTTTAGTTCTTTTTTATTTTATTTTATTTTATTTTATTATCTATTAAGTTTCTCCTCCTGGCCCAGAGGGCGCGGAGGCGGAGGCGGACGAACCGGGCTGGCGAGGCCGGAAACCAGTGCGAAGGGGGGGAGGGAAGGGGGCGACACGTACTCTTGCTGGGTGAATCCCCGGCGCTCCTTGAGATCGGCCCCGGCGCAGAAGCAAGCGTCGACTGCGCTGGCCAGGACCAGAGCTCTCGTGGGGCCAAGCTCGGCGGGCAGCCCTGGCGTGAGCGCGCCCGTCTCGCGACCGCCGGGGCCGTACTGCGCGTGGAGGTCGTCTACCTGGGCGCGGAGAGCCGACAGGAGGGCCTTGGAGATGGCGTTTCGGGCCTGGGGGCGGTTGAGCTCGAGGACGCGGATGTGGCCCGAGGACGGGGCGGGGATGTTGGTGACGCGGATGAGAGGCTCGGACGCGGTGGAGTAGAGGCGGGCGAGGCGGGCGAGGCGGGTGATGCGGGGGACGGGGCGCAGACGGGGGGGCATGGCTGGCTTTCTGTCGTTTGGTTGATTGCTTGCTGGCTGGGGTGGGCGGTTGGTTCTGGGGGGAACGGGAAACCGGGGGAAGAAGAAAGAATCTGGCAGAGGTTGAGCTGCGTTGACGACGGGGTTGGTCGAGTTGGTCGGGATGTGGGCGGCGGCTTTTGTCGGCATTGGCGGGGACACCGGCCCAAGTGCCGAGCAGGTCGACCGAGCGGGAGCGTCTTGGATTTGCGACTATGGGCGTGATGGATGGATGATGGATTGGACGCTCAGGACAGGCTTCGCGGGTATTGCACAATTGTGCATCTATTGACAGAATGAACGGGTCGTCAAACACATCCGCGTACATACGTGGTGCCGTCAACGCAGCTGAACCTTTAGTCAGTCCTACTTCTACCGGCGGGCTGCGACGGCCCCTCGTCAAACTTGCCCGGCCGATAGCCAAACGCCGCGTTCCCCCTCTCGCGCAGAAAGCAATCGACCCTCTCGCCCTTGCTGCGCCCCTCGGCGGCCAGGGTGCCGTCCCTCATCTGCTGCCCAACCGCCCAGTCCCGCTGCTGCGCAAAGCCGGCGTGCTGCTCCCCGAGCGCCTCGGCGCGGTTCATCTGCGCCAGCGCCCCGACCATGCACATGCAGACCACGAGGGCGGCAAACGTCCCGTTGCTCACGTAGACCCGCTCGGCGCGGCCGTCCCTCTCGTCGCGCCAGCGCTGCCAGTCCTCCCAGGTGGCGTTGCGGGAGGCGTTGCCGGGGCGGTGCCTCCACGCGCGGTCGGCCTCGCGGCGGGGGCCGCGTGCGCCGTCCGTCCAGCCGACGCCGTGGCGGTCGTACAGGCGGCGCTTGGCGGCGTCGCCGAGGAGCTCGTTGGCCGCCACGACGAGCCGGTACCTCTCGAGGCGCGCGGCGCTGGAGATGTTGTGCGCGCCCGTCGCGGCGACCCGCTCGTGCGCGTCCGGGTGGTACAGCTTGACGAGCTGGTAGAAGCGGCGCTTGGAGTACGGCGCGCCGCGCGGCAGGCCGAGGATCTCGTAGGGCGTCGGGTGCGGGGAGCGCGGCCACGGCGGCAGGTCCGGGGGGTCGGGGGCCGGCGCGGCGTAGTGGCGCCTGGGCGGCCGGCCGTGCGTCAGGAGAGCGGGCGCGGCGGGCGCGGCGGCCAGCGAGGCCGCAGCGGCGAGGGGTGAGGAGAAGCCGCCGGTGCAGGCTCTGAGCGGCATCTCGAGCTGATGGGGGGGGGGGGGGGGGGGGGGCCCGGGGGCGGTTGTGTTCTATCTCGTCACTTGCGGGGAGGATGAACGAAGGGGGGGGGGGTTGCTTCACATGGTGGGTTCGGAGGTCGCGCTGCCCGGGCTGGGGGTGAGATTGTGTGGATTGTGTGCGTAGTAAGGGGTAAAGGCGAAGAGATGATGGGCGATTTCGAATGCAGGTGATGGGTGGATTCAGGTTGATGATGATGTGTTGAGTGTTGCAAAGGAATCCGGCATCTGCGCTGCCAGCGACAAGTTAGTTTCGTCGAGGTTGGCGGGAGTGGGGCGAGGGCGGCAGACCCGCTTTTGCTGTTATCCCCCGCCGCGCTACTTCGTTTCTGCCGTCTACATGCATAACAGGAACCCGAAGCAAGCAAAAGACGGAAGAAACATGGCGTGTCACCCCACGTGATGGGAAGCACGTGATATAGATTGGTGGATATATAGCTATGCCTTACGCACACCGTAGACAGAGAATAACCAAGCCCATTATAATACACATTCTGACCTCATTGATCGTAATAATTAGTAGCAATTACACAGCACTAGAACCAGAACTAGAACCAAGAGCATTTTTTATTTTCAATATAGATAATACCGCAGAGCCCCTCCGCCGTTTTCCTACGATATTCCTCCTTGCAGCCATCTAGATAGACGAAATAGACAAGTCTTCAAACCCCCCTTAGTTTTTAAAGCTATTTATAAGAAAAGCAGTATCACCCTAAAGCTATTTACGAAAAGAGTAGCATCATCCATTTTATATATCCTTACATTCCCCTAGTAAAGACTTAATTCTAGATTCGTAGCGTCTCTACGTCTTCTGCAAAATAAGTTATTTATAGTCAATATAACTTACTTAATATTAACGAGATACTACTTTATACTTAGCAGAAAATTTCTTGCTATTCGATACGAATACTATTTACCCTATTGAATAGGTCGAGTTATACTATTCTTTTATTTCCTTCCTAAAAAGGTAGACTAAAAAGGCCTAGCAATTTGCCCTAACGATAAGTAATATCATTAATATTGCAATTCTCAAGGTCACTATAAAAGCAGAGCCTTACTAGCTAGCTAGATGGCACGAGACTGTCTGCGACCTGTGAACTAATCTTAGTATAAATACTAGATTTTTCACTAAGTCCTAAGACTATATAAGTGCTATAAAGCAGGGCAAGTGTAAAGGCAAGGCAAATATAAAATAACCAGAAAACGCAGAGAAGGTAAGAAGTTAAGAGGCATATAGTGTATTAACAGACTCGATTGTGCTACCCTTCTACTATTTAGAAAGACGGGGGAAAGCTATCCTATATATACACGAAGGAGGGGTGGGCCCAGGTATCCAGGGTAGCCAGTAAGAGAGCTCCCCATAATGCTCATCAGTAATTCCGCTAAATCCGACTAACCCCGCTATATCCAGCCACCCCAACCACCACGCTAGTGACTAACCACCACGCTAGTAGGCAACCACTACGCTAGTAAACTAGCCACCACGCTAGTAGGCCACCACGCTAATTTAGCAATACCACACCACGCTAATAGGCCGCCACCACACTAGTAGGCAACCACGCTAATTTAGCAATGCCATACCTTTTCAACAAGGCCTACCTTACTTGATATACAGTAAATAATCCACTGAAAATCCTTAAGGTAAAAGGCAAAGGCCTAAGGTAAGAAAGACTACCGTAAGTCTAAGAGGCGGTATAAGGGCTAAAAGGTCAGTAAGCCAGTAGGGTATTAGGCCAGCAGCCTAGTAGGCTACTATAGGATTTTAACACCCCCTCTGATTAGCTACTGTAGTAGCAAGCTAATCGTATAAAGGATAGGGAAAGAAAATGCAGTAAAAAGTGCTAAGGAAAAACATAGGAAAAACCTTAGAAAAAATATGTTAGTAGAAGTTAGTAGGCCCTAAGACCTAGTAACTCGCGGAACCTAGTAAATTTAGGACCCGGCAGTGGCTTAGTAAGACCGTTAGTAGGCATACTATTAGTAGGTAAGTAGGTAATTTTAACCAAGCCTAGCTGGGCTTGCTCCCTAATATACCGGAATTTTAATAGCGTATGCTTAATGCGAGCGTGCTAATTAGGGTCGTTAGAATTCGAAATAGAGCCCTAATTATCGCAGTATAGCGGTATAGGGCGTAAAATATTAATTTCCAGCTCCTTATAAAGGTTAGAAAGCTACTATATCTCACGGATAATCTTAAGTAATACATTAGATTCAGCTTCTAAAGTAGATAGTACTACTAAAGAGGCTCGCTTAGAACGCCAGCTAATAGGACTACTATTAATAGTAGTAAGGAAGCCTCTAGTAGATTTAGAGGTTTCTTTACAGCCAGTAAAATCGCTATCAGAATAAGCGGTTATAATAGGCTATTGGTTGCTTTTAGTAGTACTAAAGCAAATAGCTAGGTTCTCAGTGCCTTTAAGGTAGCTAAAGCTGCCTTTCGCAGCATTTAAATGTATATTAATTGCCTTAGACATAAACCGAGAGAGGTATTGCGTAGGAAATGCTAGATCGGGTCTAATTATTATTATAAGCCATATTATAGTGCCAGTAAGGCTCTGATAAAGGCTTTGATTAGTAGGGCTAAGGTCTTTTCCACTAGATTCATTAAGAATTCCTAGTTAAAGTAGAATAAGCTGAGGTTTAGTATCCTATAAGCCGAATTTAGCTAGAACCTCTACTATAAATTGGGCTTGGTGAAGCTATAATAAACCTTCCTTCCTATTTTATATAATTTATATGCCTAGGAAGAAGGAAGCCAGACCGCGGTCTTCTATAGCATAGACCTTATAAAATTTCCTTTTTAGCTGGTTGATATAAGTTATATTTAGACCAACTAATAGGCAATCGTTAATATAGGTAATGATAAAAGTGCTAGTTTGCTTATTATAAAAGACGGCAGTATTAAAGGCTAAAGGTAAAAAACCTTTACTAGAAATTAGGTCTTTTAGCCGGTATTGCTATTCGCGGGGTGCTTATTTTAGCCCGTATAGGGCCTTCTTTAGTAAGATAGCTTACTTAATAAAAGGGTTAAATCCAGCTTCTTTAAGCAAAGTTAGTAGCTATTAGCGCTATATATTAGACTAAAGCTTGCTATCAGTTAGTAATAAGCTCTCTGTAAATTTAAGGAATCTATTAGGGATATCTATATAAATAGTCTTAGAAAGTTCGCTATTTAGGAAGGCGCCTATAAAGTCGATTTGCTCTATCTCCTAATTATTGCTAGCAGCTAAAACTAGTATAACCCTCTAGATAGGTAGGATAAAGGTAGAAGTATAGGTATACTGAAAGTCCTTTCCTTCGACTTGCATAAAGCCCTTAATAACTAATCTAGCCTTATATTTTATAGGCTAATTATTAGCATCCTTTTTAACCCGAAAAACAGGCCTATTGCGTATAATTTTCCTATTAATAGGAACACTAGACTTAAGAATAAATTAGAAGATTTTAGTATCTAAAAGCTACTTAAATTCCTTAAATAGTGCCTTTATCTAAAGGTCTTTCTCAGGGCTTTATAGCAGATCCTTCCAGCTATTAGGCGTGCTATCAGGGGCCTTTTTAGCTAGCTTACGCTTAGCTATATAATAGGAATCCTATATCAAGTAATATAAATCCTGATTAGGGAATAAGTCGGTAGGGCTAGTAGGGTTAGTAGGGCTAGTAGGGCCAGCAGGGCCAGTAAGGTCGGTAGGATTAAGGCTAGTAAGGATATCTATAAGGTCATCCTTTGCAGTAGCTAGGGACTAAAGTATTGTTAAAATCCTATAGTAGCCTACTAGGCTGCTGGCCTAATGCCCTACTGGCCTACTAACCTTCTGGCCCTTATACCGCCTCTTGGACTTACGGTAGTCTTACCAACCTTAGGCCTTTGCCTTTTACCTTAGGATTTTCAGTAGATTATTTACTGTATATTAAGTAAGGTAGGCCTTATTAAAAAAGGTGTGGCATTGCTAAATTAGCGTGGTTGCCTACTAGCGTGGTGGCGGCCTACTAGCGTGGTGTGGCATTGCTAAATTAGCGTGGTGGCCTACTAGCGTGGTGGCTAGTCCACTAGTGTGGTGGTTAGTTACTAGTGCGGTGGTTAGGGTGGTTAGAAAGGTCGGATATAGCGGGGTTGCTGACGTATCATAGCGAGCATTACGGGGAGCTTTCTTACTGGCTACCTTGGATGCCTGGGCCCACCCCTCCTTCGTGTATATATAGGATAGCTTTTCCCCTTCTTTCTAGATAGTAGAAGGGTAGCACAATCGAGTCTGTTAATGCACTATATGCCTCTTAACTTCTTACCTTCCCTGCGTTTTCTAGTTATCTTATATTTGCCTTGCCTTTATACTTGCCCTGCTTTATAGCACTTGTATAGTCTTAGGACTTGGTGAAAAATCTAGTATTATACTAAGATTAGTTCACAGGTCGTAGACAGTCTCGTGCCATCTAGCTAGCTAGTAAGGCTCTGCTTTTATAGTGACCTTGAGAATTGCAATAGGTTACGAGCCCGGATTTTTATTTTTTTGTTTTTACCCTACCTTTTTATGTTCACCCCTTGGTCTCTTTTGCTTATTAGTACTACTAATATAGCTATCTTTTGGTATCTTCGGCTTACCCTTATTAACTTCGCTTACCTATTATCACTTTTGGCTTACCCTCTATTACCTACGGTATTACCCTGCGGCAATTAACGGCATACCTAACGGCAATTTACGGCGTAACCTTACGGCATTTTTAGCGTAACCTTACGTTATTTTTCGGCGTAACCTACGGCACCTACGGATTTTATAGTGTGATATCTACCACATTATACCACTGTATAACACTTTTACACCTAGTGCACGATACCTACTGCACTGTACGGCACCTGTTATACTCTTCCACTTATAGCACTTTTGGTACGGCACTTACGGCACCTCTTATATTACGGCACCTATAGCACCCACGGCACCTACGGCACCTACGGCACTTACGGCACCTTTATATTACGGCACTAAATAAGCACCTTAAACACCAACGCTATAATACGGACTTGCACAACGCCTATGGCATCTGTGCTTTTATACTGAGACCTACCGCTATATTCTGCGGTTACCTTTTATAGTAGGCTACTAGCCACTATATTTACTGACTTTCCAGCTTATTACTCGACTATTTTGCTAGCTATTCAGCTAGTTATTCCTCTGTTTTACAACTATCGGCACCATTTTTTCAACGGATTTTTAAACCCTTTTTGCCCACTATGGCAGAGTCAGGATCCTATAAGGTCCCTGAATCCGATACTGAAGTTGATACTAATGCACAGCTACAGCTAGATATGGACGATATGAAATCCCAGATGAATATACTAACTGACCTTATACAGGGCCTAGTTAGTAGGCAAAATAACGATTCCCAGGCTACTTAGGCTACCCAGGCTACTAATAAAAAGTCTACTAAAGCCACTAAAGCTGGACCTTCCACTAAGACTACTACTAAAGATGATGATAGTGAAGCTGACGTTATGGAAATCGACTAACCTTCTACGCCTATAAAATATAAGGGTAAAGAGCCTATTTATACAACGCCACTAATAACTATCACCAACCAAATTAGTAATAGGGCTATTAAGGAATTAGCTAAGACTGCCAACCGCTTTAAGGAGTCCCAAAAGCTAAAAAGCCCCTATAATTTCGACCAGTGGAAGCAGGCCCTTACAATACAACTTAGGGCCTTTAAAATAGCTAATTTTATTAACGACCCCTCTATAGCAAGGCATTTTGATAAGTCTGAGCAGGCACTTCTACTACTAATGCTAAAGAATAGCTGTGGTGAAGAAGCTGTAGAGGCTATAGACTGGTGTAATAACCTAGAGGAAGCTTACCTTCTGCTAGTAGCCCAGTACTGCCACTCACTAGAAGTACAGCGGGCACACTTATACCCTACCTTTCACACCCTTATACTTACTGGTTATAAAGGCACTTTAGAGGCTTTTAACAGCGAATTTAATAGCTATATTTCTCGCCTTAGAATTCTAGGTTCTAAAATCGACTCTTTCGACTAAGTTAACTAGTATCTTTAGGCTATAGAGGGGGTATTTACCCGCTAGACGGAATGCTAATGCTCTATAATTAGGGCTTATAGCGCCTAAGGTGTTATTAATAGTAGCAAATTTAACCTCTAGTATTTTATGGTTGACCTACTAGAAGAATAGCGTTCTAAAGGGTCTTCTAAGGTAGCTACTAATAACCCTAAGCAGCTTAAGGCTTCTAAGGACCCTAAGAAAGGGTCTACTAATGCTGCTTCTACTAATAATAGTAAGAATAATTCTACTAATAATAGGAAAAAGAAGTAGCAACAGAAGAAGAAATAAGACTCTAATAATAGCAGCAAACAGCAAGATGTTGAGGCCTTTATTATAGGCAACTATAATACCTAGGATACTAATATATCTTATTCTTCTTCTACTATATCTACTGATAACCAGCCCTTAGCTATAAGCTATAGTGCTAAATTAGGCGGTAGGACCCCGAAGGATGCCCTCCTTTACGATATAGGCTCTACTTGTCATATTGTTAATGATAAGAAGTATTTCACTACTTTTCACCATTTTGAGAAGAATGATAAGCCTGTAATTACTACTGGTGGCGGCCCTATTTCGCCTACTGGTTGGGGCATAGCACGATTTACTATGCTACAGGGCGTTAATCCTACGAAATGGGGTATTATAGAGCTTAAAAATGCCCTATATATTCCTACCTTGGATATTAACATTATTAGCGGTGTAAAGTACTATGCCGCTAAAGGGGTACTAATTAAAAATCAGCTTTAGTTAGTAAGCCGTAAATGCATTAGCATTTTTAACTTCGAAAAATACGGCTTTTTCCTTCCATAGAAAGGAATAGACACACCACTACTGTATTAACCTTGCAGCCACTATACTAATAGTATAGTAGTAGAGGTCCCTAGCCCTATTAACCCTGCTGATTATAGTGATCCTGAGGAAACCACTATTACCCCCGTTCCTACTACTGCGACTAGTAAGGAACCTGTAGAGGCTACTAGCCCTACTACCCAACCTTCCGCTATTACGACTAGCGAAGACCCTGTAGAGGTTACTAACCCTACTCCTACCCCTATAGCTGCTGATACAGAATATCAGAAGCTATTACAATTAGCCGGCATTTGGCATATACGGCTAGGGCATATAGGTATTCAGCTGCTTAAAAAGACCTATACTAATACCCCTGGTCTACCTAACCTTAATAAGGTTAAAGATACTGATTTTCGCTGTCTAGCCTATATACAGGCTAAGAAGGTTAGAAGACCTTCTAAAGATGCGATACCTAATCCAGCTAAATGCCTGGATATTATAGAAGGTAATACTTTTGCTATATCACCCACACTATACAATAAACGACCTATTGCCCTTATATTAGTAGATAGAAAATCCCGATTCCGTTAGCTTTACTTACTGCCTAATAGGGAAGGCACTATTGTTTTTAAAGCATTACAGAGCTTTATACAGAGCCTACAGGTCAGATATGGTAAAACGCCTATTGAATTCCACTATAATAGTGGAAATGAAATCAACAAAATGCTTAGTGATTGGCTTATCGAATAGGGTATAGCTTTTAATACCTCTTGCCCTTATATTCACGAATAAAACGGCCTAACTAAGCGCTCCATTAGGGTTATAGCTGATAAGCTACGTGCTACTATGGCCTGGTCAAGGCTACTATCTAACCTCTGGTCCGCTGTAATTACTAGCGTTGTTATGCTAGTAAATATAATAGCAGTTACTAATAGACCTTCTAGCCCCTATTAGGAGCTACTAAAGGATTACGACCAGATAATACCGGAGCACTACCCTAACCTTATTAACCTTAGGGCTATTGGAGTAGCTATTGAAGTGCTTATACCACACGAAAAGCGTATAAAAAGCCGCAAATTAGCGCCCCGTACCGAGCCTAATAGGCTCCTTACCACTCTAGGTAATAATACCTACCTAGTCTACCTTCTAAAGAAGAAGGTTGTTACCAAAACAACTTTTATTACCTTTAATTATCAAAATGAAGGTATAGGCCCTATTTCTAGTGGCCTAGAAAGAGACTTTCACAGAGGGCAAAATATAGGTTCAGAGGGGGTATCTAGCAGTAAAGAACCTGCTATTTTACTAGATAACCTAGAAAGCATACCGGACCCTACTAACCTTACTAGTATTACTAATACTAATGCTATACCGGATAACCTGGAAAACATGCCGGACCCTACTAATACTAGCGTTATTAATACTAATGCTACCTTGGATAACCGTCCTATAATACAGTCCCCGGCTACTGCAAAGGATGACCTTATAGATATCCTTACTAGCCTTAATCCTACCGACCTTGCTGGCCCTGCTGGCCCTGCTAATCCTACCGACCTTACTGGCCCTACTGGCCTAGCTGGCCCTACCGACCCTACTGGCCCTACCGACTTATTCCCTCAGGAAGGTAATATCTTACACCACCTGATATGGGATTCCTGCTATGCAGCTAAGCGTAAGCTAGCTAAAAAGGCCCCCGATAGTACGCCTAATAGCTGGAAGGATGTGCTACGAAGCCCTGAAAAAGACCTTTGGATAAAGGCATTATTTAAGGAATTTAAGCAGCTATTAGATACTAAAGTCTTCCAATTTATTCCTAAGTCTAGCGTTCCTATTGATAGGAAAATTATACGCAATAGGCCTGTTTTTCGGGTTAAAAAGGATGCTAATAATCAGCCTATAAAATATAAGGCTAGATTAGTTGTTAAGGGCTTTATGCAAGTCGAAGGAAAGGATTTTCAGCATACTTATGCTTCTACCTCTATTCCACCTACCTAGAGGGTTATACTGGCTTTGGCTGCTAGTAATAACTGGGAAATAGAGCAAATTGACTTTATAGGTGCCTTTCTGAATAGCGAGCTTTCTGAGACTATTTATATGGATATCCCTGACGGATTTCTTGAATTTACAAAAAGCCTACTAACTAATAGCGATAGCAAGCTTTAGTCTGATATTCAGCGACAACGGCTACTAACTTTGCTTAAAGAAGCTGGATTTAACCCTTCTATTAAGCAAGCTATCTTACTAAAGAAGGCCCTATATGGGCTAAAACAAGCACCCCGCGAATGGCAACACCGGCTTAAAGACCTAATTTCTAATGAAGGTTTTTTACCTTTAGCCTCTGATGCTGCCGTCTTTTATAATAAGCAAACCAGCACCTTTATCGTCACCTATGTTGACGATTGCCTATTAGTTGGTCCAAATATAACTTATATTAACCAGCTAAAAAGGAAATTTCATAAGGTCTATGCTATAGAAGACCGCGGTCCGGCTTCCTTCTTCCTAGGTGTATAAATTATACTGTTAAAATCCTATAGTAGCCTACTAGGCTGCTGGCCTAATGCCCTACTGGCTTACTGAACTTCTGGCCCTTATACCGCCTCTTGGACTTATGGTAGTCTTACCTTAGGCCTTTGCCTTTTACCTTAGGATTTTCAGTGGATTATTTACTGTATATCAAGTAAGTAGGCCTTAAGGTAGGCCTTGTTAAAAAGGTGTGGCATTGCTAAATTAGCGTGGTGGGCCTACTAGTGTGGTGGCGGCCTACTAGTGTGGTGGCTAGTCCACTAGTGTGGTGGTTAGTCACTAGCGTGGTGGCTAGTTACTAGTGCGGTGACTAGTTACTAGTGCGGTGGTTAGGGTGGTTGAAAAGGCCCGATATAGTGGGGCTGCTGACGTATTATATATGTGGCAAAGCGAGCATTACGGGGAGCTTTCTTACTGGCTACCTTGGATGCCTGGGCCTACCCCTCCTTCGTGTATATATAGGATAGCTTTCCCCCTTCTTTCTAGATAGTAGAAGGGTAGCACAATCGAGTCTGTTAATGCACTATATGCCTCTTAACTTCTTACCTTCCCTGCGTTTTCTGGTTATTTTATATTTGCCTTGCCTTTACACTTGCCCTGCTTTATAGCACTTGTATAGTCTTAGGACTTATGAAAAATCTAGTATTATACTAAGATTAGTTCACAGGTCGCAGACAGTCTCGTGCCATCTAGCTAGCTAGTAAGGCTCTGCTTTTATAGTGACCTTGAGAATTGCAATAGGTTATGAGCCCGGGTTTTACTTCTTTGTTTTTACCCTACCTCTTTTGTGTTCACCCCTTGGTCTCTCTTGCTTATTAGTACTACTAATATAGCTATCCTTTGGTATCCTCGGCTTACCCTTATTACCTTTGGCTTACCCTTTATTACCTACGGTATTACCCTGCGGCAATTAACGGCGTACCTCTACGGTAACTTACGGCGTAACCTTACGGTACTCTTAGCGTAACCTTACGTTATTTTCGGAGTAACCTACGGCACCTACGGATTTTATAGTGTGATATCTACTACACTATACTACTATATAACACCTTTTCCCCTAGTGCACGACTTATACTGCACTATACGGCACTTGTTATACTCTCCCACTTATAGCACCTTTGGTACGGTACTTACGGCACCTTTTTATATTACGGCACCTACGGCACCCACGGCTTCTACAGCACTTACGGCACCCACGGCACTTACGGCACCTTTATATTACGGCACCATATAAGCACCTTGAACACCAACGCTATAATACGGACCTGCACAACGCCTACGGCATCTGTGCTTTTATACTGAGACCTACCGCTATACTCTGCGGTTACCTTTTATAGTAGGCTACTAGCCACTATATTTACTAGCTGTCTAGCTAGTTACTCGACTATTTTGCTAGCTATTTAGCTGGTTATTCATCTGTTTATATAGCTATTGGCACCATTTTTAATGACTTTTAACCATTATAATGGCACAGTCTAGGCCTTCCACTTATAAGGCCACTTTGGATTCCAACTCTAAAGCTAATCTTACTGTACGACTATAGCGAGATATGGACGATATAAAGTCCCAGATGAACACCCTAACTATCCTTATACAAGGCTTAGTTAGTAGGCAAAATAGTAACGTTCCTACTATTACAATTAGCAAGGAACTAGTAGAGGCTACTAGCCCTACTATCTCCGGTCCTACTAATATGAACAGTAAGGACCCTATAGAGGCTACTAGCCCTACTGTTGCAAAATGGTGATTCAGAACACTGTTGGAAATGTACTAGATACCGACAGTGGCGTACAAGGCGTTGCAGAATAAAACAAAGAGCTGGTTAAAGATTTAAAGCGCACAAGAGGTTGACCAGAGCAAAGATGTCAGGGAAATCTGATTCTAATTGTTGGTGACTATTCTAGCTAGAAAGAGGGAATTTTGGGCATATTTCTACCATCTTGAAAAAGTGGTTGAAAATAATGAAAAACCGCAAAAATAGCGAAAAACCCGACGAAAAGTCGGTCTGCCCAACCGTGCCCAATATCCTACCCAATACCTACCCAACCAAGCCCAGTGGCTTATAGCGGTATGCCGGATGCCCTATAACAGCCTGCCGTACGGGCCGGAAGCCCTATATCGGTCTGCCGTAAATGACCGGTATAGCGGGTGACTGTATATAGAAGGCCGAAAGTGCTGGTATTAGCAAGGTTTGCCCATTTGGTAATCCCATAGAAATGCGCCGCCTATTGTGGGCCCTGTGGCCCGCTGTGACCGGCCGCTGTGGCCGGCTGTGGGGCGCTGTGCCGGTGCCGTGACCGGCGCTGTGGCCCACTGTAATCGGCGTTGTGGGGCGCTATGCCCCACCATAGCGCCTAGTATAGCCACCGCGATATCTCAACGTAGAGACATCGTACGGTAGCGAGACCAGTACCAAAATACAGCTAAAAAGGCGCTGATTTCAACACCCCCTCTGATTAGCAACATGGCTAATCCTAGCGTTAGAATAAAAGAAAGAAGTCCCGTAAAAAATAAGAAAAAAAAGTTGAGCTATAGGGATTGCAACCCTAATAGCTGCCGAAATATGGGGAATTTCGGGCTTGGGAGTGGTTTAGTAAGTCCATCCGCAGGCATATCTGTCGTGGGTAAATAAGATATTTTTACTAGGCCACCGTAGGCCTTCTCACGTATATACCGGAATTTAAGCAAGGTATGCTTAGTGCGGGCATGCTGATTTGGGTCATTTGCGTTAGAAATAGACCCTTAGTTATCGCAATATAGTGGTATCGGGCGTTGAATATCGACCTAGATTTCTTTAAATAAATTAGATATCTATTCCACTTCGCGAAGCGCCTTAAGCATTGCATCAGACTCGGCTTTAAGTATTAACAAAACTATAGTCGAAGACCGTTTTAACCTCTAGCTAATAGGTCCACTATTTAAGGTAGTAAGATAACCACTAGTGGACTTCGAAGTCAGCCGGCACCCAGCAAAATCGCTGTTAGAAAATGCAGCTAATACTACGGTAGCTTTAGCGGCTCGGTAACAAATGGCTGTATTAGCCGTACCAGCTAAGTAGCGAAAAGCGCCCTTAGCAGTATTAAGCTGTATAATAGAAGCCTGTTGTATATATCGTGATAGGTACTGTGTCGGAAAGGTAAGGTCAGGTCTTAATATTATTATCAACTATATCGCTGTTCCTACTAGCTGCTGGAATAAGTGTTGATTACTAGCATCTAGCGGCATATTACCAGCCTCAGACTCAGTAAGTATACCGGGCTATAGTAGGATTAGATGCGGTTGTGCATCCTTAAGGTTGAATTTCTTAAAGACTTCCGCAATAAATTACGATTAGTGCAGCCATAATAGGCCCTTTTCTCTATCCCTAATAATCTACACTCTAAGAAAGAAGGAGGCAGGTCCTCGGTCTTCTATAATATAAACCTTATGGAATTTGGCCTTAAGCTGGTCAATATAGCTAAGGTCCGGACCGACAATTAAGCAGTCATCCACATAGGTCACAATAAAGGTATACGTTCCTTTATTATAGAAGACGGCAGCATCAGAAAGTAACGGCTTAAAACCCTCTTATATTAGAAGGTCTTTTAACCGTAATTGCCATTCGCAAAGGCCTTATTTTAGCCTATACAAGGCTTTCTTTAATAGTATAACCTATAATACAGAGGGGTTATATCTAACCTTAGTAAGTAAGGCTAAAAGTCGACGACGCTACTAATCAGACCATAAGGCTAGGTTAGGTAAGAGTAGGCTTTCTGCAAATTCTAGAAAACTAGCTAGAATCTCTATATAAATCGTCTCCAGTAGTTCACTATTTAGAAAGGCACCAATAAAGTCGATCTGCTCTATTTCCTAGTTGTTTACAGCAGTAAGAGCAAGGATAATCCTCCATATTGGTAGGATCGAAGTAGAGGCATAGGTCTCCGTAAAATCTTGCCTAGATACCTGCATAAAGCCTTTGACAACTAATCGTGCCTTATATTTAACCGGGTTATTATTCGCATCTTTCTTAACGCGAAAAATAGGCCGGTTACGCAATATTTTCCTACTAGTAGGAACACTAGTCTTAGGAATAAATTAGAAGATATTTAAATCGATTAATTATTCGAATTCCGAAAATAAGGCTTTTACCCAGCTATCTTTATATGGGCTATATAAGACTTCCTTCCAGCTATTAGGCATACCTTCTAGGGCCCGTTTTGCAGCCTTAATCTTTACTGCACAGCAAATATCGTATATTTGCTAGTAAAAAGCATAGGAAGGGGGGAAATCCTATGTGGGAGCCTTTAGGGGGCTGCCTAGGTATCTGAAAATCTGGTCGTTTTTCGGCTAGGTAGGTAGGAAAGCACTCTATTAGTCAGTCTATAGGTCAGACTATTGGTCAGACTATTGGTTAGTCTGTGGGTTAGGCTATTAGTCAGCCTATAGGTCTAAAAGTGACCTATAGTATCTATAACCTAGGATACCTTATACGTCTCGTATTTGTAGCTGTATTCTTCCTCGAATTCTACCCCTAGTAGCCCTAACCTAGTATGGTTGAATAGGCACCTTTTCTAATACTCGAAACATTTTTTCCTACAGTCTTTTATTTAAGGCGATATTTAGACTCTCGAATTTCAGATATTCTAGTATAGATAGCGTTTTACTATAGCGAAATACTGTATTTACTAAGAAGCCGGGCGAAAAGGCAGAATCTATTATATCGGAAAGTCGCAGAAAATCAGTATATATAGGGCTTTGAGATTCGGACCATTGAAAATTTATTATATGGGGCAAGTCAGAATTTTCACTTGTGTGGGTTATGCCCACTTTTATAATAGATTCGGAAAATCTCTAAGATTAAGATTCCTGGTAATAAGAACTTTCTGTATTTCCTAGTATTTGCAGCCTTTTTGTATAGGAAAAAGGCGCATTTTCCTTAGCCAGTAAAAAAGGACCGTCTTACCTAAGCTGAAAAGCTGAGTTAGGCTAAAGCGATTTAGAATCGAAAGACGGCGAATTGCTGGGAAATATTGTAGAGTGCTGTAGCGGGCCAATTGGTAGGCCCACTGGTTGTAGCAGGCCTATTGGTTGTAGTAGGCCCGCTGATTATAGTGGATCTGTATGCTGTATTAGGCCTATTGGTTGTGGTGGGCCTGTGGGCTGTGTTGGATCCGTGGCCTATGGTAGGCCTATGCCTTCGATTAGGCCTATACCGTCGGTCTTAGACGAAATAGGCATATTTAGGCGAGGCGACTTCTAAATAGGCTCTTCTAGAGCAATTTAGTCGATGTTTACCCCCTCTAAATTAGAAGGCGGTTAGAAATTAAAGGTGCCCTCTAGGCCACTTAAAATAGGGCCTATACCTTCATTTTAGTAGGTAAAGGTAATAAAAGAGGTCTTAGTGACGACCCAGCGATATGGGATATAGACGAGGTAGGTGCCGTTACCTAGCGTAGCTAGTAACCTACCTGACTCGGTCCGGGGGGCTAGCTTATGGCTGATAACCCGTTTTTCTGGAGGGATTAGCACCTCTATAGCCGCACTAATAGCCCTGAAGTTAGTAAGGTCGGGTAGGTAGTAGTGCATAATTTCCAGAAAGTCCTTCTTTAATTCCTCAAAAAGTGACGAAGAACGGTTTAAGACTGCTATTAGATTTACTAAGGTAGTAATACTAAGAATCACTGTAGACTAAAGGTAAGAAGGTAACCGAGACTAAAGTATAGTAGCTCTAAGTCGGTTAATAATAACCCGTATAGAGCGTTCTACTAACCCATTTTGCTTATAAATATAAGGGGAAAAGGTTAAAAAATCTATACCCTTAAGAGCTAGCTAGGCTATAATAACGTCATTAATTTCCTTGCCACTATTATAGTAGAATTTAATAGCTGATTTGCTATAGCGATTCCTAAGACCTTGGAAGAACCCCTATAATACTAGGAATACCGTGGGCCCTTCCTTATTAGGTAGTAAATACACCTAATAGAAGCGTGATTTCTGGTCAATTAAAATGAGGCAAATAGGGCGTTTGTTGTATAGTAGAGGGTTAATTTGGAAGATATCGCCCTCTATAATATCTAAATAATATATAGGGTCTGGTATAGCCCCTGATATAAAACGCCGAACTGATTTTACCCTTTTATAGGCGATGCAGTTGAAATCAGAATCCTTTACCTTACTGAGATTAGGTAACCCTATAGTTAATGCATAGGTTTTCTTTAAAAGTTGGATTCCGATATGCCTAAGCCGGATATGCTAAAGTCCGGCTAATAATAGCAGCTTTTGATATTCTGTATTAGCTGCTGGGGCTGGGTCGAGGGTGACCGGGGCCCTCTATGGTGGTTGGGCTGTATTGGGAATAGCAGCCTCTGTTGGTACCACCGAAAAACCAGGACTAGCTAGTGGGTCAGCTGGTAAGTTAGCTGGTGGGTTAGCTTGCGAATTAGCTGGTGGAAGTGGAAGGTCTGAGTCAGCTGGTGGGGTAGGTAAATCCTCTAGTAGGGGATATTCCTCGTATTCTTCTAGGTTAGCTAGGGCAGGTAATTCGACCGAGATACTATATAAAGCCGGTTGATTTTGGCTGGAATAGTATAAAAACGGCGAATCTACCCCTTTCTATTATAAAAAGAAGCTATACTTCTTAAAATTAAGAAGCCTAATACACTTATTGTTGCTATTAACTAGGCTTTAGCCCTGAATACTGCTACGATTCAGATAGTATTTAACGCCGCTAAAGATGTTAATATTAAAAGCTAGTATAAAGAGGGCGTTAGTTAGCTCTAAGGTGCCCCACTGAGGTGGGTTGGTGGCCTATAGTACGGTAAAACGCGCTATGCCCCACCCACTAGGCTTGATTAGGCCACCACCTGTGCTGATGACTAGTCTATTTCCGGTATAGTATTAGAAGTAGGTGAAGTGCTTTTTATCGTTGATAATATGCACTATAGAACCAGTATTATAGAGTAAGGAATCTATTGGCGTTTTCCTACCGGATTGTGCACTATAGCTAGTAGCTAGAAATTGCATATATTCGCGGTCCTAAAAGGAAGAATAGGCTATTTGACTAGGTATAAGACTTAGAGTATTATAATTCCCTAATATAAAGGAATTAATAGTCTTTTCGTCGGTCTTTTATAGGGTATCTGCTTTATTAGCTAAATCTTTCTTTTCTTTCTTCTTTTTATTTTCCGGCTTGCCTTATATGGCTAAAGAAGACCCTTATTATTAGGTAGAAAAAGACCCCTATTTCTTTTTATTGGTATTAATGGTAGTGTTTTTACCACCTTTACTAGTGTTATTACTAGCTGGCTTGCTACTATTGTTGTTAGTAGCGGCACTTTTGACCTTTGCGAGGTGGGTGGTAGCCCTTACTACTGATGATCCTTTAATGCATTATTCTTCTAGTAAATCAACTATATAAAATTGCAGGTTAATATTTAATATATTTCCCTAAGTATAGGCGATTCTCATTATTATACGGTGCCATTCTGCCCACTAAAAAAAGACCCTTTTTATAGTATATAAATACTGGCTGATTTAGTCGAAAGGTTGTATGTGGGAGCCTAAAATTTATAGCCTAGATAGGTAGCTATTAAAGGAGGCGTTAAAAGATTCTAAGGTACCCTTATAGCCTGTAAAATTTAGTTAATAGAAGGCAGGGTATAGGTAGGTCTGCTGTACGTCTGATGAGTGAGAATACTATTTGGTAAGTAACGTAAAGGCTAACTCTAGGTTAGTGCACTAGTTAATAGCAGCAGCTAGTCCTTCTATGCAACTATTTTTAATAAGTAATAGTAAAAGTACTTGCTCTAAATCGTTAAACTTACTAGTAATAGAAGGTTCTTCGATAAATTTGGTAATATTAAGTGCCCTAAGTTGAATTATAAGGGCCTGTTTCTATTAGTCGAAGTTAGATACCCCCCTTAGCTTTTAGGATTCTTAGAATCTATTAGCTGTTTTGGCTAATTCCTTAATAGCTATAGCGCTAACTTGGCTGCTAATGCTGGGTGGAACCGGCAGGGGTTGCTGCTAGGCTTTAGGTAGTAATAGTAGGTTATTTCCTTTGCCTATAGGGGTTTGGAAGGTATCTATATCTATCATATCCTAGGATGGTAGGCTAGTAGTAGGCTTAATTAGTCTATCTACTAAGGTGCCCACCTTATTAGCCAAAAAATCGATTTTAGAGTTCATTCGATTAAATTTATAACTAAATTTTTTTCTTATTTCCTATTGGTCTTCCCTGAGCTGGGCAATTTCCTGGTTATTATTAGATTCTTCTACCTCTGCCGTATTAGGGACTTAATAGCCTAGGTTATTAGCGGTAGGAATGTTCTGACTAGCTATTATAAGAAGAGAAAAGGTGCCGGAAAGTCTTAAAAATGCGAAGAAAATTAAGACTAAAAATCTAAATAAAAAAAATCTAGAAGAAAGCTGCATTAAGGAATAACCTTAGAAAATCCTATTGCAAAAAGGATGTATTGCAGCTTGGTGTGGTAGCTAGGTTCCTAAATCTGGGGTGATTAGTCCCTTATTAGTAGATTTCTAGAAGGTTAGCTGCTAAATGCGTTAAAATCCTAAGTTAGCGTAAAAAAGTCTTAAGCTGGAAGCCTTAAGACACCGGGCTTATAACCTATTGCAAAATGGTGATTCAGAATACTATTGGAAATATACTAGATACCGATAGTGGCGTACAAGGCATTGCAGAATAAAATAAAGAGCTGGTTAAAGATTTAAAGCGCATAAGAGGTTGACCAGAGTAAAGATATTAGGGAAATCTGATTCTAATTATTGGTGACTATTCTAGCTAGAAAGAGGGAATTTTGGGTATATTTCTACTATCTTAAAAAAGTGGTTGAAAATAATAAAAAACCGCAAAAATAGCGAAAAACCCGACGAAAAGTCGGTCTGCCCAACCGTGCCCAATATCCTACCCAATGCCTACCCAACCAAGCCTAGTGGCTTATAGCGGTGTGCCGGATGCCTTATAACAGCCTGCCGTACGGGCCGGAAGCCCTATATCGGTCTGCCGTAAATGACCGGTGTAGCGGGTGACTGTATGTAGAAGGCCGAAAGTGCTGGTATTAGCAAGGTTTGCCCATTTGGTAATCCCGTAGAAATGCGCCGCCTATTGTGGGCCCTGTGGCCCGCTGTGACCGGCCGCTGTGGCCGGCTGTGGGGCGCTGTGCCGGTGCCGTGACCGGCGCTGTGGCCCACTGTAATCGGCGTTGTGGGGCGCTGTGCCCCACCATAGCGCCTGGTATAGCCACCGCGATATCTCAACGTAGAGACATCGTACGGTAGCGAGACCAGTACCAAAATACAGCTAAAAAGGCGCTGATTTCAACACCTACTATTCAACCTTCTGCTATTACGACTAGCAAGGACCCTGTAGAGGCTACTAGCCCTACTACTATTAATGCCGCTTCTACTAATAACAGCAAGAATAATTCTACTAATAATAGGAAAAAGAAGCAGCAAAAGAAGAAGGAACAGGACTCTAATAACAGCAGCAAACAGCAAAATATCGAGTCCTTTATTATAGGCAATTATAATACCCAGGATACTAATATATCCTATTCCTCTTCTTCTACCACTATATCCACTGATATAAGCTATAGTGCTAAATCAGGCGGTAGAACCCCTAAGGATGCCCTCCTTTACGATACAGGCTCTACTTATCATATTGTAAATAATAAGAAGTATTTCACCACTTTTCACCATTTTGAGAAGGATAATAAGCCGGTAATTACTACTGGTGGTAGCCCTATTTCTCCTACTGGTTGGGGCACAGCACGATTTACTATGCTACAGGGCGTTAATCCCACCAAATGGGGTATTATAGAGCTCAAGAATGCACTATATATTCCTACCTTGGATATTAACATTATTAGCGGTGTAAAGCACTATGCCGCTAAAGGGGTACTAATTAGAAATCAGCTTTGGTCAGTAAGCCGTAAATGCATCGGCATTTTTAAATTTGAAAAATACGGCTTTTTCCTTCTACAGAAAGGAATAGACACATCACTACTGCATCAACCTTGCAGCCATTATACTATTACTAATAGTATATCAGTAGAGGTCCCCAGCCCTACTAACCCTGCTGATTATAGTAATCCTGAGGATACTACTATTACCCCCGTTCCTACTACTGCGACTAGTAAGGAACCTGTAGAGGCTACTAGCCCTACTACTAACCAGCCCGCTACCACAACTAGCGAAGACCCTGTAGAGGCTACCAGCCCTACTACTAACTCTCCCGCTATTACGACTAGCGAAAATCCCGCTATTACGACTAGCGAAAATCCTGTAGTGGCTACTAGCCCTACTCCTGCCCTTATAGCAGATGATACAGAATATCAGAAGCTATTACAATTAGCCGGCATTTGGCATATACGGCTAGGGCATATAGGTATTCAGCTACTTAAAAAGACCTGTGCTAATACCTACCTGGTTTACCCTTTAAAGAAGAAGGATATTACTAGAACAACCTTTATTACCTTTATCCACCAAAATGAAGGTATAGGCCCTATTTCTAGTGGCCTAGAAGGGGACTTTCACAGAGGGCAAAATATAGGTTCAGAGGGGGTATCTAGCAGAGAACCTGCTATTTTACTGGATGACCTAGAAAGCATTCCTGACCCTACTAACTCTACTAACCTTACTAGCATTACTAACACTAATGCTATACCGGATGACCTGGAAAGCATGCCGGACCCTACTAACATTACTAATAATAATGTTATACTGGATGACCTTAAAAGCGTCCCTGGTATTATTAATATTAATACCACCCCTACAATTCAGTCCCCGGCTACTATAAAGGATGACCTTATAGATATCCTTACTAGCCTTACTTCTGCCGACCTTGCTAGCCCTACTAGCCATACTGGCCCTGCTAGCCCTACCGGCCCTACCGACTTATTCCCTAATTATGATTTACACCACCTAATATGGGATTCCTGCTATAAAGCGAAGCGTAAGCTAGCTAAAAATGCTGATGGCACGCTAAATAGCTGGAAGGATATGCTACAAAGCCCTGAAAAAGACCCCTGGATAAAGGCCTTATTTAAGGAATTTAAGCAATTATTAGATACTAAAGTCTTCCAATTTATTCCTAAGTCTAGCGTTCCTACTAATAGGAAAATCATACGCAATAGGCCTGTTTTTCGGATTTTACAGGATACTAAACCTCAGCTTATTCCACTTCAACTAGGGGTTCTAGATGAATCTAGTGGAAAAGACTTTAGCCCTACTAAACAGAGCCTTTATCAAAGCCTTACTGGCACTATAATGTGGCTTATGATGATGACTAGGCCCGACCTAGCATTTCCTACCCAATACCTCTCCCGGTTTATGTCCAAGGCAACTAATGTGCATCTAAATGCTGCAAAAGGCAGCTTTAGCTACCTTAAAGACACTGAGAACCTAGCTATTTGCTTTAGTACTACTAAAAGCAACCAACAGCTTATTATAACCGATTATTCTGATAGCGACTTTGCTGGCTGTAAAGAAACCTCTAAATCTACTGGAGGCTTCTTGACTACTATTAATAGTAGTCCTATTAGCTGGCGTTCTAAGCGAGCCTCTTTAGTAGTATTATCTACTTTAGAAGCTGAATCTGATGCCTTATTTGAGACTATTCGTGAGCCACTGCCGGGCCCTAAATTTACTAGGTTCCGCGAGTTACTAGGTCTTATGGCCTGCTAACTTATACTAACTCATTTTTACTAAGGTTTTTCTTATGTTTTTCCTTAGCACTTTTATTGCATTTTCTTTCCCTATTCTTTACACGATTAGCTTGCTACTACAGTAGCTAATCAGAGGGGGTGTTAAAATCCTATAGTAGCCTACTAGGCTGCTGGCCTAATGCCCTACTGGCTTACTGACCTTCTGGCCCTTATACCGCCTCTTGGACTTATGGTAGTCTTACCTTAGGCCTTTGCCTTTTACCTTAGGATTTTCAGTGGATTATTTACTGTATATCAAGTAAGTAGGCCTTAAGGTAGGCCTTGTTAAAAAGGTGTGGCATTGCTAAATTAGCGTGGTGGGCCTACTAGTGTGGTGGCGGCCTACTAGTGTGGTGGCTAGTCCACTAGTGTGGTGGTTAGTCACTAGCGTGGTGACTAGTTACTAGTGCGGTGGTTAGGGTGGTTGAAAAGGCCCGATATAGTGGGGCTGCTGACGTATTATATACGTGGCAAAGCGAGCATTACGGGGAGCTTTCTTACTGGCTACCTTGGATGCCTGGGCCCACCCCTCCTTCGTGTATATATAGGATAGCTTTCCCCCTTCTTTCTAGATAGTAGAAGGGTAGCACAATCGAGTCTGTTAATGCACTATATGCCTCTTAACTTCTTACCTTCCCTGCGTTTTCTGGTTATTTTATATTTGCCTTGCCTTTACACTTGCCCTGCTTTATAGCACTTGTATAGTCTTAGGACTTGTGAAAAATCTAGTATTATACTAAGATTAGTTCACAGGTCGCAGACAGTCTCGTGCCATCTAGCTAGCTAGTAAGTGTTGAAATCAGCGCCTTTTTAGCTGTATTTTGGTACTGGTCTCGCTACCGTACGACGTCTTTACGTTGAGATATCGCGGTGGCTATACCAGGCGCTATGGTGGGGCACAGCGCCCCACAACGCCGATTACAGTGGGCCACAGCGCCGGTCACGGCACCGGCACAGCGCCCCACAGCCGGCCACAGCGGCCGGTCACAGCGGGCCACAGGGCCCACAACAGGCGGCGCATTTCTACGGGATTACCAAATGGGCAAACCAGCACTTTCGGCCTTCTACATACAGTCACCCGCTACACCGGTCATTTACGGCAGACCGATATAGGGCTTCCAGCCCGTACGGCAGGCTATTATAGGGCATCCGGCATACCGCTATAAGCCACTGGGCTTGGTTGGGTAGGCATTGGGTAGGATATTGGGCACGGTTGGGCAGACCGACTTTTCGTCGGGTTTTTCGCTATTTTTACGGTTTTTCATTATTTTCAACCACTTTTTTAAGATAGTAGAAATATGCCTAAAATTCCCTCTTTCTAGCTAGAATAATCACCAACAATTAGAATCAGATTTCCCTAACATCTTTGCTCTAATCAACCTCTCGTACGCTTTAAATCCTTAACCAGCTCTTTATTTTATTTTGCAACGCCTTATACGCCACTATCGGTATCCAGTACATTTCCAATAGTGTTCTGAATCACCATTTTGCAATAGGTTATAAGCCCGGTGTCTTAAGGCTTCCAGCTTAAGACTTTTTTACGCTAACTTAGGATTTTAACGCATTTGGCAGCTAATTTTCTAGAAATCTACTAATAAGGGACTGATCATCCTAGATTTAGGAACCTAGCTACTATACTAAGCTGCAATATATCCTTTTTGCAATAGGATTTTCTAAGGTTATTCCTTAACGCAGCTTTCTTCTAGATTTTTTTTATCTAGATTTTTAGTCTTGATTTTCTTCGCATTTTTAAGACTTTCCGGCACCTTTTCTCTTCCTATAATGGCTAGTTAGAACATTCCTACCGCTAATAACCTAGGCTACCAAGTCCCTAATATGGTAGAGGTAGAAGAATCTAATAATAACTAGGAAATTACCTAACTTAGGGAAGACTAATAGGAAATAAGAAAAGAATTCAGTTATAAATTTAATCGAATAAACTCTAAAATCGATTTTTTAGCTAATAAGGTAGGCACCTTAGTAGATAGACTAATCAAGCCTACTGCTAGCCTACCATCCTAGGATATAATGGATGTAGATACCTTCCAAACCCCTATAGGCAAAGGAAATAACCCACTATTACTACCTAAAGCCTAGCAGCAACTCCTGCCGGTCCCATCCAGCATTAGCAGCTAAGTCAGCGCTATAGCTATCAAGGAACTAGCTAAAACAGCCAATAGATTCTAGGAATCCTAAAAGCTAAGGGGGGCATCTAACTTCGACTAATAGAAACAGGCCCTTATGATTCAACTTAGGGCACTTAACATCGCTAAATTTATCGAAGATCCTTCTATTACCAGCAAATTTAACGACTCAAAGTAAGCACTTTTACTATTACTTATTAAGAATAGTTGCATAGAAGGACTAGCTGCCGCTATTAACTGGTGTACTGACCTAAAGTCAGCCTTTATATTACTCACTAAATAGTATTCTTACTTATTAGACGTACAGCGGACCCACCTATACCCTGCCTTCCATTAACTAAATTTTATAGGCTATAAGGGTACCTTAGAATCTTTCAACGCCTCCTTTAATAGCTACCTATTTAGGCTGCAAATTTTAGGCTCCTACATACAACCTTTCGACCAAATCAGCCAGTATTTACATACTATAGAAGGGGTCTTTTTTCAGTAGGCAGAATAGCACCGCATAATAATAAGAATCGCCTATACTCAGGGAAATATATCAAATATTAACCTGCAATTTTATATAGTTGATTTACTGGAAGAATAACGCATTAAAGGGTCATCAGTAGTAAGGGCTACCACCCACCTCATAAAGGTTAAGGGTGCCGCTACTAATAATAATAGTAGTAAGCCAGCTAGTAATAATACTAGCAAGGGTGGTAAAAACACTACCACTAATGCCAATAAAAAGAAATAGGGGTCTTCTTCTACCTAACAATAAGGGTCTTCTTTAGCCACATAAGGCAAGCCGGAAAATAAAAAGAAGAAAGAAAAGAAAGATTTAGCTAATAAAGTAGATACCCCACAAAAGACCGACGAAAAGGAAAAGACTATTGATTCCTTCGTACTAAGGAATTATAATACTCTAAGTCTTATACCTAGTGAGATAGCTTATTCTTCCTTCTAGGACCGCAAATATATGCAATTTCTAGCTACTAGCTATAGTGCATAATCCGGTGGGAAAACGCCAATAGATTCTTTACTCTATGATACTAGTTCTACGGTATATATCATTAACGATAAAAAGCATTTCACCTACTTCCAATACTATACCGGAAACAGACCAGTTATTAGCATAGGTGGTGGCCCAATTAAGCCCAGTGGGTGGGGCATAGCGCGTTTTACCGTGCTATAGGGCACCAACCCACCTCAGTAGGGCACCTTAGAGCTGACTAATACCCTCTTTATACCAGCTTTTAATATTAATATCTTTAGCGGCGTTAAATACTATCTGAATCGTAGTAGTATTTAGGGCTAAAGCCTAGTTAATAGCAATAATAAGTGCATTAGGCTTCTTAATTTTAAGAAGTATAGCTTCTTTTTACAATAAAAAGGGGTAGATTCGCCGTTTTTACACCATACCAGCCAACCGGTTTTACACAGTATCTCGGTCGAATTACCTGCCCTAGCCAACCTAGAAGAATATGAGGAATATCCCCTACCAGAGGATTTACCTACCCTACCAGCTGACTCGGACTATCCACTAGCTGATTCTCAAGCTAATCCACCAGCTAATTCGCAAATTACCCTATTAGCTAGTCCTGGTTTTTCGGTGGTACCAATAGAGGCTGCTATTCCCAATACAGCCCAACCACCACAGAGGGCCCCGGTCGCCCTCAACCCAGCCCTAGTCACAATACCAGCTGCTAATACAGAATATCAAAAGCTGCTATTATTAGCCGGACTTTAGCATATCCGGCTTGGGCATATCGGAATCCAACTTTTAAAGAAAACCTATACATCAACTATAGGGTTACCTGATCTTAGTAAGGTAAAGGATTCTAATTTCAACTGCATCGCCTATAAAAGGGCAAAGTTAGTTCGGCGTTTTACATCAGGGGCTATACCAGATCCGATACACTATTTGGATATCATAGAGGGCGATATCTTCCAAATTAACCCTCTACTATATAACAAACGCCCTATTTGCCTTATTTTAGTTGACCGGAAATCACGCTTCCGTTAGGTGCATTTACTACCCAATAAAGAAGGGCCTACGGTATTCCCAGTATTATAGGGGTTCTTCTAAGGTCTTAGGAATCGCTACGGCAAATCAGCTATTGAATTCCACTATGATGGTGGCAAGGAAATCAATAACGTTATTACAGCCTGGCTAGCTCTTAAAGGTATAGATTTTTTAACCTCTTCCCCTTATATTTATAAGCAAAATAGGTTAGCAGAACGCTCTATATAGGTCATCGTTGACCGACTTAGAGCTACTATACTTTAGTCTTGGTTACCTTCTTACCTTTAGTCTGCAGTGATTCTTAGTATTACTACCTTAGTAAATCTAATAGCAGTTATAAACCGTTCCTTGTCACCTTTCGAGGAATTAAAGAAGGATTTTCCGGAAATTACGCACTACTACCTACCCGACCTTACTAGCTTTAGGGCTATTGGTGCGGCTGTAGAGGTGTTAATCCCTCTAGAAAAACGGGTCATCAGCTATAAGCTGGCCCCCCGGACCGAGTCAGGTAGGTTACTAGCTACGCTAGGTAATAGCACCTACCTCGTCTATATCCCATATCGCCGGGTCGTTACCAAGACCTCTTTTATTACTTTTACCTACTAAAATGAAGGTATAGGCCCTATTTCAAGTGGCCTAGAGGGCACTTTTGATTTCCAACCGCCTTCTAATTTAGAGGGGGTAAACATCGACTAAATTGCTCTAGAAGAGCCTATCTAGAAGTCGCCTCGCCTAAATATGCCTATTTCGTCTAAGACCGACGGTATGGGCCTAGTCGAAGGCATAGGCCTACTATAGGCTACGGATCTAATACAGCCCACGGGCCTATTATAAATGGGCCTAATATAGCATACGGATCTACCACAACCAATGGGCCTGCCACAACCAGTGGGCCTACCAATTGGCCCGCTACAGCACTCTGCAATATTTCCTAGCAATTCGCCGTCTTTCGATTCCAAATCGCTTCAGCCTAACTCAGCTTTTCAGCTTAGGCAAGACGGTCCTTTTTCACCAGCTAAAGAAAATGCAGCCTTTTCCCATACAAAAAGGCTGCAAATGCTAGGAAATGCAGAAAGCTCTCGTCACTAGGAATCTCAACTACCGAGATTTTCCGAATCCGTCACAAAAGTGGGCATACCCCGTATATGTGAAAATTCTGACTCGCCCTATATAGCAAATTTTCAATAGTCCGAATCTTAAAGCCCTATATATACTGATTTTCTGCGACTTTCCGACACAATAGATTCTGCCTTTTCGCCCGGCTTCCTAATAAATACAGCATTTCGCTATAGTAAAACGCTGCCTACACTAGAATATCTGAAATTCGAGAGTCCAGATATCGCCTCAAATGAGAGACTGTAGGAGAAAATGTTTCGAGTATTAGAAAAGGTGCCTATTCAGCCATACCAGGTTAGGGCTATTAGGGGTAGAATTCGAGGAAGAATGCAGCTACGGATACGAGACGTATAAGGTATTCTAGGTTATAGATACTATAGGTCACTTTTGGACCTATAGACTAACGACTAATAATCTGACTAATAGTCTGACCCACAGACTGACTAATGGGGTGCTTTCCCACCCACCCAGCCGAAAAACGATTAGATTTTCAGATACCCAGGCAGCCCCCTAGAGGCTTCCACATAGGATTTCCCCCCTTCCTATGCTTTTTACGATATTTGCTGTGCAGCAAAGATTAAGGCTGTAAAACGGGCCCCAGAAGGTGTGCCTAATAGCTGGAAGGAAGTCTTATATAACCCACAAAAAGATAGCTAGGTTAAAGCCTTATTTTCTGAATTCGAGCAATTAATCGATTTAAATATCTTCCAATTTATTCCTAAGACTAGTATTCCCACTAGTAGGAAAATATTGCGTAACCGGCCTATTTTTCGCATTAAGAAAGATGCAAATAATAACCCGGTTAAATATAAGGCACGATTAGTTGTTAAAGGCTTTATACAGGTATCTGGGCAAGACTTTACGGAGACCTATGCCTCTACTTCGATCCCACCAATATAGAGGATTATCCTTGCTCTTACTACTGCAAATAATTGGGAAATAGAGCAGATCGACTTTATTAGTGCCTTTCTAAATAGTGAACTACTGGAGACGATTTATATGGAGATTCCAGCTGGTTTTCTAGAATTTGCAGAAAGCCTACTCTTACCTAATCCAGCCTTATGGTCTGACCAGCAGCATCATCGACTTCTAGCCTTGCTTACTAAGGTTGGATATGACCCCTCTGCATCATAGGTTATACTATTAAAGAAAGCCTTATATAGGCTTAAATAAGGCCCTCGCGAGTGGCAGTTACGGTTAAAAGACCTTCTAGTGCAAGAGGGTTTTAAGCCGTTACTTTCTAATGCTGCCGTCTTCTATAATAAAGGAATGCATACCTTTATTGTGACCTATATGGATGACTGCTTGATTGTTGGTCCGGATCTTAGCTATATTGACTAGCTTAAGACTAAGTTCCATAAGGTTTACGCTATAGAAGACTAAGGACCTGCCTCCTTCTTTCTTAGAGTGCAGATTATTAGGGATAGAAAAAAGGGCCTGTTATAGCTGCACCAATCGCAATTTATTACGGAAGTCCTTGAGAAATTCAACCTTAAGGACGTACGACCGCATCTAATCCCGCTATAGCCCGGTATACTTGCTGAGGCTGACGATACGCCGCTGGATACTAGTAATCAACACTTATTCTAGCAGCTAGTAGGGACATCGATGTGGTTGATGATAATGTCAAGACCTAACCTTGCCTTTCTAACGCAATACCTGTCACGATATATGCAATAGGCTTCCACTATACAGCTTAATGCTGCTAAGGGCGCTTTTCGCTACTTAGCTGGTACGGCAAATACAGCTATTTATTACCAAGCCGCTAAAGCTACCGTAGTATTAGCTGCATTTTCTGACAGTGATTTTGCTGGGTGCCGGCTGACTTCGAAGTCCACTAGTGGTTATCTTACTACCTTAAATGGTGGGCCTATTAGCTGGAGGTTAAAACGGTCTTCGACTGTGGTTTTATTAATGCTTGAAGCCGAGTCTGATGTAATGCTTGAGGCAATTCGCGAAGTAGAGTGGATATCTAATTTATTTAAAGAAATCCAGGTCGATATTCAACGCCCGATACCACTATACTGCGATAACTAAGGGTCTATTTCTAATGCAAATAACCCAAATCAGCATGCCCGCATTAAGCATACCTTACTTAAATTCCGGTATATACGTGAGAAGGCCTACGGTGGCCTAGTAAAAATATCTTATTTACCCACGACAGATATGCCTGCGGATGGACTTACCAAACCACTTCCAAGCCCGAAATTCCCCATATTTCGGCAGCTATTAGGGCTGCAATCCCTATAGTATCATCATCTTTTTTTTCTGATTTTTTACAGGGTTTCTTTCTTTTATTCTAACGCTAGGATTAGCCATGTTGCTAATCAGAGGGGGTGTTGAAATCAGCGCCTTTTTAGCTGTATTTTGGTACTGGTCTCGCTACCGTACGACGTCTTTACGTTGAGATATCGCGGTGGCTATACCAGGCGCTATGGTGGGGCACAGCGCCCCACAACGCCGATTACAGTGGGCCACAGCGCCGGTTACGGCACCGGCACAGCGCCGCACAGCCGGCCACAGCGGCCGGTCACAGCGGGCCACAGGGCCCACAATAGGCGGCGCATTTCTACGGGATTACCAAATGGGCAAACCAGCACTTTCGGCCTTCTACATACAGTCACCCGCTACACCGGTCATTTACGGCAGACCGATATAGGGCTTCCGGCCCGTACGGCAGGCTGTTATAGGGCATCCGGCACACCGCTATAAGCCACTGGGCTTGGTTGGGTAGGCATTGGGTAGGATATTGGGCACGGTTGGGCAGACCGACTTTTCGTCGGGTTTTTCGCTATTTTTGCGGTTTTTCATTATTTTCAACCACTTTTTCAAGATGGTAGAAATATGCCCAAAATTCCCTCTTTCTAGCTAGAATAGTCACCAACAATTAGAATCAGATTTCCCTGACATCTTTGCTCTGGTCAACCTCTCGTGCGCTTTAAATCCTTAACCAGCTCTTTGTTTTATTTTGCAACGCCTTGTACGCCACTGTCGGTATCCAGTACATTTCCAACAGTGTTCTGAATCACCATTTTGCAACAGTAAGGCTCTGCTTTTATAGTGACCTTGAGAATTGCAATATATACGAAATAGGAAAGAAGGTCTATTGTGGCTACACTAAGCCCAATTTATAGCAGAGGTTCTAGCTAAATTCAGCTTACAGGATACTAAACCCCAGCTAATTCCACTTCAACCAGGGATTCTAAATGAATCTAGTGGAAAAGACCTTAGCCCTACTGATCAGAGCCTTTATCAGAGCCTTACTAGCACTATAATGTGGCTTATGATGATGACTAGACCCGACCTAGCATTTCCTACTCAATACCTCTCTCGGTTTATGTCCAAGGCAACTAATGTACATCTAAATACTGCAAAAGGCAGCTTTAGCTACCTTAAAGGCACTGAGAACCTAGCTATTTGCTTTAGTACTACTAAAAGCAACCAACAGCCTATTATAACCGCTTATTCTGATAGCGATTTTGCTGGCTGTAAAGAAACCTCTAAATCTACTGGAGGCTTCCTTACTACTATTAATAGTGGTCCTATTAGCTGGCGTTCTAAGCGAGCCTCTTTAGTAGTGCTATCTACTTTAGAAGCTGAATCAGATGCATTACTTAAGACTATCCGTGAGGTACAGTGGCTTTCTAACCTTTGTAAGGAGCTGGAAATTGATATTTTGCGCCCTATACCGCTATACTGCGATAATCAGGGCTCCATTTCAAATTCTAACGACCCTAATCAGCACGCTCGCACTAAGCATACGCTATTAAAATTCCGGTATATTAGGGAGCAAGCCCAGCTGGGTTTAGTTAAAATTACCTATTTACCTACTAATAGTATGCCTGCTGACGGTCTTACGAAGCCACTGCCAGGCCCTAAATTTACTAGGTTCCGCGAGTTACTAGGTCTTAGGGCCTGCTAACTTATACTAACTTACTTTTACTAAGGTTTTTCTTATGTTTTTCCTTAGCACTTTTTACTGCATTTTCTTTCCCTATCCTTTATACGATTAGCTTGCTACTACAGTAGCTAATCAGAGGGGGTGTTAAAATCCTATAGTAGCCTACTAGGCTGCTGGCCTTATGCCCTACTGGCCTACTAACCTTCTGGCCCTTATACCGCCTCTTGGACTTACGGTAGTCTTACCAACCTTAGGCCTTTGCCTTTTACCTTAGGATTTTCAGTAGATTATTTACTGTATATCAAGTAAGGTAGGCCTTATTAAAAAAGGTGTGGCATTGCTAAATTAGCGTAGTTGCCTACTAGCGTGGTGGCGGGCTACTAGCGTGGTGTGGCATTGCTAAATTAGCGTAGTGGCCTACTAGCGTGGTGGCTAGTCCACTAGTGTGGTGGTTAGTTACTAGTGCGGTGGTTAGGGTGGTTGGAAAGGTCGGATATAGCGGGGTTGCTGACGTATCATAGCGAGCATTACGGGGAGCTTTCTTACTGGCTACCTTGGATGCCTGGGCCCACCCCTCCTTCGTGTATATATAGGATAGCTTTTCCCCTTCTTTCTAGATAGTAGAAGGGTAGCACAATCGAGTCTATTAATGCACTATATGCCTCTTAACTTCTTACCTTCCCTGCGTTTTCTGGTTATCTTATATTTGCCTTGCCTTTACACTTGCCCTGCTTTATAGCACTTGTATAGTCTTAGGACTTGGTGAAAAATCTAGTATTATACTAAGATTAGTTCACAGGTCGCAGACAGTCTCGTGCCATCTAGCTAGCTAGTAAGGCTCTACTTTTATAGTGACCTTGAGAATTGCAATAAGTATATTAGTAAAGTCCGGCATACTTTCTAAGTCATCCGGTATAACATTAGTATTATTAATATTAGTAAGGTTAGTAGGGTCAGAAATGCTTTTTAGGTCATCTAGTAAAATAGCAGGTTTTTTACTGCTAGATACCCCCTCTGAACCTATATTTTGCCCTCTATAAAAGTCTCCTTTTAGACTACTAGAAATAAGGCCTATACCTTCATTTTAGTAGATAAAGGTAATAAAAGTTGTTTTAGTAACAACCTTCTTCTTTAGAAGGTAGATTAAGTAAGTATTATTACCTAGAGTGGCAAGGAGCCTACTAGGCTCGGTATAGGGCGCTAATTTACGGCTTTTTATACGCTTTTCGTATAGTATAAGCACTTCAATAGCTGCTTTAATAGCCCTAAGGTTAATAAGGTCAGGGTAGTACTCTAGTATTATCTAGTCGTAATCCTTTAGTAGCTCCTAATAGGGGCTAGAAGGTCTATTAGTAACAGCTATTATATTTACTAGCATAACAACGCCAGTAATTATAGCAGACTAGAGGTTAGATAGTAGCCTTAACTAGGCTATAGTAGCACGTAGCCTATCAGCTATAACCCTAATAGACCGCTCAGCTAGGCCGTTTTATTCGTAAATATAAGGGTAAGATATATTAAAAGTTATGCCCTATTCGATAAGCTAATCACTAAGCATTTTATTAATTTCATTTCCACTATTATAGTGGAATTCAATAGGCGTTTTACTATATCTGACCTGTAGGTTCTGTATAAAGCTCTGTAATGCTTTAAATACAATAGTGCCTTCCCTATTAGGCAGTAAGTAAAGCCAGCGGAATTGGGATTTTCTATCCACTAATATAAGGGCAACAGGTCGTTTATTATATAGCATAGGTAATATAGCAAAAGTATCACCTTCTATAATATTTAAGCATTTAGCTGGATTAGATATCGCATCTTTAGAAGGTCTTCTAACCTTTTTAGCCTATATACAGGCTAAATAGCGAAAATCAGCATCTTTAACCTTATTAAGGTTAGGCAGACTAGGGGTATTAGCATAGGTCTTTTTAAGCAGCTGAATACCTATATGCCCTAGCCGCACATGCCAAATGCCGGCTAATTATAATAGCTTCTGATATTCTGTGTCAGCAGCTATAGGGGCAGGAGTAAGGCTAGTAGCTGCTATAGGATTTTCGCTAGTTGTAATAGCGGGAGAGTTAGTAGTAGGGCTAGTAGCCTCTATAGGTTCCTTACTAATCGCAATAGTAGGAACGTCGCTAGTCGTAATAGCGGGCTCTTTGCTAGTCGTAATAGCGGGAATAGGGGTAATAGTAGTATCCTCAGGATCACTATAATCAGTAGGGTTAGTAGGGCTAGGGACCTCTACTGTTATACTATTAGTAATAGTATAATAGCTGCAAGGTTGATGCAGTAGTAGTGTATCTATTCCTTTTTATGGAAGGAAAAAACCGTATTTTTCAAAGTTAAAAATACCAATGTATTTACGGCTTACTAACTAAAGCTGATTTTTAATTAGTACCCCTTTAGCGGCATAGTGCTTTACACCGCTAATGATATTAATATCCAAGGTAGGAATATATAGTGCATTCTTGAGCTCTATAATACCCTATTTGGTAGGATTAATGCCCTATAGCATAGTAAATCGTGCTGTGCCCCAACCAGTAGGGGAAATAGGGCTACCACTAGTAGTAATTATAGGCTTATCATTCTTCTCAAAATAGTGAAAAGTGGTAAAATGCTTCTTATCATTAACAATATGATAAGTGGAACTTATATCGTAAAGGAGGGCATCCTTAGGGGTCCTACCGCCTGATTTAGCACTATAGCTTATAGCTAAAGGCTGGTTATTAGTAGATATAGTAGTAGAAGAAGAGGAATAGGATATATTAGTATCCTAGGTATTATAATTGCCTATAATAAAGGCCTCGACATCTTGCTGATTATTGCTAGAGTCTTATTTCTTCTTCTATTGCTGTTTCTTTTTCCTATTATTAGTAGAATTATTCTTACTATTATTAGTAGAAGCGGTATTAGTAGACCCTTTCTTAGGGTCCTTAGAAGCCTTAAGCTGCTTAGGGTTATTAGCAGCCACCTTAGAAGACCCTTTAGAACGCTATTCTTCTAGTAGGTCAACCATAAAATACTAGAGATTAAATTTGCTACTATTAATAACACCTTAGGCGCTATAAGCCCTAATCATAGAGCATTGGCATTCCATCTAGCGGGTAAATACCCCCTCTATAGCCTAAAGATACTGGTTTACTTGGTCGAAAGAGTCGATCTTAGAACCTAGGATTCTGAGGCGAGAAATATAGCTATTAAATTCGCTATTAAAAGCCTCTAAAGTGCCTTTATAACCGGTAAGTATAAGGGTATGAAAGGTAGGGTATAAGTATGCCCGCTATACTTCTAGTGAGTGGTAGTATTAGGCCACTAGCAAAAGGTAAGCTTCCTCTGGGTCATTACACTAGTCTATAGCCTCTATAGCTTCTTCACTACAGCTATTCTTTAGCATTAGTAGTAAAAGTGCCTGCTTAGACTCATCAAAATGCCTTGCTATAGAGGGGTCGTTGACAAAATTTGCTATTTTAAAGGCCCTAAGTTGTATTGTAAGGGCCTGCTTCCACTGGTCGAAATTATAAGGGCTTTTTAGCTTCTAAGACTCTTTAAAGCGGTTGGCAGTCTTAGCTAATTCTTTAATAGCCCTATCACTAATTTAGTTGGTGATAGTTAATATTGGTGGCATTATATAAATAGGCTCTTTACCCTTATATTTTATAAGGATAGAAGGTTGGTCGATTTCCATAACGTTAGCTTCACTATTATTATCCTTTATGGTAGTCTTAGTGGAAGGTCCAGCTTCAGTAGCTTTAGTAGACTTCTTATTAGTAGCCTAGGTAGCCTGGGAATCGTTATTTTGCCTACTAATTAGGCCCTATATAAGGTCAGTTAGTATATTCATCTGGGACTTTATATCATCCATATCCAGCTGTAGTTGTGCATTAATATTAGCCTCAGTATCGGATTCAGGGACCTTATAGGATCCTAACTCTGCTATAGTGGGCAAAAAGGGTTTAAAAATCCATTGAAAAATGGTGCCGATAGTTATAAGAACAGAAGAATAACTAGCTGAATAGCTAGTAAAATAGTCGAATAACTGGTAAATTAGCTAGTAAAATAGTCGAATAGCTGGTAAAATAGCCAGTAAAATAGTCGAATAACTAGTCGAATTGCCAGTATATATAGTGGCTAGTAGCCTACTATAAAAATAGCCGCAGATTATAGCGGCCGGTCTCAGTATAAAAGCACAGATGCTGTAGGCGTTGTGTAAGTCCGTATTATAGCGTTGATATTCAAGGTGCTTATATGGTGCCGTAATATAAAGGTGCCGTAAGTGCCGTAGGTGCCGTAGGTGCCGTGGGTGCTATAGGTGCCGTAATATAAAAGGTGCCGTAAATGCCGTACCAAAAGTGCTATAAGTAGGAGAGTATAACAGGTGCCGTATGGTGCAGTGGGTGTCGTGCACTAGGTGCAAAGGTGTTATATAGTGGTATAGTGTGATAGATATCACACTATAAAGTCCGTAGGTGCCGTAGGTTACTCCAAAAATAACGTAAGGTTACGCTAAAAGTGCCGTGAGGTTACGCCGTAAGTTGCCGTTAGGTACGCCGTTGATTGCCGCAGGGTAATACCGTAGGTAATAGAGGGTAAGCCAAAGGTAATAATAGGTAAGCCAAAGTTAATAAAGGTAAGCCGAAGATACCAAAGGATAGCTATATTAGTAGTACTAATAAGCAAAAGAGACCAAGGGGTAAACACAAAAAGATAGGGTAAAAACAAAGAAGTAAAAACCCGGGCTCATAACCTATTGCAATTCTCAAGGTCACTATAAAAGCAGAGCCTTACTAGCTAGCTAGATGGCACGAGACTGTCTGCGACCTGTGAACTAATCTTAGTATAAATACTAGATTTTTCACTAAGTCCTAAGACTATATAAGTGCTATAAAGCAGGGCAAGTGTAAAGGCAAGGCAAATATAAAATAACTAGAAAACGCAGGGAAGGTAAGAAGTTAAGAGGCATATAGTGCATTAATAGACTCGATTGTGCTACCCTTCTACTATTTAGAAAGACGGGGGAAAGCTATCCTATATATACACGAAGGAGGGGTGGGCCCAGGCATCCAGGGTAGCCAGTAAGAGAGCTCCCCGTAATGCTCGTCAGTAATTCCGCTAAATCCGACTAACCCCGCTATATCCAGCCACCCCAACCACCACGCTAGTGACTAACCACCACGCTAGTGGGCAACCACTACGCTAGTAAACTAGCCACCACGCTAGTAGGCCACCACGCTAATTTAGCAATGCCACACTACGCTAGTAGGCCGCCACCACGCTAGTAGGCAACCACGCTAATTTAGCAATGCCATACCTTTTCAACAAGGCCTACCTTACTTGATATACAGTAAATAATCCACTGAAAATCCTTAAGGTAAAAGGCAAAGGCCTAAGGTAAGAAAGACTACCGTAAGTCTAAGAGGCGGTATAAGGGCCAAAAGGTCAGTAAGCCAGTAGGGTATTAGGCCAGCAGCCTAGTAGGCTACTATAGGATTTTAATAATTAATACCTAACCTCTTTCCCTAACTTTAGGCACTAATACTCTAGTCGATAACCTTATTAATATATTGAGTAATCTATCTATCGAAAAATCAGACCACTCTATTAATAAGTTAGACTACTTATGCAATTTATATAGAACTCTTAATATCGATAAGTCAGTCTATTTTACTTACTGTAAAGGACTGGCCCTAGGGCTACTGCGAATAGGCGTCGAATAAATATATTAAAGAGACTAAGGAGGAAAGGAAGAGGACCCGAATAGGGGCCTCTAAGTAGTCTATTTATGCCTATATGTAGTATGGGCCGAGTCCTTAGCGAGCCCTTATGACCCTATACCGATACTCCTTAGGCTAATCGCGGGCGCAGCCCAAGTCCTAGCCATATTATAGCATAGGTATAGCCCGAGCCCGTAATATACCCCCCTCCTCCGCCTCGGAGTCGGAAAAATTGCCTTCTATCGTTAATTAGTACTCTACTAGGGACTAATTACATCGCCGATTATTACGCCGCGATATCCTTAAATCTATATATAGGCTAATTGCCGGGTATAGGAAAGATTCGTCTATAAGTATAGTGGATATAGCTATACAATTAATAGGAGTCGTATAGTTATTAATTAGGAATAGTATAGTGGAAGCATATGGAAGTTCGTTATTGCGCCGCTAGCTGGAGGTTGACTGGTGCAGCTAGGAATATTATAAAAAATTTTTCGCTAGCTGCCGGCTAGAAATCTCCCTATAGTCTTTATTATTTTTCGCCGGGGGCTCTTTTCCTTCTTCCCTTCTTCCTATTAAGGCTATCACTAAGTATTAAAGGTCCCTATTATTATAAGTTTTTATCCCGCATTAAGCCTATATTGTATGCTAATTGGTTGAAGGATTATTTCCGCCCCTTTTGTATTAATATTTTTTATTGAATTCTGTTTTTATTGCAACCGGCTGCTAATTCTTTTTGTAGTAAGACCCGATCTAGCCTATATATAAAGCCTATTAGTAAGTCTTAAGTCCCTACCTATATTGCGAGCGTTATTGCAATTCTCAAGGTCACTATAAAAGCAGAGCCTTACTAGCTAGCTAGATGGCACAAGACTGTCTGCGACCTGTGAACTAATCTTAGTATAAATACTAGATTTTTCACCAAGTCCTAAGACTATACAAGTGCTATAAAGCAGGGCAAGTGTAAAGGCAAGGCTGTCACGGGCTCGGGCTACGCCCGCGCCACAATGTGGCTAGGACGCGGGCTGCGCCCGCGTCTAGCCTAAGAAGGGCAACAGACGGAGTCACGGGACTATACTAGGACTCCGATACGTGTCATGATCGGGATATAAATAGACTAGATAGAAGGTTCCTACTTGGATCCTTTTCTTTCCTCTTTAGTCTATTTAATATATATCATTGACGCCTATTTGCAGTCGCCCTAGGGCCAGTCCTTCACAAAGGCAAATATAAGATAACTAGAAACGCAGGGAAGGTGGGAGTTAAGAGGCATATAGTGCATTAACAGACTCGATTGTGCTACCCTTCTATTATCTAGAAAGAAGGGGAAAAGCTATCCTATATATACACGAAGGAGGGGTGGGCCTAGGCATCTAAGGTAGCTAGTAAGAAAGCTCCCCGTAATACTCGCTTTGCCACGTATATAATACATCAGCAGCCCCACTATGTCGGGCCTTTTCAACCACCCTAACTACCGCACTAGTAACTAGTCACCGCACTAGTAACTAGCCACCACGCTAGTGACTAACCACCACACTAGTAGACTAGCCACCACGCTAGTAGGCCACCACGCTAATTTAGCAATGCCACACCACGCTAGTAGGCCGCCACCACGCTAGTAGGCAACCACGCTAATTTAGCAATGTCATACCTTTTTCAATAAGGCCTACCTTACTTGATATACAGTAAATAATCCACTGAAAATCCTTAAGGTAAAAGGCAAAGGCCTAAGGTAATACTACCATAAGTCCAAGAGGCGGTATAAGGGCCAGAAGGTTAGTAGGCCAGTAGGGCATAAGGCCAGCAGCCTAATAGGCTACTATAGGATTTTAATACCCCCTCTGATTAGCTACTGTAGTAGTAAGCTAATCGTGTAAAGGATAGGGAAAGAAAATGCAGAAAAAATGCTAAGGAAAAATATAGGAAAAACCTTAGTAAAGGTTAGTATAAGTTAGCAGGCCTTAAGACCTAGTAACTCGCGGAACCTAGTAAATTTAGGGCCCGGCAGTGGCTTCGTAAGACCGTCAGCAGGCATACTATTAATAGGTAAGTAGGTAATTTTAACCAAGCCCAGCTAGGCTTGCTCCCTAATATACCGGAATTTTAATAGCGTATGCTTAGTGCGAGCATACTGATTAGGGTCATTAGAATTCAAGATGGAGCCCTGATTATCGCAGTATAGCGGTATAGGGCGCAAAATATCTGTTGCAAAATGGTGACTCAGAATACTGTTGGAAAGTATACTAAGTACCGACAGTGGCGTATAAGGCGTTGCAGAATAAAACAAGCTGGTTAAAGATTAAAAACGCACACACGGGGTTGACCAGAGCAAAGATGTCAGGGAAATCTGATTCTAATTGTTGGTGACTATTCTAGCTAGAAAGAGGGAATTTTGGGCATATTTCTACCATCTTGAAAAAGTGGTTGAAAATAATGAAAAACCGCAAAAATAGCGAAAAACCCGACGAAAAGTCGGTCTGCCCAACCATGCCCAATATCCTACCCAATGCCTACCCAACCAAGCCCAGTGGCTTATAGCGGTGTACCGGATGCCCTATAACAGCCTGCCGTACGGGCCGGAAGCCCTATATCGGTCTGCCGTAAATGACCGGTGTAGCGGGTGACTGTATGTAGAAGGCCGAAAGTGCTGGTATTAGCAAGGTTTGCCCATTTGGTAATCCCGTAGAAATGCGCCGCCTGTTGTGGGCCCTGTGGCCCGCTGTGACCGGCCGCTGTGGCCGGCTGTGGGGCGCTGTGCCGGTGCCGTGACCGGCGCTATGGCCCACTGTAATCGGCGTTGTGGGGCGCTGTGCCTCACCATAGCGCCTGGTATAGCCACCGCGATATCTCAACGTAGAGATATCGTACGGTAGCGAGACTAGTACCAAAATACAGTTAAAAAGGCGCTGATTTCAACACCCCCTCTGATTAGCAATATGGCTAATCCTAGCGTTAGAATAAAAGAAAGAAATCCTGTAAAAAAGAAGAAAAAAAAAAAATTATAGGGATTATAGCCCTAATAATTGCCGAAATATGGGAAATTTCGGGCTTGGGAGTGGTTTGGTAAGTCCATCCGTAGGCATATCTATCGTGGGTAAATAAGATATTTTTACTAGGCCACTGTGGGCCTTCTCACGTATATACCGGAATTTAAGTAAGGTATGCTTAGTGCGGGCATACTGATTTGGGTCATTTGCATTAGAAATAGACCCTTAGTTATCGCAGTATAGTAGTATCGGGCGTTGAATATCGACCTGGATTTCTTTAAATAAATTAGATATCCATTCCACTTCGCGAAGCGCCTTAAGTATTGCATTAGACTCGGCTTCAAGCGTTGATAAAACCATAGTCGAAGACCGTTTTAACCTCTAGCTAATAGGCCTACCATTTAAGGTAGTAAGATAACCACCAGTAGACTTAGAAGTAAGGCGACAACCAGCAAAATCGCTATTAGAAAATGCAGCTAATACTACAGTAGCTTTAGCGGCTTGGTAACGGTAATAAATGGCTATATTTGCCGTACCAGCTAAGTAGCGAAAAGCGCCCTTAGCAGCATTAAGCTGTATAGTGGAAGCCTATTGTATATATCGTGACAGGTATTGCGTTGGAAAGGCAAGGTCAGGTCTTGATATTATTATCAACTACATCGATGTCCCTACCAGCTGCTGGAATAAGTATTGATTACTAGCATCTAGCGGCGTATCGTTATTAGCCTCAGTAAGTATACCAGGCTATAGCGGGATTAAATGCGGTCGTGCGTCCTTAAGGTTGAATTTCTTAAGGACTTCCGCAATAAATTGCGATTAGTGTAGTTATAATAGGCCCTTTTCTCTATCCCTAATAATCTGCACTTTTAGAAAGAAGGAGGTAGGTCCTCGGTCTTCTATAGCATAAACCTTATGGAATTTGGCCTTAAGCTGGTTAATATAGCTAAGGTCCGGACCGATAATTAAGCAGTTATCCATATAGGTTATAATAAAGGTATGCGTCCCTTTATTATAGAAGACGGCAGCATTAGAAAGTAACGGCTTAAAACCCTCTTATATTAGAAGGTCTTTTAACCGTAACTGCCACTCGCGAGGGCCTTATTTTAGCCTATATAAGGCTTTCTTTAATAGTATGACCTATGATGCAGAGGGGTTATATCTAACCTTAGTAAGTAAGGCTAGAAGTCGACGATGTTGCTGGTCAGACCATAAGGCTGGGTTAGGTAAGAGTAGGCTTTCTGCAAATTCTAGAAAACTAGCTAGAATCTCTATATAAATCGTCTCTAGTAGTTTACTATTTAGAAAGGCATTAATAAAGTCGATCTGCTCTATTTCCCAATTGTTTGCAGTAGTAAGAGCAAGGATAATCCTTTATATTGGTGGGATCGAAGTAGAGGCATAGGTCTCCGTAAAGTCTTGCCTAGATACCTGCATAAAGCCTTTGATAACTAATCGTGCCTTATATTTAACCGGGTTATTATTCGCATCTTTCTTAACGCGAAAAATAGGCCGGTTACGCAATATTTTCCTACTAGTAGGAATACTAGTCTTAGGAATAAATTGGAAGATATTTAAGTCGATTAATTGCTTAAATTCCGAAAATAAGGCTTTTACCTAGCTATCCTTATGTGGGCTATATAAGACTTCCTTCCAGCTATTAGGCATACCTTCTGGGGCCTATTTTGCAGCCTTAATCTTTGCTGTATAGTAAATATTATATATTTGCTGGTAAAAAGCATAGGAAGGGGGGAAATCTTATGTGGGAGCCTCTAGGGGGCTGCCTAGGTATCCGAAAATCTAGTCGTTTTTCGGCTAAGTAGGTAGGAAAGCACCCTATTGGTCAGTCTGTGGGTCAGACTGTTGGTCAGACTGTTGGTTAGTCTGTAGGTTAGGCTATTAGTCAGCCTATAGGTCTAAAAGTGATTTATAGTATCTATAACCTAGGATACCTTATATATCTTATATCTATGGCTGTATTCTTCCTCGAATTCTACCCCTAGTAGCCCTAACCTGGTATGGTTAAATAGGCACCTTTTCTGATACTCGAAATATTTTCTCTTACGGTCTCTTATTTAAGGCGATATTTAGACTCTTGAATTTCAGATATTCTAGTGTAGGTAGCGTTTTACTATGGCGAAATGCTGTATTTATTAGGAAGCCGGGCGAAAAGGCAGAATCTATTATATCGGAAAGTCGTAGAAAATTAGTATGTATAGGGCTTTAAGATTCGGACTATTGAAAATTTGTTGTGTGGGGCAAGTCAGAATTTTCACTTGTGTGGGTTATGCCTACTTTTGTGACGGATTTGGAAAATCTCTAAGATTGAGATTCCTAGTAATAAGAACTTTCTGTATTTCTTAGTATTTGTATCCTTTTTGTATGGGAAAAAGGTGTATTTTCCTTAGCTGGTGAAAAAGGACCGTCTTGCTTAAGCTGAAAAGCTGAGTTAGGCTGAAGCGATTTAGAATCGAAAGATAGCGAATTGCTGGGAAATATTGCAAAGTGCTATAGCGGGCCAATTGGTAGGCCTACTGGTTGTGGCAGGCCTATTGGTTGTGGTAGGCCCGCTGATTGTAGTGGATCTATATGCTATATTAGGCCTATTGGTTGTGGTGGGCCTATGGGCTGTGTTAGATCCGTAGCCTATAGTAGGCCTATGCCTTCGACTAGGCTTATACTGTCGGTCTTAGACGAAATAGGTATATTTAGGCGAGGCGACTTCTAAATAGGCTCTTCTAGAGTAATTTAGTTGATATTTACCCCCTCTAAATTAGAAGGCGGTTGGAAATTAAAGGTGCCCTTTAGGCTACTTAAAATAGGGCCTATACCTTCATTTTAGTAGGTAAAGGTAATAAAAGAGGTTTTAGTGATGACCTGGCGATGTAGGATATAGACAAGGTAAGTGCTGTTACCTAGTATAGCTAGTAACCTACCTGACTTAGTCCGGGGGGCTAGCTTATGGCTAATGACCCGTTTTTCTAGAGGGATTAACACCTCTATAGCCGCACTAATAGCCCTAAAGCTAGTAAGGTCGGGTAGGTAGTAGTGCGTAATTTCTGGAAAGTCCTTCTTTAATTCCTCGAAAGGTAATAAAGAACGGTTTGAGACTACTATTAGATTTACTAAGGTAGTAATACTAAGAATTACTATAGACTAAAGGTAAGAAGGTAACCGAGACTAAAGTATAGTAGCTCTAAGTCGGTTAACGATAACCCGTATAAAGCGTTCTGCTAACCTATTTTGCTTATAAATGTAAGGGGAAGAGGTTAAAAAATCTATACCCTTAAGAGCTAGCTAGGCTGTGATGATGTTATTGATTTCCTTGCCACTATTATAGTAGAATTTAATAGCTGATTTGCCGTAGCGATTCCTAAGACCTTGGAAGAACCCTTATAATACTGGGAATACTATAGGCCCTTCCTTATTGGGTAGTAAATACACCTAATGGAAGTATGATTTCCGGTTAACTAAGATAAGGCAAATAGGGCGTTTATTATATGGTAGAGGGTTAATTTGGAAGATATCGCCCTTTATGATATCCAAATAATGCATAGGGTCTGGTATAGCCCTTAATATAAAACGCCGAACTAACTTTACCCTTTTACAGGCGATACAATTGAAATCAGAATCCTTTACCTTACTAAAATCAGGTAACCTTATGGTTGATATATAGGTTTTCTTTAAAAGTTGGATTCCGATATGCCTAAGCCGGATATGCTAAAGTCCGGCTAATAATAGCAGCTTTTAATATTCTGTATTAGCTGCTGGGGCTGGGTCGAGGGTGACCGGGGCCCTCTGTGGTGGTTGGGCTGTATTGGGAATAGCAGCCTCTATTGGTACTACCGAAAAACTAGGACTAGCTGGTGGGTCAGCTGGTAAGTTAGCTGGTGGGTTAGCTTGCGAATTAGCTGGTGGAAGTGGAAGGTCCGAGTTAGCTAGTAAGGTAGGTAAATCCTCTAGTAGGGGATATTCCTCGTATTCTTCTGGGTTAGCTAAAGCAGATAATTCGACCGAGATACTGTATGAAGTCAGTTGATTTTAGCTGGAATGGTGTAAAAACGGCGAATCTACTCCTTTCTGTTGTAAAAAGAAGCTATACTTCTTAAAATTAAGAAGCCTAATACACTTGTTATTGCTATTAACTAGGCTTTAGCCCTAAATACTGCTACGATTCAGATAGTATTTAACGCCGCTAAAGATATTAATGTCAAAAGCTGGTATGAAGAGGGCGTTGGTTAGCTCTAAGGTGCCCTACTGAGGTGGGTTGGTGGCCTATAGTACGGTAAAACGCGCTGTGCCTTACCCACTAGGCTTGATTGGGCCACCACCTATGCTAATAATTAGTCTGTTTCCGGTATAGTATTAGAAATAGGTAAAGTGCTTTTTATCGTTGATAATATGCACCGTAGAACTAGTATTATAGAGTAAGGAATCTGTTGGCGTTTTCCCACCGGATTATGTACTATAGCTGGTAGCTAGAAATTGCATACATTTGCGGTCTTGGAAGGAAGAATAGGCTATCTGACTGGGTGTAAGACTTAGAGTGTTATAATTCCCTAATATAAAGGAATTAATAGTCTTTTCGTCGGTCTTTTATGGGGTATCTGCTTTATTAGCTAAATCTTTTTTTTCTTTCTTCTTCTTATTTTCCGGCTTACCTTATGTAGCTAAAGAAGACCCTTATTATTGGGTAGAAGAAGACCTTTATTTCTTTTTGTTGGCATTAGTGGTAGTGTTTTTACTACCTTTGCTAGTATTGTTACTAGCTGGCTTGCTACTATTGTTGTTAGTAGCGGCACCCTTAACCTTTGCGAGGTAGGTGGTAGCCTTTACTACTAATAATCCTTTAATACGTTATTCTTCTAGTAAATCAACTATATAAAATTGCAGGTTAATATTTAATATATTTCCCTAAGTATAGGCGATTCTCATTATTATACGGTACCGTTCTGCCTACTAAAAAAAGACCCCTTTTATAGCATATAAATACTAGCTAATTTGGTCGAAAGGTTGTATATAGGAGCCTAAAATTTGCAGCCTGGATAGGTAGCTATTAAAAGAGGCGTTAAAAGATTCTAAAGTACCCTTATAGCCTATAAAATTTAGTTAATAGAAGGCAGGGTATAGGTGGGTCCGCTGTACATCTGATGAGTGAGAATACTGTTTAGTAAGTAATGTAAAGGCTGACTCTAGGTTAGTACACTAGTTGATAGCGGCAGCTAGTCCTTTTGTGTAACTATTCTTAATAAGTAATAGTAAAAGTGCTTGCTCTGAATCGTTGAACTTGCTAGTAATAGAAGGTTCTTCGATAAATTTAGCGATATTAAGTGCCCTAAGTTGAATTATAAGGGCCTGTTTCTATTGGTTGAAGTTAGATGCCCCCTTTAGCTTTTGGGATTCCTGGAATCTATTGGCTGTTTTGGCTAGTTCCTTGATAGCTATAGCGCTAACTTAGCTGCTAATACTGGATAGAACTGGCAGGGGTTGCTGCTAGGCTTTAGGTAGTAATAGTAGGTTATTTCCTTTACCTATAGGGGTTTGGAAGGTATCTATATCTATTATATCCTAGGATAGTGGGCTAGCAGTAGGCTTAATTAGTCTATCTACTAAGGTGCCTACCTTATTAGCTAAAAAATTGATTTTAGAGTTTATTCGATTAAATTTATAACTAAATTCTTTTCTTATTTCCTATTGGTCTTCCCTAAGTTGGGCAATTTCCTAGTTATTATTAGATTCTTCTACCTCTGCCGTATTAGAGACTTGGTAGCCTAGGTTATTAGCGGTAGGAATGTTCTGACTGGCTATTATAGGAAGAGAAAAGGTGCTGGAAAGTCTTAAAAATGCGAAGAAAATTAAGACTAAAAATCTAGATAAAAAAAATCTAGAAGAAAGCTGCGTTAAGGAATAACTTTAGAAAATCCTATTACAAAAAAGGATGTATTGTAGCTTAGTGTAGTAGCTAGGTTCCTAAATCTGGGATGATTAGTCCCTTATTAGTAGATTTCTGGAAGGTTAGCTGCTAAATGCGTTAAAATCCTAAGTTAGCGTAAAAAAGTCTTAAGCTGGAAGCCTTAAGACACCGGGCTCATAACCTGTTGCAAAATGGTGACTTAGAATACTGTTGGAAAGTATACTAAGTACCGATAGTGGCGTATAAGGCGTTGCAGAATAAAATAAGCTGGTTAAAGATTAAAAACGTATATACGGGGTTGACTAGAGCAAAGATGTTAGGGAAATCTAATTCTAATTGTTGGTGACTATTCTAGCTAGAAAGAGGGAATTTTGGGTATATTTCTACTATCTTGAAAAAGTGGTTGAAAATAATGAAAAACCGTAAAAATAGCGAAAAACCCAACGAAAAGTCGGTCTGCCCAACCGTGCCTAATATCCTACCCAATGCCTACCCAACCAAGCCCAGTGGCTTATAGCGGTATGCCGGATGCCCTATAATAGCCTGCCGTACAGGCCGGAAGCCCTATATCGGTCTGCCGTAAATGACCGGTATAGCGGGTGACTGTATGTAGAAGGCCGAAAGTGCTGGTATTAGCAAGGTTTGCCCATTTGGTAATCCCGTAGAAATGCGCCGCCTGTTGTGGGCCCTGTGGCCCGCTGTGACCGGCCGCTGTGGCCGGCTGTGGGGCGCTATACCGGTGCCGTGACCGGCGCTATAGCCTACTGTAATCGGCGTTATAGGGCGCTATGCCTCACCATAGCGCCTAGTATAGCCACCGCGATATCTCAACGTAGAGACATCGTACGGTAGCGAGACCAGTACCAAAATACAGCTAAAAAGGCGCTGATTTCAACAATATCAATTTCCAGCTCCTTATAAAGGTTAGAAAGCCACTGTACCTTACGGATAGTCTTAAGTAATATATATGATTCAGCTTCTAAAGTAGATAGCACTACTAAAGAGGCTTATTTAGAACGCTAGCTAATAGGACCACTATTAATAGTAGTAAGGAAGCCTCTAGTAGATTTAGAGGTTTCTTTACAGCCAGCAAAGTCGCTATTAGAATAAGCGGTTATAATAGGCTATTGGTTGCTTTTAGTAGTACTAAAGCAAATAGCTAGGTTCTCAGTGCCTTTAAGGTAGCTAAAGCTGCCTTTTGCAGCATTTAGATGCATATTAGTTGCCTTGGATATAAACCGGGAGAGGTATTAGGTAGGAAATGCTAGGTCGGGTCTAGTCATCATTATAAGCCACATTATAGTGCTAGTAAGGCTCTAATAAAGGCTCTGATTAGTAGGGCTAAAGTCTTTTCCACTAGATTTATTTAGAATCCCTAGTTGAAGTAGAATTAGCTAGGGTTTAGTATCCTATAAGCCGAATTTAGCTAGAACCTCTGCTATAAATTGGGCTTAGTATAGCCACAATAGACCTTCTTTCCTATTTCGTATTATTGCAAAATAGTGACTCAGAACACTGTTGGAAAGTATACTAAGTACCAACAGTAGCATACAAAGCGTTGCAGAATAAAATAAGCTAGTTAAAGATTAAAAACGCATACACGGGGTTGACCAGAGCAAAGATTTTAGGGAAATCTGATTCTAATTATTAGTAGTTATTCTAGCTAGAAAGAGGGAATTTTAGGCATATTTCTACCATCTTAAAGAAGTGGTTGAAAATAATGAAAAACCGCAAAAATAGCGAAAAAAACCAACGAAAAGTCGGTCTGCCCAACCGTGCCTAGTCTATGCCCAATATCCTACCCAATGCCTACCCAACCAAGCCCAGTGGCTTATAGCGGTGTGCCGGATGCCCTATAACAGCCTGCCGTACGGGCCGGAAGCCCTATATCGGTGTGCCGTAAAGGCGCGGTATAGCGGGTGACTGTATGTAAAAGGCCGAAAGTGCTGATTTGCCTATTTGGTAATCCCGTAGAAATACGCCGCCTGTTATAGGCCCTGTGGCCCACTGTGACCGGCCGCTGTGGCCGGATGTGGGTCGCTGTACCGGTGCCGTGACCGGCGCTATAGCCCACTATAATCGGCGTTATGGGGCGCTGTGCCCCACCATAGCGCCTGGTATAGCCACCGCGATATCTCAACGCAGAAACATCGTATAGTGGCGAGACCAGTACCAAAATACAGCTAAAAAGGCGCTAATTTTAACACCCCCTCTGATTAGCAACATAGCTAATCCTAGCGTTAGAATAAAAAAAAGAAACCCTATAAAAAATTAGAAAAAAAAGATAATAATGCTATAGGGATTGCAGCCCTAATAGCTGCCGAAATATAGGGAATTTCGGGCTTAGAAGTAGTTTAGTAAATCCATCCGCAGGCATATCTATCGTAGGTAAATAAGATATTTTTACTAGGCCACCGTAGGCCTTCTCACGTATATACCGGAATTTAAGCAGGGTATGCTTAGTGCGGGCATACTAATTTGGGTCATTTGCATTAGAAATAGACCCTTAGTTATCGCAGTATAGTGGTATTAGGCGTTAAATATCGACTTAGATTTCTTTAAATAAATTAGATATCCACTCCACTTTGCGAATTGCCTTAAGCATTGCATCAGACTCGGCTTTAAGCGTTAATAAAACCACAGTCGAAGACCGTTTTAACCTCCAGCTAATAGGCCCACCATTTAAGGTAGTAAGATAACCACTAGTGGACTTAGAAGTCAGCCGGCATCCAGCAAAATCGCTATCAGAAAATGCAGCTAATACTACAGTAGCTTTAGCGGCTCGGTAACAAATAGCTGTATTTGCCGTACCAGCTAAGTAGCGAAAAGCGCCCTTAGCAGCATTAAGCTGTGTAGTGGAAGCCTGTTGCATATATCGTAATAGGTATTGCGTTGGAAAGGCAAGGTCAGGTCTTAACATTATCATTAACCATATCGATATCCCTACTAGCTGCTGGAATAAGTATTGATTACTAGTATCCAGCGGCGTATCGTCATTAGCCTTAGCAAGTATACTAGGCTATAGCGGGATTAGATGCGGTCGTGCGTCCTTAAGGTTAAACTTCTTAAGGACTTCCGCAATAAATTGCGATTAGTGCAGCTATAATAGGCCCTTTTCTCTATCCCTAATAATCTGCACTCTAAGAAAGAAGGAGGCAGGTCCTCGGTCTTCTATAGCATAAACCTTATAGAACTTAGTCTTAAGCTAGTCAATATAGCTAAGATCCGGACCAAAATCAAGCAGTCATCCACATAGGTCACAATAAAGGTATACATTCCTTTATTATAGAAGACGGCAGCATTAGAAAGTAACGGCTTAAAACCCTCTTACATTAGAAGGTCTTTTAACCGTAACTGCCACTCGCGAGGGCCTTATTTAAGCCCATACAAGGCTTTCTTCAACAGTATGACCTATGATGCAGAGGGGTTATATCCAACCTTAGTAAGTAAGGCTAAAAGTCGACGACGCTGCTGGTCAGACCATAAGGCTGGATTAGGTAAGAATAGGCTTTCTGCAAATTCTAGAAAACCAGCTAGAATCTCTATATAAATTGTCTCTAGTAGTTCACTATTTAGAAAGGCACCAATAAAGTCGATTTGCTCTATTTCCCAGTTGTTTGCAGCAGTAAGAGTAAGGATAATCCTCTATATTAGTGGGATTGAGGTAGAGGTATAGATCTCCGTAAAGTCTTGCCTAGATACCTGCATAAAGCCTTTGACAATTAATCGTGCCTTATATTTAACCAGGTTATTATTCGCATCTTTCTTAACGCGAAAAACAGGCCAATTACGCAATATTTTCCTACTAGTAGGAACACTAGTCTTAGGAATAAATTGGAAGATATTTAAATCGATTAATTGCTCGAATTCCGAAAATAAGGCCTTAACCTAGCTATCTTTTTATGGGCTGTATAAGACTTCCTTCTAGCTATTAGGCATACCTTTTGGGGCCCGTTTTGCAGCCTTAATCTTTACTATATAGCAAATATCGTATATTTGCTAGTAAAAAGTATAGGAAGGGGGGAAATCCTATGTGGGAGCCTCTGGGGGGCTGCCTAGGTATCCGAAAATCTGGTCGTTTTTCGGCTGGGTGGGTGGGAAAGCACCCTATTAGTTAGTCTGTGGGTCAGACTGTTAGTCAGACTATTGGTCAGTCTATAGGTCAGACTATTGGTTAGTCTATAGGTCAAGTGACCTATAGTATCCGTAGCTTAGGATACCTTATATATCTTATATCTATAGCTGCATTCTTCCTCTAATTTTACCCCTAGTAGCCCTAACCTAGTATAGCTGAATAGGCACCTTTTCTAATACTCGAAATATTTTCTCCTACGGTCTCTCATTTGAGGCGATATCTAGACTCTCGAATTTCAGATATTCTAGTATAGGCAGCGTTTTATTATAGCGAAATACTGTATTTACTAGGAAGCCGGGCGAAAAGGCAGAATCTATTGTGTCGGAAAGTCGCAGAAAATCAGTATATATAGGGCTTTAAGATTCGGACTATTGAAAATTTGCTATATGGGGCGAGTCAGAATTTTCACATATGCGGGGTATGCCTACTTTTATAACGGATTCGGAAAATCTCGGTGGTTGAGATTCCTAGTAACGAGAGCTTTCTGTATTTCCTAGCATTTGCAGCCTTTTTGTATAGGAAAAGGCTGCATTTTCTTTAGCCGGTGAAAAAGGACCGTCTTGCCTAAGCTGAAAAGCTGAGTTAGGCTGAAGCGATTTAGAATCGAAAGACGGCGAATTACTAGGAAATATTGCAGAGTGCTATAGCGGGCCAATTGGTAGGCCCACTGGTTGTGGTGGATCCGTATGCTATATTAGGCCCATTGGTTATGGTGGGCCCGTGGGCTGTGTTGGATCCATGGCCTGTGGTAGGCCTATGCCTTCGACTAGGCCTATACCGTCGGTCTTAGACGAAATAGGCATATCTAGGCGAGGCGACTTCCAGATAGGCTCTTCTAAAGCAATTTAGTCAATATTTACCCCCTCTAAATTAGAAGGCGGTTGGAAATCAAAAGTGCCCTCTAGGCCACTTAAAATAGGGCCTATACCTTTATTTTAGTAGGTGAAAGTAATGAAAGAGGTCTTAGTGACGACCCGGCGATATGGGATGTAGACAAGGTAGGTGCCGTTACCTAGCGTAGCTAGTAACCTACCTGACTCGGTCCGGGGGGCCAGCTTATGGCTGATGACCCGTTTTTCTGGAGGGATTAGCACCTCTATAGCCGCACTAATAGCCCTAAAGCTAGTAAGGTCGGGTAGGTAGTAGTGCATAATTTCCGGAAAGTCCTTTTTTAATTCCTCGAAAGGTAATAAAGAACGATTTAAGACTGCTATTAAATTTACTAAGGTAGTAATACTAAGAATCACTACAGACTAAAGGTAAGAAGGTAACCGAGACCAAAGCATAATAGCTCTAAGTCGGTCAATAATGACCCATATAAAGCGTTCTGCTAACCCATTTTGCTTATAAATATAAGGGGAAGATATTAAAAAATCTATACCCTTAAGAGCTAGCCAGGCTATAATAACATCGTTGATTTCCTTACCACCATTATAGTGGAATTCAACAGCTGATTTACCGTAGCGATTCCTAAGACCTTAGAAGAACCCCTATAATACTGGGAATACCGTAGGCCCTTCCTTATTGGGTAGTAAATGCACCCAACGGAAGCATAATTTCCGGTCAACTAAGATAAGGCAAATAGGGCGTTTATTATATAGTAGAGGGTTGATTTAGAAGATATCGCCCTCTATAATATCCAAACAATGCATAGGGTCTGGTATAGCCCCTGATGTAAAACGCCGAACTGACTTTACCCTTTTACAGGCGATACAGTTAAAATCAGAATCCTTTACCTTACTAAGATCAGGTAACCCTGTGGTTGATGTATAGGTTTTCTTTAAAAGTTGGATTCCGATGTGCCCAAGCCAGATATGCTAAAGTCCGGCTAGTAATAGCAGCTTTTGATATTCTGTATCAGCAGCTGGTATTAGGGCAGGGTTAAGGGCGACCGGGGCCCTCTATAGTGGTTGAGCTGTATTGGGAATAGCAGCCTCTATTAGTACCACCGAAAAACCAGGACTAGCTAGTCGGTCAGCTTACGAATCAGCTGGTGGGTCAGCTAGTAGGGTAGGTAAATCCTCTGGTAGGGGATATTCCTCGTATTCTTCTGGGTTGGCTAGGGTAGGTAATTCGACCGAGATATTATATAAAGCCGGTTGGCTGGTATAGTATAAAAACGGCGAATCTACCCCTTTTTATTATAAAAAGAAGCCATACTTCTTAAAATTAAGAAGCCTAATGCACTTATTATTGCTATTAACTAGGCTTTAGCCCTAAATACTGCCACGATTCAGATAGTGTTTAACGCCGCTAAAGATATTAATATCAAAAGCTGGTATAAAGAGGGCGTTAGTTAGCTCTAAGGTGCCCCACTAAGGTGGGTTAGTAGCCTATAGCACGGTAAAACGCGCTATACCCTACCCACTAGGCTTGATTAGGCCACTACCTATGCTAATAACTGGTCTATTTCCGGTATAGTATTAGAAGTAGGTAAAATGCTTTTTATCGTTAATAATATGCACCGTAGAACCAGTATCGTAGAGTAAAGAATCTATTAGCGTTTTCCCACCGGATTATGCACTATAGCTAGTAGCTAGAAATTGCATATATTCGCGGTCCTAGAAGGAAGAATAGGCTGTCTCACTAGGTATAAGACTTAGAGTGTTATAATTCCCTAGTACGAAGGAATTAATAGTCTTTTCCTTTTCGTCGGTCTTTTATAGGGTATCTGCTTTATTAGCTAAATCTTTCTTTTCTTTCTTCTTCTTATTTTCCGGCTTGCCTTATATAGCTGAAGAAGACCCTTATTGGGTAGAAGACCCCTATTTCTTTTTGTTAGCATTAGTAGTAGTATTTTTACCACCCTTGCTAGTATTGTTACTAGCTGGCTTGCTACTGTTGTTAGTAGCGGCACCCTTGACCTTTGCGAGGTGGGTAGTAGCCCTTACTACTAATGATCCTTTAATGCGTTATTCTTCTAGTAAATTAACCATATAAAATTGCAGGTTAATATTTAATGTATTTCCCTGAGTATAGGCGATTCTCATCATTATGCGGTGCCGTTCTGCCCACTAAAAAAAGACCCCTTCTATAGTATGTAAATACTAGCTGATTTAGTCGAAAGGTTGTATGTGGGAGCCTAAAATTTGCAGCCTGGATAGGTAGCTATTAAAGGAGGCATTAAAAGATTCTAAGGTACCCTTATAGCCTATAAAATTTAGTTGATGGAAGGCAGGGTATAGGTGGGTCCGCTATACGTTTGATGAGTGAGAATACTATTTAGTAAGTAACGTAAAGGCTGACTCTAGGTTAGTGCACTAGTTGATAGCGGCAGCTGGTCCTTTTATGCAACTATTCTTGATAAGTAATAGTAAAAGTGCTTACTCTAAATCGTTAAACTTACTAGCAATAGAAGGTTCTTCGATAAATTTAGCGATATTAAGTACCCTAAGTTGAATCATAAGGGCTTATTTCTATTGGTCGAAGTTAGATGCCCCCCTTAGCTTTTAGGATTCCTAGAATCCATTGGCTATCTTAGCTAGTTCCTTAATAGCTATAGCGCTGACTTAGCTGCTAATACTAGATGGAACCGGCAGGGGTTGCTGCTAGGCTTTAGGTAGTAATAGTGGGTTATTTCCTTTACCCACAAGGGTTTGAAAAGTATCCATATCCATTATATCCTGGGATGGTGGGCTAGTAGCAGGCTTAATTAGTCTGTCTACTAAGGTGCCTACTTTATCAGCTAAAAAATCAATTTTAAAGTTCATTCGATTAAATTTATAACTAAATTCTTTTCTCATTTCCTATTGGTCTTCCCTAAGCTAGGCAATTTCCTGGTCATTATCAGATTCTTCTACCTCTGCCGTATTAAGGACTTAATAGCCTAGGTTATTGGCAGGAACGTTCTGACTAGCCATTATAGGTGTTGCAAAATGGTGACTCAGAATACTATTGGAAAGTATACTAAGTACCAACAGTAGCGTACAAGGCATTGCAGAATAAAATAAGCTGGTTAAAGATTAAAAACGCATACACGAGGTTGACCAAAGCAAAGATGTCAGGGAAATCTGATTCTAATTATTGGTGACTATTCTAGCTAGAAAGAGGGAATTTTAGGCATATTTCTACCATCTTGAAAAAGTGGTTGAAAATAATGAAAAACCGCAAAAATAGCGAAAAACCCAACGAAAAGTCGGTCTGCCTAACCGTGCCCAATATCCTACCCAATGCCTACCCAACCAAGCCCAGTGGCTTATAGCGGTGTGCCGGATGCCCTATAACAGCCTGCCGTACGGGCCGGAAGCCCTATATCGGTCTGCCGTAAATGACCGGTGTAGCGGGTGACTATATGTAGAAGGCCGAAAGTGCTGGTATTAGTAAGGTTTGCCCATTTAGTAATCCCGTAGAAATGCGCCGCCTGTTGTGGGCCCTGTGGCCCGCTGTGACCGGCCGCTGTGGCCGGCTGTGGGGCGCTGTGCCGGTGCCGTGACCGGCGCTGTGGCCCACTGTAATCGGCGTTGTGGGGCGCTGTGCCCCACCATAGCGCCTGGTATAGCCACCGCGATATCTCAACGTAGAGACATCGTACGGTAGCGAGACCAGTACCAAAATACAGCTAAAAAGGCGCTGATTTCAACACCCCCTCTGATTAGCAACATAGCTAATCCTAGCGTTAGAATAAAAGAAAGAAATCCCATAAAAAAGAAGAAAAAAAAAAAATTATAGGGATTGTAGCCCTAATAATTGCCGAAATATAGGAAATTTCGGGCTTAGGAGTGGTTTAGTAAGTCCATCCGCAGGCATATCTGTTGTGGGTAAATAAGATATTTTTACCAGGCCACCGTGGGCCTTCTTATGTATATACCGGAATTTAAGTAAGGTATGCTTAGTGCGGGCATGCTAATTTAGGTCATTTGCATTAGAAATAGACCCTTAGTTATCGCAGTATAGTGGTATCGGGCGTTGAATATCGACCTAGATTTCTTTAAATAAATTAGATATCTATTCTACTTTGCGAAGCGCCTTAAGTATTATATTAGACTCGGCTTTAAGCATTGATAAAACTATAGTCGAAGACCATTTTGACCTCTAGCTAATAGGCCTACCATTCAAGGTAGTAAGATAACCACCAGTAGACTTAGAAGTAAGGCGATAACCAGCAAAATCGCTATTAGAAAATGCAGCTAATACTACGGTAGCTTTAGCGGCTCGGTAACGGTAATAAATGGCTGTATTTACCGTACTAGCTAAGTAGCGAAAAGCGCCCTTAGCAGTATTAAGCTGTATAGTGGAAGCCTATTGCATATATTGTGATAGGTATTGCGTTAGAAAGGCAAGGTTAGGTCTTAATATCATTATTAACTATATCGATGTCCCTACCAGCTGCTGGAATAAGTATTGATTACTAGTATCCAGCGGCGTATCGTTATTAGCCTCAGTAAGTATACTAGGCTATAGCGGGATTAGATGCGGTTATACGTCCTTAAGGTTGAATTTCTTAAAGACTTCCGTAATGAATTGCGATTAGTGCAGCTATAATAGGCCCTTTTCTCTATCCCTAATAATCTATACTCCTAGAAAGAAGGAGGCAGGTCTTCGGTCTTCTATAGTATAAACCTTATGGAATTTGGCCTTAAGCTAGTTAATATAGCTAAGGTCTGGACCGATAATCAAGCAGTTATCTATATAGGTCACAATAAAGGTATGCGTCCCTTTATTATAGAAGACGGCAGTATTAGAAAGTAACGGCTTAAAACCCTCTTGCACTAAAAGGTCTTTTAACCGTAACTGCCACTCGCGAGGGCCTTATTTTAGCCCATATAAGGCTTTCTTTAATAGTATGACCTATAATACAGAGGGGTTATATCCAACCTTAGTAAGTAAGGCTAAAAGTTAACGATATTGCTGGTCAGACTATAAGGCTGGGTTAGGTGAGAGTAGGCTTTCTGCAAATTCTAGAAAACCAGCTGGAATCTCTATATAAATCGTCTCCAGTAGTTCACTATTTAGAAAGGCACTAATAAAGTCGATCTGATCTATTTCCCAGTTATTTATAGTAGTAAGAGTAAGGATAATCCTCTATATTGGTGGGATCGAAGTAGAGGCATAAGTCTCCATAAAGTCTTGCCTAGATACCTACATAAAGCCTTTGATAACTAATCGTGCCTTATATTTAACCGGGTTATTATTCGCATCTTTCTTAATGCGAAAAATAGGCCGGTTACGTAATATTTTCCTACTAGTAGGAATATTAGTCTTAGGAATAAATTAGAAGATATTTAAGTCGATTAATTGCTTAAATTCCGAAAATAAGGCTTTTACCCAGCTATCCTTATGTGGGCTATATAAGACTTCCTTCTAGCTATTAGGCACACCTTCTGGGGCCCGTTTTGCAGCCTTAATCTTTACTATACAGTAAATATCGTATATTTGCTAGTAAAAAGCATAGGAAGGGGGGAAATCCTATATGGGAGCCTCTGGGGGGCTGCTTAGGTATCTGAAAATCTGGTCGTTTTTCGGCTGGGTGGGTAGGAAAGTACCCTATTGGTCAATCTATGGGTCAGACTATTAGTCAGACTATTAGTTAGTCTGTGGGTTAGGCTATTAGTTAGCCTGTAGGTCTAAAAGTGACCTATAGTATCCATAACCTAGGATATCTTATATGTCTTGTATCTGTGGCTATATTCTTCCTCGAATTTTACCCCTAATAGCCCTAACCTAGTATAATTGAATAAGCACCTTTTTTAATACTCGAAACATTTTCTCCTACGGTCTCTTATTTAAGGCGATATTTAGACTCTCGAATTTCAGATATTCTAGTGTAGGTAGCGTTTTACTATAGCGAAATGCTATATTTACTAAGAAGCCGGGCGAAAAGGCAGAATCTATTATATCGGAAAATCGTAGAAAATTAGTGTGTATAGGGCTTTGAGATTCAGACTATTAAAAATTTATTGTGTGGGGCAAGTCAGAATTTTCACTTGTGTGGGTTATGCCTACTTTTGTGACGGATTTAGAAAATCTCTAAGATTGAGATTCCTAGTAATAAGAACTTTCTGTATTTCTTAGTATTTATATCCTTTTTGTATGGGAAAAAGGTATATTTTCCTTAGCTAGTGAAAAAGGACCGTCTTGCCTAAGCTGAAAAGCTGAGTTAGGCTGAAGCGATTTAGAATCGAAAGACAGCGAATTGCTGGGAAATATTGCAGAATGCTATAGCGGGCCAATTGGTAGGCCTACTGGTTGTGGCAGGCCTATTGGTTGTGGTAGGCCCGCTGATTATGGTGGATCCGTATACTATATTAGGCCTATTGGTTGTGGTAGGCCCGTAGGCTATATTAGATCCATAGCCTATGGTAGGCCTATGCCTTCGACTAGGCCTATACCGTCGGTTTTAGACGAAATAGGCATATTTAGGCGAGGCGACTTCTAAATAGGCTCTTCTAAAGCAATTTAGTTAATATTTACCCCCTCTAAATTAGAAGGCGGTTAGAAATCAAAGGTGCCCTCTAGGCCACTTAAAATAGGGCCTATACCTTCATTTTAGTAGGTAAAGGTAATAAAAGAGGTCTTAGTAACGACCCAGCGATATAGGATATAGACAAGGTAGGTGCCGTTACCTAGTATAGCTAGTAACCTACCTAACTCGGTCCGGGGGGCTAGCTTATAGCTAATGACCCGTTTTTCTGGAGGGATTAGCACCTCTATAGCCGCACTAATAGCCCTAAAGCTAGTAAGGTCGGGTAGGTAGTAGTGCGTAATTTCCGGAAAGTCTTTTTTTAATTCTTCGAAAGGTAACAAAGAACGGTTTAAGACTGCTATTAGATTTACTAAGGTAGTAATACTAAGAATTACTATAGACTAAAAGTAAGAAGATAACCAAGACCAAAGTATAGTAGCTTTAAGTCGGTTAATAATAACCCGTATAGAGCGTTCTGCTAACCCATTTTGCTTATAAATATAAGGGGAAGAGGTTAAAAAATCTATGCCCTTAAGAGCTAGCCAGGCTATAATAATATCGTTAATTTCCTTACCACTATTATAGTGGAATTCAATAGCTGATTTACTGTAGCGATTCCTAAGACCTTGGAAGAACCTTTATAATACTGGGAATACCGTAGGCCCTTCCTTATTAGGTAGTAAATGCACCCAACGGAAGTATGATTTCCGGTCAACTAAGATAAGGCAAATAGGGCGTTTATTATATAGTAGAGGGTTGATTTAGAAGATATCGCCCTCTATAATATCTAAACAATGCATAGGGTCTAGTATAGCCCCTGATGTAAAACGCCGAACTGACTTTACCCTTTTACAGGCAATACAGTTGAAATCAGAATCCTTTACCTTACTAAGATCAGGTAACTTTATAGTTAATGTATAGGTTTTCTTTAAAAGTTGGATTCCGATGTGCCTAAGCCGGATATGCTAAAGTCCGGCTAATAATAGCAGCTTTTGATATTCTGTATTAGCTGCTGGGGCTGGGTCGAGGGTGACCGGGGCCTTCTGTGGTGGTTGGGCTGTATTAGGAATAGCAGCCTCTATTAGTACTACCGAAAAACTAGGACTAGCTGGTGGGTTAGCTGGTAAGTTAGCTGGTGGGTTAGCTTGCGAATTAGCTGGTGGAAGTGGAAGGTCCGAGTTAGCTAGTAAGGTAGGTAAATCCTCTAGTAGGGGATATTCCTCGTATTCTTCTGGGTTGGCTAAGGCAGGTAATTCGACCGAGATACTATATAAAGCCGGTTGATTTTGGCTAGAATAGTATAAAAACGGCGAATCTACTCCTTTCTATTGTAAAAAGAAGCTATACTTCTTAAAATTAAGAAGCCTAATGCACTTATTATTGCTATTAACTAGGCTTTAGCCTTGAATACTGCTACGATTCAGATAGTATTTAACGCCGCTAAAGATATTAATGTCAAAAGCTGGTATAAAGAGGGCGTTGGTTAGCTCTAAGGTGCCCTACTAAGGTGGGTTGGTAGCCTATAGTACGGTAAAACGCGCTGTGCCTTACCCATTGGGCTTGATTGGGCCACTACCTGTGCTAATAATTGGTCTGTTTCCGGTATAGTGTTGGAAGTAGGTGAAGTGCTTTTTATCGTTGATAATATATACCGTAGAACTAGTATTGTAGAGTAAGGAATCTGTTGGCGTTTTCCCACCGGATTATATACTATAGCTGGTAGCTAGAAATTGTATATATTTACGGTCCTAAAAGGAAGAATAGGCTGTCTAACTGGGTGTAAGACTTAGAGTGTTATAATTCCCTAATATAAAGGAATTAATAGTCTTTTCGTCGGTCTTTTATAGGGTATCTGCTTTATTAGCTGAATCTTTTTTTTCTTTCTTCTTCTTATTTTCCGGCTTGCCTTATATAGCTAAAGAAGACCCTTATTGTTGGGTAGAAGAAGACCTTTATTTCTTTTTGTTGGCATTAGTGGTAGTATTTTTACTACCCTTGCTAGTATTATTACTAGCTGGCTTACTACTATTGTTGTTAGTAGCGGCACCCTTAACCTTTGCGAGGTAGGTAGTAGCCTTTGCTACTAATAATCCTTTAATGCATTGTTCTTCTAGTAAATTAACTATATAAAATTGCAGGTTAATATTTAATGTATTTCCCTGAGTATAGGCGATTCTCATTATTATGCGGTACCGTTCTGCCTACTGAAAAAAGACCCCTTTTATAGCATATAAATACTAGCTAATTTAGTCGAAAGGTTGTATATAGGAGCCTAAAATTTGCAGCCTGGATAGGTAGCTATTAAAAGAGGCATTAAAAGATTCTAAGGTACCCTTATAGCCTATAAAATTTAGTTGATGGAAGGCAGGGTATAGGTGGGTCCGCTGTACGTCTGATGAGTGAGAATACTATTTGGTGAGTAATATAAAGGCTAACTCTAGGTCAGTACACCAGTTGATAGCAGCAGCTAGTCCTTTTATGCAACTATTCTTAATAAGTAATAGTAAAAGTGCTTACTCTAAATCGTTGAACTTACTAGTAATAGAAGGTTCTTCGATAAATTTAGCGATATTAAGTGCCCTAAGTTAAATTATAAGGGCCTATTTCTATTAGTTGAAGTTAGATGCCCCCTTTAGCTTTTGGGATTCTTAGAATCCGTTGGCTGTTTTAGCTAGTTCCTTAATAGCTATAGCGCTAACTTGGCTGCTAATGCTGGATGGAACTGGCAGGGGTTGCTACTAGGCTTTAGGTAGTGATGGTAGGTTATTTCCTTTACCTATAGGGGTTTGGAAGGTATCTACATCTATTATATCCTAGGATAGTGGGCTAGCAGCAGGCTTAATTAGTCTATCTACTAAAGTGCCTACCTTATCAGCTAAAAAATCGATTTTAGAGTTTATTCGATTAAATTTATAACTAAATTCTTTTCTTATTTCCTATTAGTCTTCCCTAAGCTAGGCAATTTCTTAGTTATTATTAGATTCTTCTACCTCTGCCGTATTAAGGACTTAGTAGCCTGGGTTATTAGCGGTAGGAATATTCTGACTGGCTATTGTAGGAAGAGAAAAGGTGCCGGAAAGTCTTAAAAATGCAAAGAAAATTAAGACTGAAAATCTAGATAAAAAAAATCTAGAAAAAAGCTATATTAAGGAATAACCTTAGAAAATCCTATTGCAAAAAAGGATGTGTTACAGCTTAGTGTGGTAGCTAGGTTCCTAAATCTAGGATAATCAGTCCCTTATTAGTAGATTTCTAGAAGGTTAGCTGCTAAATGCATTAAAATCCTAAGTTAGCGTAAAAAAGTCTTAAGCTAGAAGCCTTGAGACACCGGGCTTATAACCTATTGCAAAATAGTGACTTAGAATACTATTGGAAAGTATACTAAGTACCGATAGTGGCATACAAGGCGTTGCAGAATAAAATAAGCTGGTTAAAGATTAAAAACGCACATACAGGGTTGACTAGAGCAAAGATATTAGGGAAATCTAATTCTAATTATTAGTGACTATTCTAGCTAGAAAGAGGGAATTTTGGGCATATTTCTACCATCTTAAAAAAGTGGTTGAAAATAATGAAAAACCGCAAAAATAGCGAAAAACCCAACGAAAAATCGGTCTGCCCAACCGTGCCTAATATCCTACCCAATGCCTACCCAACCAAGCCCAGTGGCTTATAGCGGTATGCCGGATGCCCTATAACAGCCTGCCGTACGGGCCGGAAGCCCTATATCGGTCTGCCGTAAATAACCGGTGTAGCGGGTGACTGTATGTAGAAGGCCGAAAGTGCTAGTATTAGCAAGGTTTGCCCATTTGGTAATCCCGTAGAAATGCGCCGCCTGTTGTGGGCCCTGTGGCCCGCTGTGACCGGCCGCTATGGCCGGCTGTGGGGCGCTGTACCGGTGCCGTGACCGGCGCTATGGCCTACTGTAATCAGCGTTATGGGGCGCTATGCCTCACCATAGCGCCTAGTATAGCTACCGCGATATCTCAACGTAGAGACATCGTACGGTAGCGAGACCAGTACCAAAATACAGCTAAAAAGGCGCTAATTTCAATAATATCAATTTCCAGCTCCTTATAAAGGTTAGAAAGCCACTATACCTTACGGATAGTCTTAAGTAATGCATCTAATTCAGCTTCTAAAGTAGATAGCACTACTAAAGAGGCTCGTTTAGAACGCCAGCTAATAGGACCACTATTAATAGTAGTAAGGAAGCCTCTAGTAGATTTAGAGGTTTCTTTACAGCCAGCAAAGTCGCTATCAGAATAAGCGGTTATAATAGGCTATTAGTTGCTTTTAGTAGTACTAAAGCAAATAGCTAGGTTCTCAGTGCCTTTAAGGTAGCTAAAGCTGCCTTTTGCAGCATTTAGATGCACATTAATTGCCTTGGATATAAACCGGGAGAGGTATTAGGTAGGAAATGCTAGGTCGGGTCTAGTTATTATTATAAGCCACATTATAGTGCTAGTAAGGCTCTAATAAAGGCTCTGATCAGTAGGGCTAAAGTCTTTTCCACTAGATTTATTTAGAATCCCTAGTTGAAGTAGAATTAGCTGGGGTTTAATATCCTATAAGCCGAATTTAGCTAGAACCTCTACTATAAATTGGGCTTAGTATAGCCACAATAGACCTTCTTTCCTATTTCGTATTATTGCAAAATAGTGACTCAGAATACTGTTGGAAAGTATACTAAGTACCGACAGTGGCGTATAAGGCGTTGCAGAATAAAATAAGCTGGTTAAAGATTAAAAATGCATACACGGGGTTGACTAGAGCAAAAATGTCAGGGAAATCTAATTCTAATTGTTGGTAGTTATTCTAGCTAGAAAGAGGGAATTTTAGGCATATTTCTACCATCTTGAAAAAGTGGTTGAAAATAATGAAAAACCGCAAAAATAGCGAAAAAAACCAACGAAAAGTCGGTCTGCCCAACCGTGCCCAGTCTGTGCCCAATATCCTACCCAATGCCTACCCAACCAAGCCCAGTGGCTTGTAGCGGTGTGCCGGATGCCCTATAATAGCCTGCCGTATGGGCCGGAAGCCCTATATCGGTGTGCCGTAAAGGCGCGGTGTAGCGGGTGACTGTATATAAAAGGCCGAAAGTGCTGATTTGCCCATTTGGTAATCCCGTAGAAATGCGCCGCCTGTTGTGGGCCCTGTGGCCCACTGTGACCGGCCGCTGTGGCCGGATGTGAGTCGCTGTACCGGTGCCGTGACCGGCGCTGTGGCCTACTGTAATCGGCGTTGTAGGGCGCTATGCCCCACCATAGCGCCTGGTATAGCCACCGCGATATCTCAACGCAGAAACATCATATAGTGGCGAGACCAGTACTAAAATACAGCTAAAAAGGCGCTGATTTTAACACCCCCTCTGATTAGCAATATGGCTAATCCTAGCGTTAGAATAAAAGAAAGAAACCCTGTAAAAAATCAGAAAAAAAAGATGATGATGCTATAGGGATTGCAGCCCTAATAGCTGCCGAAATATGGGGAATTTCGGGCTTGGAAGTAGTTTGGTAAGTCTATCCGTAGGCATATCTATCGTAGGTAAATAAGATATTTTTATTAGGCTACCGTAGGCCTTCTCACGTATATACCGGAATTTAAGCAGGGTATGCTTAGTGCGGGCATGCTGATTTAGGTCATTTGCATTAGAAATAGACCCTTAGTTATCGCAGTATAGTGGTATTAGGCGTTAAATATCGACCTGGATTTCTTTAAATAAATTAGATATCTACTCCACTTTGCGAATTGCCTTAAGTATTGCATTAGATTCGGCTTTAAGCATTAATAAAACTATAGTCGAAGACCGTTTTAACCTCTAGCTAATAGGCCTACTATTTAAGGTAGTAAGATAACCACTAGTGGACTTAGAAGTCAGCCGGCATCCAGCAAAATCGCTATCAGAAAATGCAGCTAATACTATAGTAGCTTTAGCGGCTCGGTAACAAATGGCTGTATTTGCCGTACCAGCTAAGTAGCGAAAAGCGCCCTTAGCAGCATTAAGCTGTGTAGTGGAAGCCTGTTGCATATATCGTAATAGGTATTGCGTTAGAAAGGTAAGGTCAGGTCTTGACATCATCATCAACTATATCGATATCCCTACTAGCTGCTGGAATAAGTGTTAATTACTAATATCCAGCGGCGTATCGTTATTAGCCTCAGCAAGTATACTAGGCTATAGCGGGATTAGATGCGGTCGTGCGTCCTTAAGGTTAAACTTCTTAAGGACTTCCGCAATAAATTGCGATTAGTGCAGCCATAATAGGCCCTTTTCTCTATCCCTAATAATCTATACTCTAAGAAAGAAGGAGGCAGGTCCTCGGTCTTCTATAGCATAAACCTTATAGAATTTAGTCTTAAGCTAGTCAATATAGCTAAGATCCGGACTAATAATTAAGCAGTCATCTATATAGGTTACAATAAAGGTATATATTCCTTTATTATAAAAGACGGCAGTATTAGAAAGTAACGGCTTAAAACCCTCTTATATTAGAAGGTCTTTTAACTATAACTGCCACTCGCGAGGGCCTTATTTAAGCCCATATAAGGCTTTCTTCAATAGTATGACCTGTGATGCAGAGGGGTTATATCCAACCTTAGTAAGTAAGGCTAGAAGTCGATAACGCTACTGGTCAGACTATAAGGCTGGATTAGGTAAGAATAGGCTTTCTGTAAATTCTAGAAAACCAGCTAGAATCTCTATATAAATCGTCTCTAGCAGTTCACTATTTAGAAAGGCACTAATAAAGTCGATTTGCTCTATTTCCCAATTGTTTGCAGTAGTAAGAGCAAGGATAATCCTCTATATTAGTGGGATCGAGGTAGAGGTATAGATCTCCGTAAAGTCTTGCCTAGATACCTATATAAAGCCTTTGATAACTAATCGTGCCTTATATTTAACCGGGTTATTATTTGCATCTTTCTTAATGCGAAAAACAGGCCGGTTACGCAATATTTTCCTACTAGTAGGAATACTAGTCTTAGGAATAAATTGGAAGATATTTAAATCGATTAATTGCTCGAATTCCGAAAATAAGGCCTTAACCTAGCTATCTTTTTATAGGCTGTATAAGACTTCCTTCTAGCTATTAGGTATACCTTCTAGGGCCCGTTTTGCAGCCTTAATCTTTACTGTATAGTAAATATCGTATATTTGCTGGTAAAAAGTATAGGAAGGGGGGAAATCCTATATGGGAGCCTCTAGGGGGCTGCCTAGGTATCCGAAAATCTGGTCGTTTTTCGGCTGGGTGGGTAGGAAAGCACCCTATTAGTTAGTCTGTGGGTCAGACTGTTAGTCAGACTATTGGTCAGTCTATAGGTTAGACTGTTGGTTAGTCTATAGGTTAAGTGACCTATAGTATCCGTAGCTTAGGATACCTTGCATGTCTTATATCTGTAGCTGTATTCTTCCTCTAATTTTACCCCTAGTAGCCCTAACCTAGTATAGCTGAATAGGCACCTTTTCTAATACTTGAAACATTTTCTCCTATAGTCTCTCATTTGAGGCGATATCTGGACTCTCGAATTTTAGATATTCTAGTATAGGCAGCGTTTTACTATAGCGAAATACTGCATTTACTAGGAAGCCGGGTGAAAAGGCAGAATCTATTATATCGGAAAGTTACAGAAAATCAGTATGTGTAGGGCTTTAAGATTCGGACCATTAAAAATTTGCTATATGGGGCGAGTCAGAATTTTCATATATGCAGGGTATGCCCACTTTTATGACGGATTCGGAAAATCTCGGTGGTTAAGATTTCTAGTGACGAGAGCTTTCTGTATTTCCTAGCATTTGTAGCCTTTTTGTATGGGAAAAGGCTGTATTTTCCTTAGCCGGTGAAAAAGGACCGTCTTGCCTAAGCTAAAAAGCTGAGTTAGGCTGAAGCGATTTGGAATCGAAAGACGGCGAATTGCTAGGAAATATTGCAGAGTGCTATAGCGGGCCAATTGGTAGGCCCACTGGTTGTAGTGGATCTGTGTGCTATATTAGGCCTATTAGTTGTAGTAGGCCTATGGGCTGTGTTGGATCCATAGCCTATGGTAGGCCTATGCCTTCGACTAGGCCTATACCATCGGTCTTAGACGAAATAGGCATATCTAGGCGAGGCGACTTCCAGATAGGCTCTTCTAGAGCAATTTAGTCGATATTTACCCCCTCTAAATTAGAAGGCGGTTAGAAATCAAAAGTGCCCTTTAGGCCACTTGAAATAGGGCCTATACCTTTATTTTGGTAGGTGAAAGTAATAAAAGAGGTCTTAGTGACGACCCGGCGATATGGGATATAGACGAGGTAGGTGCTGTTACCTAGCGTAGCTAGTAACCTACCTGACTTAGTCCGGGGGGCCAGCTTATGGCTAATGACCCGTTTTTCTGGAGGGATTAGCACCTCTATAGCCGCACTAATAGCCCTAAAGCTAGTAAGGTCGGGTAGGTAGTAGTGCATAATTTCCGGAAAGTCCTTCTTTAATTCTTTGAAAGGTGATGAAAAACGATTTAAGACTACTATTAGATTTACTAAGGTAGTAATACTAAGAATTACTATAGACTAAAGGTAAGAAGGTAACCGAGACTAAAGTATAGTAGCTCTAAGTCGGTTAACGATGACCTGTATAGAGTATTCTGCTAACCTATTTTACTTATAAATATAAAGGGAAGAGGTTAAAAAATCTATGCCCTTAAGAGCTAGCCAGGCTATAATGACGTTATTGATTTCCTTGCCACTATTATAGTGGAATTTAATAGCTGATTTGCTGTAGCGATTCCTAAGACCTTGGAAGAACCCCTGTAATACTGGGAATACCGTGGGCCCTTCCTTATTGGGTAGTAAATACACCTAACAGAAGCGTGATTTCCGGTCAACTAAGATGAGGCAAATAGGGCGTTTATTATATAGTAGAGGGTTGATTTAAAAGATATCGCCCTCTATAATATCCAAATAATATATAGGGTCTGGTATAGCCCCTAATGTAAAACGCCGAACTGACTTTACCCTTTTACAGGCGATACAGTTAAAATCAGAATCCTTTACCTTACTAAGATCAGGTAACCCTGTGGTTGATGGACAGGTTTTCTTTAAAAGTTAGATTCTGATGTGCCCAAGCCAGATATGCCAAAGTCCGGCTAGTAATAGCAGCTTTTGATATTCTGTATTAGCAGCTGGTATTAGGGCAGGGTTGAGGGCGACCGGGGCCCTCTATGGTGGTTGAGCTGTATTGGGAATAGCAGCCTCTATTAGTACCACCGAAAAACCAGGACTAGCTGGTCGGTCAGCTTGCGAGTCAGCTGGTGGGTCAGCTAGTGGGGTAGGTAAATCCTCTGATAGGGGATATTCCTCGTATTCTTCTAGGTTAGCTAGGGCAGGTAATTCGACCGAGATATTATGTGAAGCCGGTTGGCTAGTATAATATAAAAACGGCGAATCTACCCCTTTTTATTATAAAAAGAAGCCATACTTCTTAAAATTAAGAAGCCCAATACACTTATTATTGCTATTAACTAGGCTTTAGCCCTAAATACTGCCACGATTCAGATAGTGTTTAACGCCGCTAAAGATATTAATATCAAAAGCTGGTATAAAGAGGGCGTTAGTTAGCTCTAAGGTGCCCCACTGAGGTGGGTTAGTAGCCTATAGCATGGTAAAACGCGCTATGCCCCACCCACTAGGCTTGATTGGGCTACTACCTGTGCTAATAACTGGTCTATTTCCGGTATAGTATTGGAAGTAGGTAAAATGCTTTTTATCGTTAATAATATGCACCGTAGAACCAGTATCGTAGAGTAAAGAATCTATTAGCGTTTTCCCACCGGATTGTGCACTATAGCTAGTAGCTAGAAATTGCATATATTCGCGGTCCTAAAAGGAAGAATAGGCTGTCTCACTAGGTATAAGACTTAGAGTGTTATAATTCCCTAGTACGAAGGAATTAATAGTCTTTTCCTTTTCGTCGGTCTTTTATAGGGTATCTGCTTTATTAGCTAAATCTTTCTTTTCTTTCTTCTTCTTATTTTCCGGCTTGCCTTATATAGCTGAAGAAGACCCTTATTAGGTAGAAGACCCCTATTTCTTTTTGTTAGCATTAGTGGTAGTGTTTTTACTACCCTTGCTAGTGTTGTTACTAGCTGGCTTACTACTATTATTAGTAGCGGCACCCTTGACCTTTGCGAGGTGGGTGGTAGCCCTTACTACTGATGATCCTTTAATGCGTTATTCTTCTAGTAAATTAACCATATAAAATTGCAGGTTAATATTTAATATATTTCCCTGAGTATAGGCGATTCTCATTATTATGCGGTGCCGTTCTGCCCACTAAAAAAAGACCCCTTCTATAGTATGTAAATACTAGCTGATTTGGTCGAAAGGTTGTATGTGGGAGCCTAAAATTTGCAGCCTGGATAGGTAGCTATTAAAGGAGGCGTTGAAAGATTCCAAGGTACCCTTATAGCCTATAAAATTTAGTTAATGGAAGGCAGGGTATAGGTAGGTCCGCTGTACGTCTGATGAGTGAGAATACTATTTAGTGAGTAACGTAAAGGCTGACTCTAGGTTAGTGCACTAGTTGATAGCGGCAGCTAGTCCTTCTGTGCAACTATTCTTAATAAGTAATAGTAAAAGTGCTTGCTCTGAATCGTTAAACTTGCTAGTAATAGAAGGTTCTTCGATAAATTTAGCGATATTAAGTGCCCTAAGTTAAATCATAAGGGCTTATTTCTATTGGTCGAAGTTAGATGCCCCCCTTAGCTTTTGGGATTCCTAGAATCCATTGGCTGTCTTGGCTAGTTCCTTGATAGCTATAGCGCTGACTTGGCTGCTAATACTAGATGGAACCGGCAGGGGTTACTGCTAGGCTTTAGGTAGTAATAGTGGGTTATTTCCTTTACCTATAGGGGTTTGAAAAGTATCTATATCTATTATATCCTAGGATGGTGGGCTAGTAGTAGGCTTAATTAGTCTGTCTACTAAGGTGCCTACTTTATTAGCCAAAAAATTGATTTTAGAGTTCATTCGATTAAATTTATAACTGAATTCTTTTCTTATTTCCTATTGGTCTTCCTTGAGCTAGGCAATTTCCTAGTCATTATTAGATTCTTCTACCTCTGCCGTATTAGGGACTTAGTAGCCTGGGTTATTGGTAGGAACGTTCTGACTGGCCATTGTAGGTATTGCAAAATGGTGACTCAGAATACTGTTGGAAAGTATACTAAGTACCGATAGTGGCGTATAAGGCGTTGCAGAATAAAACAAGCTGGTTAAAGATTAAAAACGCACATACGGGGTTGACCAGAGCAAAGATATTAGGGAAATCTAATTCTAATTGTTGGTGACTATTCTAGCTAGAAAGAGGGAATTTTGGGCATATTTCTACCATCTTGAAAAAGTGGTTGAAAATAATGAAAAACCGTAAAAATAGCGAAAAACCCGACGAAAAGTCGGTCTGCCCAACCGTGCCCAATATCCTACCCAATGCCTACCCAACCAAGCCCAGTGGCTTATAGCGGTGTGCCGGATGCCCTATAACAGCCTGCCGTACGGGCCGGAAGCCCTATATCGGTCTGCCGTAAATAACCGGTATAGCGGGTGACTATATATAGAAGGCCGAAAGTGCTGGTATTAGCAAGGTTTGCCCATTTAGTAATCCCGTAGAAATGCGCCGCCTATTGTGGGCCCTGTGGCCCGCTATGACCGGCCGCTGTAGCCGGCCGTAGGGCGCTGTGCCGGTGCCGTGACCGGCGCTGTGGCCCACTATAATCGGCATTATGGGGCGCTATGCCTCACCATAGCGCCTGGTATAGCCACCGCGATATCTTAACGTAGAGATATCGTACGGTAGCGAGACCAGTACCAAAATACAGCTAAAAAGGCGCTGATTTCAATACCCCCTCTGATTAGCAATATGGCTAATCCTAGCGTTAGAATAAAAGAAAGAAATCCCGTAAAAAAGAAGAAAAAAAAAAAAATTATAGGGATTGTAGCCCTAATAATTGCCGAAATATGGGAAATTTCGGGCTTGGGAGTGGTTTAGTAAGTCCATCCGCAGGCATATCTATTGTAGGTAAATAAGATATTTTTACCAGGCCACCGTGGGCCTTCTCACGTATATACCGGAATTTAAGCAAGGTATGCTTAGTGCGGGCATACTGATTTAGGTCATTTGCATTAGAAATAGACCCTTAGTTATCGCAATATAGTGGTATCGGGCGTTAAATATCGACCTAGATTTCTTTAAATAAATTAGATATCTATTCCACTTCGCGAAGCGCCTTAAGCATTACATTAGACTCGGCTTTAAGCATTAATAAAACCATAGTCGAAGACCGTTTTAACCTCCAGCTAATAGGCCCACCATTCAAGGTAGTAAGATAACCACCAGTAGACTTAGAAGTAAGGCGACAACCAGCAAAATCGCTATTAGAAAATGCAGCTAATACTACAATAGCTTTAGCGGCTCGGTAACGGTAATAAATGGCTGTATTTGCCGTACCAGCTAAGTAGCGAAAAGCGCCCTTAGCAGTATTAAGCTGTATAGTGGAAGCCTATTGCATATATCGTAATAGGTATTACGTTAGAAAGGCAAGGTTAGGTCTTGATATCATTATCAACTATATCGATATCCCTACCAGCTGCTAGAATAAGTATTGATTACTAGCATCCAGCGGCGTATCGTTATTAGCCTTAGCAAGTATACCAGGCTGTAGCGGGATTAGATGCAGTCGTGCGTCCTTAAGGTTAAATTTCTTAAGGACTTCCGTAATGAATTGCGATTGGTGCAGCCATAATAGGCCCTTTTCTCTATCCCTAATAATCTATACTCTTAAAAAGAAAGAGGCAGGTCTTCGGTCTTCTATAGCATAAACCTTATGGAATTTAGCCTTAAGCTGGTCAATATAGCTAAGGTCCGGACCGATAATCAAGCAGTTATCCATATAGGTCACAATAAAGGTATGCGTCCCTTTATTATAGAAGACAGCAGCATCAGAAAGTAACGGCTTAAAACCCTCTTGCACTAGAAGGTCTTTTAACCGTAACTGCCACTCGCGAGGGCCTTATTTTAGCCCATATAAAGCTTTCTTTAATAGTATGACCTATAATACAGAGGGGTTATATCCAACCTTAGTAAGTAAGGCTAGAAGTTGACGATATTGCTAGTCAGACTATAAGGCTAGGTTAGGTAAGAGTAGGCTTTCTGCAAATTCTAGAAAACCAGCTAGAATCTCCATATAAATCGTCTCCAGTAGTTTACTATTTAGAAAGGCACTAATAAAGTCGATCTACTCTATTTCCCAGTTGTTTGCAGCAGTAAGAGTAAAGATAATCCTCTATATTGGTGGGATCGAAGTAAAGGCATAGGTCTCCGTAAAGTCTTGCCTAGATACCTATATAAAGCCTTTAACAACTAATCGTGCCTTATATTTAACCGGGTTATTATTCGCATCTTTCTTAATGCGAAAAATAGGCCGGTTACGTAATATTTTCCTACTAGTAGGAACACTAATCTTAGGAATAAATTAGAAGATATTTAAGTCGATTAATTGCTTAAATTCCGAAAATAAGGCTTTTACCCAGCTATCCTTATATAGGCTATATAAGACTTCCTTCCAGCTATTAAGCACACCTTCTAGGGCCCGTTTTACAGCCTTAATCTTTACTGCACAGCAAATATCGTATATTTGCTAGTAAAAAGCATAAGAAGGGGGGAAATCCTATATGGGAGCCTCTAGGGGGCTGCCTAGGTATCTAAAAATCTAGTCGTTTTTCGGCTAGGTAGGTAAGAAAGCACCCTATTAGTCAATCTGTAGGTCAGACTATTAGTCAGACTATTAGTTAGTCTGTAGGTTAGGCTATTAGTCAGCCTATAGGTCTAAAAGTGACCTATAGTATCCATAACCTAAGATATCTTACATATCTTGTATCTGTGGCTATATTCTTCCTCGAATTTTACCCCTAGTAGCCCTAACCTAGTATAGTTGAATAGGCACCTTTTCTAATACTCGAAACATTTTCTCCTACGGTCTCTTATTTAAAGCGATATTTAGACTCTCAAATTTCAGATATTCTAGTGTAGGTAGCGTTTTACTATAGCGAAATGCTATATTTACTAGGAAGCCAGGCGAAAAGGCAGAATCTATTATATCGGAAAGTCGCAGAAAATTAGTGTATGTGGGGCTTTAAGATTCGGACCATTAAAAATTTATTATGTAGGGCAAGTCAGAATTTTCACTTATGTGGGTTATGCCTACTTTTATAACGGATTTAGAAAATCTCTAAGATTGAGATTCCTAGTGATAAGAACTTTCTATATTTCTTAGTATTTATATCCTTTTTATATAGGAAAAAGGTGTATTTTCCTTAGCTGGTGAAAAAGGACCGTCTTGCCTAAGCTGAAAAGCTAAGTTAGGCTGAAGCGATTTGGAATTAAAAGACGGCGAATTGCTAGGAAATATTGCAGAGTGCTATAGCAGGCCAATTGGTAGGCCTACTAGTTATAGCAGGCCCATTGGTTGTAGTAGGCCCGCTGATTATGGTGGATCCGTATACTATATTAGGCCTATTAGTTATAGTAGGCCCGTAGGCTATATTAGATCCGTGGCCTATAGTAGGCCTGTGCCTTCGACTAGGCCTATACCATCGGTCTTAGACGAAATAGGCATATTTAGGCGAGGCGACTTCTAAATAGGCTCTTCTAGAGCAATTTAGTTGATGTTTACCCCCTCTAAATTAGAAGGCGGTTGGAAATCAAAGGTGCCCTCTAGGCCACTTAAAATAGGGCCTATACCTTCATTTTAGTAGGTAAAGGTAATAAAAGAGGTCTTAGTAACGACCCGGCGATATGGGATGTAGACGAGGTAGGTGCCATTACCTAGCGTAGCTAGTAACCTACCTAACTCGGTCCGGGGGGCTAGCTTATAGCTAATAACCCGTTTTTCTAGAGGGATTAGCACCTCTATAGCCGCACTAATAGCCCTAAAGCTAGTAAGGTCGGGTAGGTAGTAGTGCATAATTTCTAGAAAGTCTTTTTTTAATTCTTCGAAAGGTAACAAGGAACGGTTTAAGACTACTATTAGATTTACTAAGGTAGTAATACTAAGAATTACTGCAGACTAAAGGTAAGAAGGTAACCGAGACCAAAGCATAGTAGCTTTAAGTCGGTTAATAATGACCCGTATAAAGCGTTCTGCTAACCCATTTTGCTTATGAATATAAGGGGAAGAGGTTAAAAAATCTATGCCCTTAAGAGCTAATCAGGCTATAATAACATCGTTAATTTCCTTGCCACTATTATAGTGGAATTCAATAGCTGATTTGCTATAGCGATTCCTAAGACCTTGGAAGAACCTTTATAATACTAGGAATACCGTAGGCCCTTCCTTATTAGGTAGTAAATGCACCCAACGGAAGTATGATTTCCGGTCAACTAAGATAAGGCAAATAGGGCGTTTATTATATAGTAAAGGGTTAATTTAGAAGATATCGCCCTCTATAATATCCAAATAATGCATAGGGTCTAGTATAGCCCCTAATGTAAAACGCCGAACTGACTTTGCCTTTTTACAGGCGATACAGTTGAAATTAGAATCCTTTACCTTACTAAGATTAGGTAACCCTATAGTTAATACACAGGTTTTCTTTAAAAGTTGGATTCCGATGTGCCCAAGCCGGATATGCCAAAGTCCGGCTAATAATAGCAGCTTTTGATATTCTATATCAGCTGCTAGGGCTGGGTCGAGGGTGACCGGGGCCCTCTGTGGTGGTTAGGCTATATTAGGAATAGCAGCCTCTGTTAGTACCACCAAAAAACCAGGACTAGCTGGTCGGTCAGCTGGTAAATTAGCTAGTAGGTTAGCTTGCGAATTAGCTGGTAGAAATAGAAGGTCCGAGTTAGCTGGTAGGATAGGTAAATCCTCTAGTAGGGGATATTCCTTATATTCTTCTAAGTTAGCTAAGGCAGGTAATTCGACCGAGATACTATATAAAGCCGGTTGATTTTAGCTAGAATAGTATAAAAACGGCGAATCTACCCCTTTCTATTATAAAAAGAAGCCATACTTCTTAAAATTAAGAAGCCCAATACACTTATTATTACTATTAACTAGGCTTTAGCCCTAAATACTGCCACGATTTAGATAGTATTTAACGCCGCTAAAGATATTAATATTAAAAGCTGGTATAAAGAGGGCGTTGGTTAGCTCTAAGGTGCCCTACTAAGGTGGGTTAGTGGCCTATAGTACGGTAAAACGCGCTATGCCCCACCCACTAGGCTTAATTAGGCCACCACCTGTGCTAATGACTAGTCTGTTTCCGGTATAGTATTAGAAGTAGGTGAAGTGCTTTTTATCGTTGATAATATGCACCGTAGAACCAGTATTATAGAGTAAGGAATCTATTAGCGTTTTCCCACCGGATTATACACTATAGCTGGTAGCTAGAAATTGTATATATTCGCGGTCCTAGAAGGAAGAATAGGCTATCTGACTAGGTATAAGACTTAGAGTATTATAATTCCCTAATATAAAGGAATTAATAGTCTTTTCGTCGGTTTTTTGTAGGGTATCTACTTTATTAGCTGAATCTTTCTTTTCTTTCTTCTTCTTATTTTCCGGCTTGCCTTATATAGCTAAAGAAGACCCTTATTATTAGGTAGAAGAAGACCCCTGTTTCTTTTTATTAGCATTAGTAGTAGTGTTTTTACCACCCTTGCTAGTATTATTATTAGCTGGCTTGCTACTGTTATTATTAGTAGCGGCACCCTTGACCTTTATAAGGTAGGTAGTAGCCCTTACTACTAATGATCCTTTAATGCGTTATTCTTCCAGTAAATCAACTATATAAAATTGCAGGTTAATATTTAATGTATTTCCCTAAGTATAGGCGATTCTTATTATTATATAGTGCCATTCTGCCTACTGAAAAAAGACCCCTTCTATAGTATATAAATACTGGCTGATTTGGTCGAAAGGTTGTATATAGGAGCCTAAAATTTGCAGCCTGGATAGGTAGCTATTAAAGGAGGCGTTAAAAGATTCTAAGGTACCCTTATAGCCTGTAAAATTTAGTTGATAGAAGGCAGGGTATAAATAGGTCCGCTATACATCTAATGAGTGAGAATACTGTTTGGTGAGTAACGTAAAGGCTAACTCTAGGTTAGTATACTAGTTGATAGCGGCAGCTAGTCCTTCTGTGCAACTATTCTTAATAAGTAATAGTAAAAGTACTTGCTCTAAATTATTAAACTTACTAGTAATAAAAGGTTCTTCAATAAATTTGGCGATATTAAGTGCTTTAAGTTGAATCATAAAGGCCTATTTCTATTAGTTGAAGTTAGATGCCCCCTTTAGCTTTTGGGATTCCTAGAATCTATTGGCTATTTTAGCTAGTTCCTTGATAGTTATAGCGCTAACTTGGCTGCTAATGCTGGATGGAACCGGCAGGGGTTGCTGCTGGGCTTTGGGTAGTAATGGTGGGTTATTTCCTTTACCTATAGGGGTTTAGAAGGTATCTACATCCATTATATCCTGGGATGGTGGGCTAGCAGCAGGCTTAATTAGTCTATCTACTAAGGTGCCCACCTTATCAGCCAAAAAATCGATTTTAAAGTTCATTCGATTAAATTTATAACTAAATTCTTTTCTCATTTCCTGTTAGTCTTCCCTAAGCTGGGCAATTTCCTAGTTATTATCAGATTTTTCTACCTCTGCCGTATCAGGGACTTAGTAGCCTGGGTTATTAGCGGTAGGAACGTTCTGACTAGCCATTATAGGAAGAGAAAAGATGCCGGAAAGTCTTAAAAATGCAAAGAAAATCAAGACTGAAAATCTAGATAAAAAAAATCTAGAAGAAAGCTGCGTTAAAGAATAACCTTAGAAAATCCTATTGCAAAAAAGGATGTATTGCAGCTTGGTGTGGTAGCTGGGTTCCTAAATTTGGGATGATCAGTCCCTTATTAGTAGATTTCTGGAAGGTTAGCTGCTAAATGCGTTAAAATCCTAAGTTAGCGTAAAAAAGTCTTAAGCTGGAAGCCTTAAGACACCGGGCTTATAACCTATTGCAAAATAGTGACTCAGAATACTATTAGAAAGTATACTAAATACCGACAGTAGCGTACAAGGCATTGCAGAATAAAACAAGCTGGTTAAAGATTAAAAACGCATATACGGGGTTGACCAGAGCAAAGATATCAGGGAAATCTGATTCTAATTGTTGGTGATTATTCTAGCTAGAAAGAGGGAATTTTAGGCATATTTCTACCATCTTAAAAAAGTGGTTGAAAATAATGAAAAACCGCAAAAATAGCGAAAAACCCGACGAAAAGTCAGTCTGCCCAACCGTGCCCAATATCCTACCCAATGCCTACCCAACCAAGCCCAGTGGCTTATAGCGGTGTGCCGGATGCCCTATAACAGCCTGCCGTACGGGCCGGAAGCCCTATATCGGTCTGCCGTAAATGACTGGTGTAGCGGGTGACTGTATGTAGAAGGCCGAAAGTGCTGGTATTAGCAAGGTTTGCCCATTTGGTAATCCCGTAGAAATGCGCCGCCTGTTGTGGGCCCTGTGGCCCGCTGTGACCGGCCGCTGTGGCCGGCTGTGGGGCGCTGTGCCGGTGCCGTGACCGGCGCTGTGGCCCACTGTAATCGGCGTTGTGGGGCGCTGTGCCTCACCATAGCGCCTGGTATAGCCACCGCGATATCTCAACGTAGAGACATCGTACGGTAGCGAGACCAGTACCAAAATACAGCTAAAAAAGGCGCTGATTTTAACACCCCCTCTGATTAGCAATATGGCTAATCCTAGCGTTAGAATAAAAGAAAGAAGTCCTATAAAAAATAAGAAAAAAAGTTGAGCTATAGGGATTGCAACCCTAATAGCTGCCGAAATATGGGGAATTTCGGGCTTGGGAGTGGTTTGGTAAGTCTATCCGCAGGCATATCTATCGTGGGTAAATAAGATATTTTTACTAGGCCACCGTGGGCCTTCTTATATATATACCGGAATTTAAGCAATGTATGCTTAGTACGGGCATACTGATTTAGGTCATTTGCGTTAGAAATAGACCCTTGGTTATCGTAGTATAGTGGTATCGGGCGTTGAATATCGACTTAGATTTCTTTAAATAAATTAGATATCCACTCTACTTCGCGAATCGCTTTAAGTATTATATCAGACTCGGCTTTAAGCGTTAACAAAACCACAGTCGAAGACCGTTTTGACCTCCAGCTAATAGGCCCACCATTTAAGGTAGTAAGATAACCACTAGTAGACTTAGAAGTAAGGCGATAACCAGCAAAATCGCTATCAGAAAATGCAGCTAATACTACGGTAGCTTTAGCGGCTCGGTAACAAATGGCTGTATTTGCCGTACCAGCTAAGTAGCGAAAAGCGCCCTTAGCAGCATTAAGCTGTATAGTGGAAGCCTGTTGCATATATCGTGATAGGTATTGCGTTGGAAAGGCAAGGTTAGGTCTTGACATTATTATCAACCATATCGATGTCCCTACTAGCTGCTAAAATAAGTGTTAATTACTAGCATCTAGCGGCATATCGTTATTAGCCTCAGCAAGTATACCAGGCTGTAGCGGGATTAGATGCGGTTGTGCGTCCTTAAGGTTGAATTTCTTAAGGACTTCCGCAATAAATTGCGATTGGTGTAGCTATAACAGGCCCTTTTCTTTATCCCTAATAATCTGCACTCCTAGAAAGAAGGAAGCAGATCCTTGGTCTTCTATAGTATAAACCTTATGGAACTTAGTCTTAAGCTGGTTAATATAGCTTAGATCCGGACCGATAATCAAGCAGTCATCCATATAGGTCACAATAAAGGTATGCGTCCCTTTATTATAGAAGACGGCAGTATTAGAAAGTAACGGCTTAAAACCCTCTTGCATTAGTAGGTCTTTTAACCGTAACTGCTACTCGCAAGGGCCTTGTTTTAGCCTATATAAGGCTTTCTTCAATAGTATGACCTGTGATGCAGAGGGGTCATATCTAACCTTAGTAAGCAAGGCTAGAAGTCGTTGATGCTATAGGTTAGACCATAAGGCTGGATTAGGTAAGAGTAGGCTTTCTGCAAATTCTAGAAAACTAGCTGGAATCTCTATATAAATCGTCTCTAGTAGTTCACTATTTAGAAAGGCACCAATAAAGTCGATCTGCTCTATTTCCCAGTTGTTTGCAGCAGTAAGAGCAAAGATAATCCTCTATATTGGTAGGATCGAAGTAGAGGCATAGGTCTCCGTAAAGTCTTGCCTAGATACCTGCATAAAGCCTTTGACAACTAATCGTGCCTTATATTTAACCGAGTTATTATTCGCATCTTTCTTTATACGAAAAACAGGCCGGTTGCGCAATATCTTCCTACTAGTAGGAACACTAGCCTTTGGTATAAATTAGAAGATATTTAAGTCGATTAATTGCTTGAATTCCGAAAATAAGGCTTTTACCCAGCTATCCTTATGTGGGCTGTATAAGACTTCCTTCCAGCTATTAGGCACACCTTCTAGGGCCCGTTTTGCAGCCTTAATCTTTATTGCACAGCAAATATTGTAAAAAGTATAGGAAGGGGGGAAATCCTGTGTGGAAGCCTCTAGGGGGCTGCCTAGGTATCCGAAAATCTGGTCGTTTTTCGGCTGGGTGGGTGGGAACCCGAAAATGCCGTTATTTTCCGGCTGGGTGGGTGGAAAAATGCCGTTGTTTTCCGGTTATATAGGTGGGAAAAAGCCCCATTGGTTAGTCTGTGGGTCAGACTGTTGGTCAGACTGTTGGTTAGTCTGTGGGTCAGACTGTTGGTTAGTCTGTAGGTCAAGTGACCTATAGTATCCGTAGCTTAGGATACCTTGCACGTCTTGTATCCGTGGCTGCATTCTTCCTCTAATTTTACCTCTAGTAGCCCTAACCTAGTATGGCTGAATAGGCACCTTTTCTGATACTCGAAATATTTTCTCCTACGGTCTCTCATTTGAGGCGATATCTGGACTCTCGAATTTTAGATATTCTAGTGTAGGCAGCGTTTTACTATGGCGAAATGCTGCATTTACTAGGAAGCCGGGCGAAAAGGCAGAATCTATTGTATCGGAAAGTCGCAAAAAATCAGTGTGTGTGGGGCTTTGAGATTCGGACTATTAAAAATTTGCTATATAGGGCGAGTTAGAATTTTCATATGTGCGGGGTATGCCCACTTTTATAATAGATTCGGAAAATCTCGGTGGTTGAGATTCCTAGTGACGAGAGCTTTCTATATTTCCTAGCATTTACAGCCTTTTTGTATAGGAAAAAGGTGTATTTTCCTTAGCCGGTAAAAACGGACCGTCTTGCCTAAGCTGAAAAGCTAAATTAGGCTGAAGCGATTTAGAATCGAAAGACGGCGAATTACTAGGAAATATTGCAGAGTGCTATAGCGGGCCAATTAGTAGGCCCACTAGTTGTAGTAGATCCGTATGCTGTATTAGGCCCATTGGTTGTGGTGGGCCCGTGGGCTGTGTTGGATCCGTGGCCTGTGGTAGGCCTATGCCTTCGACTAGGCCTATACCGTCGGTCTTAGACGAAATAGGCATATCTAGGCGAGGCGACTTCCAGATAGGCTCTTCTAGAGCAATTTGGTCGATATTTACCCCCTCTAAATTAGAAGGCGGTTAGAAATCAAAAGTGCCCTCTAGGCCACTTAAAATAGGGCCTATACCTTCATTTTGGTAGGTGAAAGTAATAAAAGAGGTCTTGGTAACGACCTAGCGATATGGGATATAGATAAGGTAGGTGCCGTTACCTAGCGTAGCTAGTAACCTACCTGACTCGGTCCGGGGGGCCAGCTTATAGCTAATAACCCGTTTTTCTGGAGGGATTAGCACCTCTATAGCCGCACCAATAGCCCTAAAGCTAGTAAGGTTGGGTAGGTGGTAGTGCGTAATTTCTAGAAAGTCTTTCTTTAATTCCTCGAAAGGTGACGAGGAATGGTTTATAACTACTATTAGATTTACTAAGGTAGTAATACTAAGAATTACTATAGACTAAAGGTAAGAAGGTAACCGAGACTAAAGCATAATAGCTCTAAGTCGGTCAATAATGACCCATATAAAGCATTCTGCTAACCCATTTTGCTTATAAATATAAGGGGAAGAGGTTAAAAAATCTATGCCCTTAAGAGCTAGCCAGGCTGTAATAACGTTATTGATTTCCTTGCTACCATCATAGTAGAATTTAACAGCTGATTTGCCGTAGCGATTCCTAAGACCTTGGAAGAACCCCTACAATACTAGGAATACTATGGGTCCTTCTTTATTGGGTAGTAAATATACCTAACGGAAGCGTGATTTCCGGTCAACTAAGATAAGGCAAATAGGGCATTTATTATATAGTAGAGGGTTGATTTAGAAGATATCGCCCTCTATAATATCCAAATAGTGCATCGGGTCTAGTATAGCCTTTAATGTAAAACGCCGAACTGACTTTACCCTTTTATAGGCGATGCAGTTGAAATTAGAATCCTTTACCTTACTAAGATCAGGTAACCCTGTGGTTGATGCATAGGTTTTCTTTAAAAGTTGAATTCCGATATGCCTAAGCCGGATATGCTAAAGTCCGGCTAATAATAGCAGCTTTTGATATTCTGTATCAGCAGCTGGTATTGGGGCAGGGTTGAGGGCGACCGGGGCCCTCTGTGGTGGTTGGGCTGTATTGGGAATAGCAGCCTCTATTGGTACCACCAAAAAACCAGGACTAACTGGTGGGTCAGCTAGTAGGATTTCTTGCGAATTAGCTGGTGGAAGTGGAAGGTCCGAGTCAGCTAGTGGGGTAGGTAAATCCTCTGGCAGGGGATATTCCTCGTATTCTTCTGGGTTGGCTGGGGCAGGTATTTCGACCGAGATATTATGTATAGCCAGGTGATTTTAGCTGGTATAGTGTAAAAACGGCGAATCTACCCCTTTTTATTGTAAAAAGAAGCTATACTTCTTAAAATTAAGAAGCCTAATGCACTTGTTGTTGCTATTAATTAGGCTTTGGCCCTAAATACTGCCATGATTCAGATAGTGTTTAATGCTGCTAAAGATATTAATATTAAAAGCTGGTATAAAGAGGGCGTTGGTTAGCTCTAAGGTGCCCTACTGAGGTGGGTTGGTGCCCTATAGCACGGTAAAACGCGCTATGCCCCACCTACTGGGCTTAATTGGGCCACCACCTGTGCTAATGACTAGTCTATTTCCGGTATAGTGTTGGAAGTAGGTAAAGTGCTTTTTATTGTTGATGATATGCACCGTAGAACTAATATCGTAGAGCAAAGAATCTATTGGCGTTTTCCCACCGGATTATGCATTATAGCTGGTAGTTAGAAATTGCACATATTCGCGGTCCTAAAAGGAAGAATAGGCTGTCTCACTAGGTGTAAGACTTAGAGTGTTATAATTCCCTAGTATGAAGGAATCAATAGTCTTTTCCTTTTCGTCGGTCTTTTATAGGGTATCTACTTTATTAGCTGAATCTTTCTTTTCTTTCTTCTTCTTATTTTCCGGCTTGCCTTATATGGCTGAAGAAGACCCTTATTATTAGGTAGAAGAAGACCCCTGTTTCTTTTTGTTGGCATTAGTGGTAGTATTTTTACCACCTTTGCTAGTGTTGTTACTAGCTGGCTTGCTACTATTGTTGTTAGTAGCGGCACCTTTGACCTTTACGAGGTGGGTGGTAGCCCTTACTACTAATGACCCTTTAATGCGTTATTCTTTTAGTAAATTAACCATATAAAATTGCAGGTTAATATTTGATGTATTTCCCTGAGTATAGGCGATTCTCATTATTGTGCGGTGCCGTTCTGCCTACTAAAAAAAGACCCCTTCTATAGTATGTAAATATTAGCTGATTTAGTCGAAAGGTTGTATATAGGAGCCTAAAATTTATAGCCTAGATAGGTAGCTATTAAAGGAGGCGTTGAAAGATTCTAAGGTACCCTTGTAGCCTGTAAAATTTAGTTGATGGAAGGCAGGGTATAGGTGGGTCCGCTATACGTCTGATGAGTGAGAATACTGTTTGGTGAGTAATGTAAAGGCTGACTCTGGGTTAGTGCACCAGTTGATAGCGGCAGCTGGTCCTTCTGTGTAACTATTCTTGATAAGTAATAGTAAAAGTGCTTGCTCTGAGTCGTTAAATTTGCTGGCAATAGAAGGATCTTCGATAAATTTGGCGATGTTAAGTGCCCTAAGTTGAATCATAAGGGCCTATTTCCATTAGTCGAAGTTAGATGCCCCCCTTAGCTTTTGGGATTCCTGGAATCCATTAGCTGTTTTGGCTAGTTCCTTAATAGCTATAGCGCTGATTTGGCTGCTAATGCTAGATGGAACCGGCAGGGGTTGCTGGGCTTTAGGTAGTAATAGTGGGTTATTTCCTTTACCCATAGGGGTTTAGAAGGTATCCACATCCATTATATCCTGGGATGGTGGGCTAGTAGCAGGCTTGATTAGTCTGTTTACTAAGGTGCCCACCTTATCAGCCAAAAAATCGATTTTTGAGTTCATTCGATTAAATTTATGACTGAATTCTTTTCTTATTTCCTGTTGGTCTTCCCTGAGCTGGGCAATTTCCTGGTTATTATCAGATTCTTCTATCTCTGCTGTATAGCTTGGGTTATCGGTAGGAACGTTCTGACTGGCCATTGTAGGAAGAGAAAAGGTGCCGGAAAGTCTTAAAAATGCGAAGAAAATCAAGACTGAAAATCTAGATAAAACTAGAAGAAAGCTGCGTTAAGGAATAGCCTTAGAAAATCCTATTGTAAGGATATGTTGCAGCTTGGTGTGGTAGCTTGGTTCCTAAATCTGGGATGATCAGTCCCTTACTGCAGATTAGTAATATCGTTAGTTAGATTTCTGGAAGGTTAGCTGCCAAATGCGTTAAAATCCTAAGTTAGCGTAAAAAAGTCTTAAGCTGGAAGCCTTGAGATACCGGGCTCATAACCTGTTGCAAAATGGTGATTCAGAACACTGTTGGAAATGTACTGGATACCGATAGTGGCATACAAGGCGTTGCAGAATAAAACAAAGAGCTGGTTAAAGATTTAAAGCGCATAAGAGGTTTGACCAGAGCAAAGATGTCAGGGAAATCTGATTCTAATTGTTGGTGACTATTCTAGCTAGAAAGAGGGAATTTTGGGCATATTTCTACCATCTTGAAAAAGTGGTTGAAAATAATGAAAAACCGCAAAAATAGCGAAAAACCCGACGAAAAGTCGGTCTGCCCAACCGTGCCCAATATCCTACCCAATGCCTACCCAACCAAGCCCAGTGGCTTATAGCGGTGTGCCGGATGCCCTATAACAGCCTGCCGTACGGGCCGGAAGCCCTATATTGGTCTGCCGTAAATGACCGGTGTAGCGGGTGACTGTATGTAGAAGGCCGAAAGTGCTGGTATTAGCAAGGTTTGCCCATTTGGTAATCCCGTAGAAATGCGCCGCCTGTTGTGGGCCCTGTGGCCCGCTGTGACCGGCCGCTGTGGCCGGCTGTGGGGCGCTGTGCCGGTGCCGTGACCGGCGCTGTGGCCCACTGTAATCGGCGTTGTGGGGCGCTGTGCCCCACCATAGCGCCTGGTATAGCCACCGCGATATCTCAACGTAGAGACATCGTACGGTAGCGAGACCAGTACCAAAATACAGCTAAAAAAGGCGCTGATTTCAACAATAAGCACTTCAATAGCTGCTCCAATGGCCCTAAGGTTAATAAGATCAGGGTAGTGCTCCGGCGTAATATGGTTATAATCCTTTAATAGCTCCTGATAGGGGCTAGAAGGTCTATTAGTAACAGCTATTATATTTACTAGCATAATAACGCTAGTAATTATAGCAGACCAGAGGTTAGATGGAAGCCTTGACTAGGCTATAGTAGCACGTAGCCTATTAGCTATAACCCTAATGGACCGCTTAGCTAGGCCGTTTTGTTCGTGAATATAAGGGCAAGAGGTATTAAAAGCTATACCCTGTTCGACAAGCCAATCACTAAGCATTTTATTGATTTCATTTCCACCATTATAGTGGAATTCAACAGGCGTTTTACCATATCTGACCTGTAGGCTCTATATAAAGCTCTATAATGCTTTAAAAACAACAGTGCCTTCCCTATTAGGCAGTAAGTAAAGCCAACGGAATCGGGATTTTCTATCCACTAATATAAAGGCAATAGGTCGTTTATTGTATAGTGTGGGTGATATAGCAAAAGTATCACCTTCTATAATATCTAGGCATTTAGCTGGATTAGGTATCGCATCTTTAGAAGGTCTTCTAACCTTCTTAGCCTGTATATAGGCTAGGCAGCGAAAATCAGCATCTTTAACCTTATTAAGGTTAGGCAGACTAGGGGTATTAGCATAGGTCTTTTTAAGTAGCTGAATACCTATATGCCCTAGCCGTATATGCCAAATGCCGGCTAATTGTAATAGCTTCTGATATTCTGTATTAGCAGCTATAGGGGCAGAAGTAGGGCTAGTAGCCACTATGGGATTTTTGCTAGTCGTAATAGCGGGATTTTCGCTAGTCGTAATAGCGGGAGAGTTAGTAGTAGGGCTAGTAGCCTCTATAGGTTCCTTACTAATTGCAGTAGTAGGAACGGGGGTAATGGTGGTATCTAGAGGATTACTATAATCAGCAGGGTTAGTAGGGCTAGGGACCTCTACTGTTATACTATTAGTAATAGTATAATAGCTATAAAGTTGATGTAGTAGTGGTGTGTCTATTCCTTTCTGTGGAAGGAAAAAGCCGTATTTTTCGAAGTTAAAAATGCCGATACATTTACGGCTTACTAACTAAAGCTGATTTTTAATTAGTACCCCTTTAGCGGCATAGTGCTTTACACCGCTAATGATGTTAATATCTAAGGCAGGAATATATAGTGCATTCTTGAGCTCTATAATACCCCATTTGGTAGGATTAACGCCCTATAGTATAGTAAATCGTGCTGTGCCCCAACCAGTAGGGAAAATAGGGCTACCACTAGTAGTAATTACCGGCTTATTATCCTTCTCAAAATGGTGAAAAGTGGTGAAATGCTTCTTATCATTAACAATATGATAAGTGGAGCCTATATTATAAAGGAGGGCATCCTTAGGGGTCCTACCGCCTGATTTAGTACTATAGCTTATATTAGTGGATATAGAGGAAGAAGAATAAGATATATTAATATCCTGAGTATTATAGTTGCCTATAATAAAGGCCTTAATATCTTGCTGTTTGCTGCAGTCTTATTTCTTCTTCTGTTGCTGCTTCTTTTTCCTATTATTAGTAGAATTATTCTTACTATTATTAGTAGTAGAAGCGGCATTAGTAGACCCTTTATTCTTAGAGTCCTTAGAAGCCTTAAGCTGCTTAGGGTTATTATTAGTAGCTACCTTATTAGACCCTTTAGAACGTTGTTCTTCTAGTAGGTCAACCATAAAATACTAGAGGTTAAATTTGCTGCTATTAATAACACCTTGGGCGCTATAAGCCCTAATTATAGAGCGTTGGCGTTCAGTCTAGCGGGTAAATACCCCCTCTATAGCCTAAAGATACTGGTTAATTTGGTCAAAAGAGTCGATCTTAGAACCTAGGATTCTGAGGCGAGATATATAGCTGTTAAATTCGCTGTTAAAAGCCTCTAAAGTGCCTTTATAACCGGTAAATATAAGGGTGTGAAATGTAGGGTATAAGTGTGCCTGCTATACTTCTAGTGAATGGCAGTACTGGGCCACCAGTAAAAGGTAGGCTTCCTTTAGGTCGTTATACCAGTCTATAGCCTCTGCAGCTTCTTTACTATAGCTATTCTTTAGCATTAGTAGTAGAAGTGCCTGCTTAGACTCATTAAAGTGCCTTGCTATAGAAGGGTCGTTGACAAAATTAGCTATTTTAAAGGCCCTGAGTTGTATTGTAAGGGCCTGCTTCCACTGGTCGAAATTATAGGGGCTTTTTAGCTTTTGGGACTCCTTAAAGCGGTTGGCAGTCTTAGCTAATTCCTTAATAGCCCTATCACTAATTTAGTTGGTGATAGTTGTTGGTGGCGTTGTATAAATAGGCTCTTTACCCTTATATTTTATAGGAGTAGAAGGTTGGTCGATTTCTATAACGTCAGCTTCACTATTATTATCTTTAGTGGTAGTCTTAGTGGAAGGTCTAGCTTTAGTGGCTTTAGTAGGCTTCTTATTAGTAGCCTGGGTAGCCTGGGTGTCGTTATTTTGCCTACTAACTAGGCCCTGTATAAGGTCAGTTAGTATATTCATCTGGGATTTTATATCGTCTATATCTAGCTGTAGCTGTGCATTAGTATCAACTTTAGTATTGGATTTAGGGACCTTATAGGATCCTAACTCTGCTATAGTGGGCAAAAAGGGTTTAAAAATCCGTTGAAAAATGGTGCCGATAGTTGTAAAAATAGAGGAATAACTAGCTAAATAGCTAGCAAAATAGTTGAACAACTGGTAAAATAGCCGAGTAACTAGCTAGACAGCTAGTAAATATAGTGGCTAGTAGCCTACTATAAAAGGTAACCGCAGAATATAGCGGCAGGTCTCAATATAAAAGCACAGATGCCGTAGGCGTTGTGCAAGTCCAGGAATATAGCGTTAGTGTTCAAGGTGCTTATATGGTGCCGTAATATAAAGGTGCCGTAAGTGCCGTAGGTGCTGTAGGTGCCGTAATATAAAAGGTGCCGTAAGTGCCGTACCAAAGGTGCTATAAGTGGGAGAGTATAACAGATGCCGTACAGTGCAGTAGGTATCGTGCACTAGGGAAAAAGGTGTTATACAGTGGTATAATATAAAGGATATTACACTATAAAGTCCGTAGGTGCCGTAGGTTACGCCTAAAATAACGTAAGGTTACGCTAAAAGTGCCGTAAGGTTACGCCGTAAGTTGCCGTTAGGTACGCCGTTGATTGCCGCAGGGTAATGCCGTAGGTAATAAAGGGTAAGCCAAAGGTGATAATAGGTAAGCTAAAGTTAATAAGGGTAAGCTGAAGATACTAAAGGATAGCTATATTAGTAGTACTAATAAGCAAAAGAGACCAAGGGGTGAACACAAAAAGGTAGGGTAAAAATAAAGAAGTAAAAACCCGGGCTCATAACCTATTGCAATTCTCAAGGTCACTATAAAAGCAGAGCCTTACTAGCTAGCTAGATGGCACAAGACTGTCTGCGACCTATAAACTAATCTTAGTATAAATACTAGATTTTTCACTAAGTCCTAAGACTATACAAGTGCTATAAAGCAGGGCAAGTGTAAAGGCAAGGCAAATATAAGATAACTAGAAACGCAGGGAAGGTGGGAGTTAAGAGGCATATAGTGCATTAACAGACTCGATTGTGCTACCCTTCTATTATCTAGAAAGAAGGGGAAAAGCTATCCTATATATACACGAAGGAGGGGTGGGCCCAGGCATCCAAGGTAGCCAGTAAGAAAGCTCCCCGTAATACTCGCTTTGCCACGTATATAATACATCAGCAGCCCCACTATATCGGGCCTTTTCAACCACCCTAACCACCGCACTAGTAACTAGTCACCGCACTAGTAACTAGCCACCATGCTAGTGACTAACTACCACACTAGTAGACTAGCCACCACGCTAGTAGGCCACCACGCTAATTTAGCAATGCCACACCACGCTAGTAGGCCGCCACCACGCTAGTAGGCAACCACGCTAATTTAGCAATGCCACACCTTTTTCAACAAGGCCTACCTTACTTGATATACAGTAAATAATCCACTGAAAATCCTTAAGGTAAAAGGCAAAGGCCTAAGGTAATACTACTATAAGTCCAAGAGGCGGTATAAGGGCCAGAAGGTTAGTAGGCCAGTAGGGCATAAGGCCAGCAGCCTAGTAGGCTACTATAGGATTTTAACAAGCGTCTTATGCTGACCCCATTTAGAACCTAAATATATCCTTATCTGCCGCTAATAGTGCCCCTACTAGGGGGGAATTAGGTCCTACTCGTCCCTAGAAGCTATACCGCACTAATAGTGACTATCTTTTAGAGGGGGACTCCTTAGATAAGGAGTATTAGTATGCGAAAGACGAAGAGTTCCTATGCGATAGATATACTAAATATATATAAGCGACTGGAGAGCTACCTATTTATAAGTATTATAGAAGAGTAAAGGGGTATAAAAGCTGCGCTAATTCCTACGCATCCTATATATAGCTTGATTAATATCTCGCGGGGAACCCTATACTATAATGCATCCTATGCAACTAGATTAAAGCAGTAAAAGAGGGGAGGGCCATTATAGAGCCCGCCTATCCTAAAATAGATATATAGAAAGTGTATACTGCTATTCTAACCCTTAAATTTCGGGCTTTAAATAATTAATAGCATTATGCTTTTACTGCCGAGTAGGTAGCCCCCTGCGCCCTATATTTGGCATTTAGGCTATAAGATGCCTCTAGTATGGTTTCTACTATATCTGCGGCATTAATGCCCTCCTGGCGTTAGGCTGGGTCCGTTATAGATCTCGCCTTTATGCTGAATATTATAAGGGAAACGTAAGTAGAAGCTTAGGAATATTATATTAAAATAGAGTAGTACTAGGTTAAAGCTTAATATCCCCGGCTGCTCCCGCCCCTATCTTGTCCCGCCCTCCCTATATATTACATAGAGGGGGAATTATTATACGATTAGGGCGGCTAATACTATATAGAGGCTCTGCTGCTACTAGCATAAGGTTATCTATTGCAACCCCTATAATAGTAGGCAGAACCTATTCTATAGCCCCCTGCGCCTTTACTATCTTTATTGTAGCTACCGCTATAGACGCTATATCGCCTGGCCCTATCTTGTTAAGGGGTTTTATTATCTTTTAGTGCGCCCCTACTATATTCGCCTTATAGTAGCCTGTAGACTCTATTATATTATAGATGTATAGGGAATTATCCCTATCTAATATATAGTTTATATACGTATCCTGCCCTATAAAGACCCCTACTATTATTAGCCTATATATTATTATAGGGATAAGAGGAGGCTTAAGGAGATAGAGAGTAGCCCTAAGAGGGGGCATATTAGGGGTAAGCCTATATCGGCCCTGGTTTAGTTTATTGTATTTTTTTTTTTTAAAGTATTTTTATTATTTTATATTTTGCTTATAGTAGTAAGCGTTTGGCGTTATTTATTAGTCTAATAGACCCTATTTTAGGACCTAGCTAAGCCTATTATAAGTCTTAATATCCCCCTATTTAGCCTTAAATATTTCTCGTGCGGTAGTATCCTTAAAGTTTTCTAGGGGTTTTTATATTAATAAATTATACCCTTTTTATTTTATAAGTATATTACGTTTCTATCTCTAGCATTATGCATTCTTTACTATAAGTATCTTTTTAACCTTATATTCCTTATATAGGTTTATAGAGTTTTAGGGGAGGATAAATAGGGGCTTAAGTTATATATCGATTATTACCTAATTAGGTAATGTTGCAAAATGGTGATTCAGAACACTGTTGGAAATGTACTGGATACCGACAGTGGCGTACAAGGCGTTGCAGAATAAAACAAAGAGCTGGTTAAAGATTTAAAGCGCACAAGATGTTGACCAGAGCAAAGATGTCAGGGAAATCTGATTCTAATTGTTGGTGACTATTCTAGCTAGAAAGAGGGAATTTTGGGCATATTTCTACCATCTTGAAAAAGTGGTTGAAAATAATGAAAAACCGCAAAAATAGCGAAAAACCCGACGAAAAGTCGGTCTGCCCAACCGTGCCCAATATCCTACCCAATGCCTACCCAACCAAGCCCAGTGGCTTATAGCGGTGTGCCGGATGCCCTATAACAGCCTGCCGTACGGGCCGGAAGCCCTATATCGGTCTGCCGTAAATGACCGGTGTAGCGGGTGACTGTATGTAGAAGGCCGAAAGTGCTGGTATTAGCAAGGTTTGCCCATTTGGTAATCCCGTAGAAATGCGCCGCCTATTGTGGGCCCTGTGGCCCGCTGTGACCGGCCGCTATGGCCGGCTGTGGGGCGCTGTGCCGGTGCCGTGACCGGCGCTATGGCCCACTGTAATCGGCGTTGTGGGGCGCTGTGCCCCACCATAGCGCCTGGTATAGCCACCGCGATATCTCAACGTAGAGACATCGTACGGTAGCGAGACCAGTACCAAAATACAGCTAAAAAGGCGCTGATTTCAACACCCCCTCTGATTAGCAATATGGCTAATCCTAGCGTTAGAATAAAAGAAAGAAGTCCCGTAAAAAATAAGAAAAAAAGTTGAGCTATAGGGATTGCAACCCTAATAGCTACCGAAATATAGGGAATTTCGGGCTTAGGAGTGGTTTGGTAAGTCCATTCGCAGGCATATCTGTCGTGGGTAAATAAGATATTTTTACCAGGCCACCGTAGGCCTTCTCACGTATATACCGGAATTTAAGCAAGGTATGCTTAGTGCGGGCATGCTGATTTGGGTCATTTGCGTTAGAAATAGACCCTTGGTTATCGCAATATAGTGGTATCGGGCGTTGAATATCGACCTGGATTTCTTTAAATAAATTAGATATCTATTCCACTTCGCGAAGCGCCTCAAGTATTGCATTAGACTCGGCTTCAAGCGTTAATAAAACCACAGTCGAAGATTGTTTTAACCTCTAGCTAATAGGCCCACCATTCAAGGTAGTAAGATAACCACTAGTAGATTTCGAAGTCAGCCGGCACCTAGCAAAATCGCTATCAGAGAATGCAGCTAATACTACGGTAGCTTTAGCGGCTCAGTAACGGTAATAAATAGCTGTATTTGCCGTACCAGCTAAGTAGCGAAAAGCGCCCTTAGCAGTATTAAGCTGTATAGTGGAAGCCTGTTGCATATATCGTGATAGGTATTGCGTTAGAAAGGCAAGGTCAGGTCTTGATATTATTATTAACTATATCGATATCCCTACCAGCTGCTGGAATAAGTGTTGATTACTAGCATCTAGCGGCGTATCTTCAGCCTCAGCAAGTATACCGGGCTGTAGCGGGATTAGATGCGGTCGTGCGTCCTTAAGGTTGAATTTCTTAAGGACTTCCGCAATAAATTGCGATTGGTGTAGCTATAATAGGCCCTTTTCTCTATCCCTAATAATCTGCACTCCAAGAAAGAAGGAGGCAGGTCCTCGGTCTTCTATAGCGTAAACCTTATGGAACTTAGTCTTAAGCTGGTCAATATAGCTAAGATCCGGACCAACAATCAAGCAGTCATCCATATAGGTCACAATAAAGGTATGCGTTCCTTTATTATAGAAGACGGCAGCATTAGAAAGTAACGGCTTAAAACCCTCTTGCACTAAAAGGTCTTTTAACCGTAACTGCCACTCGCGAGGGCCTTGTTTTAGCCTATACAAGGCTTTCTTCAACAGTATGACCTATGATGCAGAGGGGTCATATCCAACCTTAGTAAGTAAGGCTAGAAGTCGGCGACGCTGCTGGTCAGACCATAAGGCTGGGTTAGGTGAGAGTAGGCTTTCTGCAAATTCTAGAAAACCAGCTAGAATCTCTATATAAATCGTCTCTAGTAGTTCACTATTTAGAAAGGCACCAATAAAGTCGATCTGCTCTATTTCCTAATTATTTGTAGTAGTAAGAGCAAGGATAATCCTCTATATTGGTGGGATCGAAGTAGAGGTATAGGTCTCTGTAAAGTCTTGCCTAGATACCTGTATAAAGCCTTTGATAACTAATCGTGCCTTATATTTAACCGGATTATTATTCGCATCTTTCTTAACGCGAAAAATAGGCCGGTTACGCAATATTTTCCTATTAGTAGGAATACTAGTCTTAGGAATAAATTAGAAGATATTTAAATCGATTAATTGCTCGAATTCCGAAAATAAGGCCTTAACCCAGCTATCTTTGTGTGGGTTATATAAGACTTCCTTCCAGCTATTAGGCACACCTTCTAGGGCCCGTTTTGCAGCCTTAATCTTTACTGCATAGCAAATATCGTACATTTGCTGGTAAAAAGCATAGGAAGGGGGGAAATCCTGTGTAGGAGCCTTTAGGGGGCTGCCTAGGTATCCGAAAATCTGGTCGTTTTTCGGCTGGGTGGGTGGGAACCCGAAAATGCCGTTGTTTTCCGGCTGGGTGGGTGGAAAAATGCCGTTATTTTCCGGTTGTGTAGGTGAGAAAAAACCCTATTGGTCCGCTTGTGGGCCAGAAAGTGACCTATAGTATCCGTAATTTAGGATACTTTGCACGTCTTGTATCCGTGGTATTCTTCCTTGAATTCTACCCCTAGTAGCCCTAACCTGGTATAGCTGAATAGGCACCTTTTCTGATACTCGAAATATTTTCTCCTACGGTCTCTTATTTAAGGCGATATCTAGACTCTCGAATTTTAGATATTCTAATATAGGCAGCGTTTTACTATGGCGAAATGCTGTATTTACTAGGAAGCCGGGCGAAAAGGCAGAATCTATTGTGTCGGAAAGTCGCAGAAAATCAGTGTGTATGGGGCTTTGAGATTCGGACTATTGAAAATTTATTGTATGGGGCAGGTCAGAATTTTCACTTGTGTGGGTTATGCCCACTTTTATGACGGATTCGGAAAATCTCTATGGTTGGGATTCCTGGTGACGAGAGCTTTCTGTATTTCCTAGCATTTGCAGCCTTTTTGTATGGGAAAAAGGCGTATTTTCCTTAGCCGGTGAAAAAGGACCGTTTTGCTTAAGCTGAAAAGCTGAGTTAGGCTGAAGCGATTTGGAATCGAAAGACGGCGAATTGCTAGGAAATGTTATAGAGTGCTGCGGCGGGCCAATTAGTGGGAGGCCCACTGGTTGTGGTAGGCCCATTGGTTGTAGTGGGCCCGTGGGCTGTATTGGATCCGTGGCCTGTGGTAGGCCTGTGCCTTCGACTAGGCCCATACCGTCGGTCTTAGACGAAATAGGCATATTTAGGCGAGGCGACTTCCAAATAGGCTCTTCCAGAGCAATTTGGTCGATATTTACCCCCTCTGAATTAGAAGGCGGTTGGAAATCAAAAGTGCCCTCTAGGCCACTTAAAATAGGGCCTATTCCTTTATTTTAGTAGGTGAAAGTAATGAAAGAGGTCTTGGTGACGACCCGGCGATATGGAATATAGACGAGGTAGGTGCCGTTACCTAGCGTAGCTAGTAACCTACCTGACTCGGTCCGGGGGGCTAGCTTATAGCTAATGACCCGTTTTTCTAGAGGGATTAGCACCTCTATAGCCGCACTAATAGCCCTAAAGCTAGTAAGGTCGGGTAGGTGGTAGTGTGTAATTTCCGGAAAGTCCTTCTTTAATTCCTCGAAAGGTAATAAGGAACGGTTTAAGACTACTATTAGATTTACCAAGGTAGTAATACTAAGAATTACTGCAGACCAAAGGTAAGAAGGTAACCGAGACTAAAGTATAGTAGCTCTAAGTCGGTCAACGATAACCCGTATAGAGCGTTCTATTAACCCATTTTGCTTATGAATGTAAGGGGAAGAGGTTAAAAAATCTATGCCTTTGAGAGCTAGCTAGGCTGTGATGATATCGTTGATTTCCTTGCCACCATTATAGTGGAATTCAATAGTTAATTTGCCGTAGCGATTCCTAAGACCTTGGAAGAATCCCTATAATACTAGGAATACCGTGGGTCCCTCCTTGTTAGGTAGTAAATGTACCTAACGGAAGCGTGATTTCCGGTCAACTAAGATAAGGCAAATGGGGCGTTTGTTATATAGTAGAGGGTTAATTTGGAAGATATCACCCTCTATAATATCCAAATAATGCATAGGGTCTGGTATAGCCCCTGATGTAAAACGCCGAACTGATTTTGCCCTTTTATAGGCGATGCAGTTAAAATCAGAATCCTTTACCTTACTGAGATCAGGTAACCCTATGGTTGATGCATAGGTTTTCTTTAAAAGTTGAATTCCGATGTGCCTAAGCCGGATATGCTAAAGTCTGGCTAATAATAGCAGCTTTTGATATTCTGTATTAGCAGTTGGTATTGGGGCAGGGTTGAGGGCGACCGGGGCCCTTTGTGGTGGTTGGGCTGTATTAGGAATAGCAGCCTCTATTGGTACCACCGAAAAACTAGGACTAACTGGTGGGTCAGCTAATAGGATTTCTTGCGAATTAGCTAGTAGAAGTGGAAGGTCCGAGTTAGCTGGTAGGGTAGGTAAATCCTCTGGCAGGGGATATTCCTCGTATTCTTCTGGGTTAGCTGGGGCAGGTATTTCGACCGAGATATTGTGTATAGCCAGGTGATTTTGGCTGGTATAGTGTAAAAACGGCGAATCTACCCCTTTTTGTTGTAAAAAGAAACTATACTTCTTAAAATTAAGAAGCCTAATGCACTTGTTGTTGCTGTTAACTAGGCTTTAGCCCTGAATACTGCCACGATTCAGATAGTGTTTAACGCCGCTAAAGATATTAATGTCAAAAGCTGGTATGAAGAGGGCGTTGGTTAGCTCTAAGGTGCCCTACTGAGGTGGGTTGGTGCCCTATAGTACGGTAAAACGCGCTGTGCCCTACCCACTGGGCTTGATTGGGCCACCACTTATGCTGATGACTGGTCTGTTTCCGGTATAGTGTTGGAAGTAGGTGAAATGCTTTTTATTATTGATAATATACACCGTAGAACTAGTATCGTAGAGTAAAGAATCTATTGGCGTTTTCCCACCGGATTATGCACTATAGCTGGTAGCTAGGAATTGTATATATTCGCGGTCTTGGAAGGAAGAATAGGCTGTCTCATTAGGTGTAAGACTTAGAGTATTATAATTCCCTAGTACGAAGGAATTAATAGTCTTTTTTTTTTCGTCGGTCTTTTGTGGGGTATCTGCTTTATTAGCTGAATCTTTTTTTTCTTTCTTCTTCTTATTTTCCGGCTTATCTTGTGTGGCTGAAGAAGACCCTTATTGGGTAGAAGACCCCTATTTCTTTTTGTTGGTATTGGTAGTGTTTTTACTACCCTTACTAGTGTTGTTACTAGCTGGCTTACTACTATTATTAGTGTTAGTAGCGGCACCTTTGACCTTTGCGAGGTGGGTGGTAGCCCTTGCTACTAATGACCCTTTAATGCGTTGTTCTTCTAGTAAATCAACCATATAAAATTGCAGGTTAATATTTGATGTATTTCCCTAAGTATAGGCGATTCTCATTATTGTGCGGTGCCGTTCTGCCTACTGAAAAAAGACCCCTTCTATAGTATGTAAATACTGGCTGATTTGGTCGAAAGGTTATATATAGGAGCCTAAAATTTGCAGCCTAGATAGGTAGCTATTAAAGGAGGCGTTAAAAGATTCTAAGGTACCCTTGTAGCCTGTAAAATTTAGTTGATGGAAGGCAGGGTATAGGTGGGTCCGCTATATGTCTGATGAGTGAGAATACTATTTGGTGAGTAACGTAAAGGCTGACTCTGGGTTAGTGCATTAGTTGATAGCGGCAGCTAGTCCTTTTGTGCAACTATTCTTAATAAGTAATAGTAAAAGTGCTTGCTCTGAATCGTTGAATTTGCTAGCAATAGAAGGTTCTTCGATAAATTTAGCGATGTTAAGTGCCTTAAGTTGAATTATAAGGGCCTATTTCTATTGGTCGAAGTTAGATGCCCCCCTTAGCTTTTAGGATTCCTGGAATCCGTTGGCTGTCTTAGCTAGTTTTTTGATAGCTATAGCGCTGATTTGGCTGCTAATGCTGGGTGGAACCGGCAGGGGTTGCTGCTGGGCTTTAGGTAGTGATAGTAGGTTATTTCCTTTGCCTATAGGGGTTTGGAAGGTATCTATATCTATTATATCCTGGGATGGTGGGCTAGCAGCAGGCTTGATTAGTCTGTCTACTAAGGTGCCCACCTTATTAGCCAAAAAATCGATTTTAGAGTTCATTCGATTAAATTTATAATTGAATTCTTTTCTCATTTCCTATTGGTCTTCCCTAAGCTGGGCAATTTCCTAGTTATTATTAGATTCTTCTACCTCTGCCGTATCAGGGACTTGGTAGCCTGGGTTATTGGCGGTAGGAACGTTCTAACTAGCCATTATAGGAAGAGAAAAGGTGCCGGAAAGTCTTAAAAATGCGAAGAAAATCAAGACTGAAAATCTAGATAAAAAAATCTAGAAGAAAGCTGCGTTAAGGAATAACCTTAGAAAATCCTGTTGCAAAAAGGATGTATTGCAGCTTGGTGTGGTAGCTGGGTTCCTAAATCTGGGGTGATCAGTCCCTTGTTAGTAGATTTCTGGAAGGTTAGCTGCCAAATGCGTTAAAATCCTAAGTTAGCGTAAAAAAGTCTTAAGCTGGAAGCCTTGAGACACCGGGCTTATAACCTGTTGCAAAATGGTGATTCAGAACACTGTTGGAAATGTACTGGATACCGATAGTGGCGTATAAGGCGTTGCAGAATAAAACAAAGAGCTGGTTAAAGATTTAAAGCGCACAAGAGGTTGACCAGAGCAAAGATGTCAGGGAAATCTGATTCTAATTGTTGGTGACTATTCTAGCTAGAAAGAGGGAATTTTGGGCATATTTCTACCATCTTGAAAAAGTGGTTGAAAATAATGAAAAACCGCAAAAATAGCGAAAAACCCGACGAAAAGTCGGTCTGCCCAACCGTGCCCAATATCCTACCCAATGCCTACCCAACCAAGCCCAGTGGCTTATAGCGGTGTGCCGGATGCCCTATAACAGCCTGCCGTACGGGCCGGAAGCCCTATATCGGTCTGCCGTAAATGACCGGTGTAGCGGGTGACTGTATGTAGAAGGCCGAAAGTGCTGGTATTAGCAAGGTTTGCCCATTTGGTAATCCCGTAGAAATGCGCCGCCTGTTGTGGGCCCTGTGGCCCGCTGTGACCGGCCGCTGTGGCCGGCTGTGGGGCGCTGTGCCGGTGCCGTGACCGGCGCTGTGGCCCACTGTAATCGGCGTTGTGGGGCGCTGTGCCCCACCATAGCGCCTGGTATAGCCACCGCGATATCTCAACGTAGAGACATCGTACGGTAGCGAGACCAGTACCAAAATACAGCTAAAAAGGCGCTGATTTCAACAGGTAATAGATTAGAAGCGGCTTATTCGATTAGGTTAATATAAAAAACCAAATAAATGCCTTATAGGATATCGAGCTAGATATTAAGTAGTAATAGGATAGTAATAATAGTATATTTAGTAGAGACTTAATCGAGCTTTTTATATAGGCGGTTTATTTTAATATTCCGGAGGTTTAATTATACCTAATTACTAATTTAGAAGTGCTCGGCCGGGTATTATAAACGGTTAGTAGTATCTTACTATCGTTATTATGCGAAGGCGATAGCGGCCTAGGCTAATTCCTATCCCTTTTTAAGGTTATTAAAAAAGAGGGCTATATACCCCTTCGGAGTAATTAAGCTTAGGGTTACCTCTAGAGGCAAGGTAATAATCGGAATATTAAACCTATTAAGCAGCTAGTTTAGGCTAAACCTGGTAATAGATAATGTCTGGTTATTTAATACGAGTTAATATACCGTGAGATAGTATAGCTAATTATATTAATTAAAGGAAACTATAATATGGAGGACCGCTTATACCTTTTAGTTTATTCGCTTTATACCGCTATTGGTTTAGGGGTAGTATACTATTAATAGAAGTTGCTTAGTCCTAACTGATTTATATAGTATAGATTAAAATTAGCCTACTTAATCCGAACCTTAATCGCTAATAATCTCCTTAGGGAAGCTATAAAAGCGCTATTAGTACTATTAGAAGCATTCTATATAGTCTTCTGCTTTTATTAAGTGTATAGCCTTAAGCTAAATATACTTCGATAAGCGATCTATAATAACTATAAGGAATTATAGGTCGGAGGCATTATAGGTAGGAAGGTCGGTTATAAAGTCGACCGATATCTACGACTAAAAGCGGTCTATAATTAATAGCAGTTATAATAACCCCTAGCGCAATTAGCGGCTCTTATACACCCTATAGTATCGGCAATTCCGAATATATCTTGCTACCTTAGACGATATATTATCGAAATAATAATCCTATTGTAATAATTAGAAGGTAGTATTTTTCCTTAGGTAGCCTGCAATAGGCGAGTTATAGTAGTATTAGATTACTATAGTGGTTAAAGGCTTAAATAATAGAAGCTATACCTATGCCCGGTAAAGGAGTATGCTATATACATTTAGGGTATAGTTAGCAATTTATTCTTATATCGCTGCCTTTACTAGAAATTATTATTCCCTATTTGCGATTGCCGTCTATTAGGCCTAATATATACTATCTTTAGATATCGCTTAGTCTTAAATAGCTTAAAGGTAGGAGTTAGCGAAGATATATAGGCTATAAGGTAGGGTGGTCTATAGGGCTAAGGTCGGTATTATTTCGCTTTCTATCTTATCTATATTAAGTGCTAAAATAGATAGCGGTTTTAGGATTTAGCCGATTTATAGTTTTACTTTATCTGCCCTTTATTCTTATCGAGAAAGTATATTAGGGCATTAGGCTTATAACTTTAGCTTATACCGAAGATAGAAGTTAAAGAGCACTAGAATTTTAGCTTATTAGGCTTATCGCTTAAATATTTCTTATAATTAGGTAAAGTACTTTAGGTTCTTATAATCGATAAGGATAATAAAGGGGGAGGCTATTAAGCAGAGTTCTATTAACTACGCCTTAAGGCAAAAGATAATAGTAAAGAGTTCTTTATTATATATAGTATAATTCTATTCTACGTCTAATAAGCAAGCGGAATAGTATATAATAGGGTAGAATATACTATCCTCCCCGATTTGTAATAGATAGCCGCTAAAGGCTATATTAGAACTATCTGCCTTAAGGACTATCTCCTTATTAGGGTCCTATTAGGCGAGAACTAGAGATAATATAAAATACTGCTTAAGCGCTTAGAATACTACCTCTTTTTCGTCTAGCTATTAGAATAGGACCCCTTTCTTTATTAACCTAACTAAAGGGTCAATAAAGTAGGAAAAGTCTAGGATAAAATCGCGGTAGAAATTAGTAAAACCGAGGAAACTATAAATGCCTTTTAATTTTATAGGTACTTCCTAGTTTTAGATAGCTTTAATCTTTTTAGGGTTTAAATAGATTTCCTTTCTAGCCGTTATAATATATCTTAGGTACTGGACCTCCTTTACTATAAAGTTATATTTATTAAGATCTAAATTTAAGCCGGCCTTTTATAGTCGTCGAAGGACTTCCTTAATACGCCCTATATAATCTGCTTTTAATCCCCTAGTATAAATTAAAATATTATTAAAGTAGGCAGTTGTAAAGTCTCCTAGTGTATTCCCTAAGGCCCTATTAATATATCTTTAAAAGGTTGCAGGGGCCCTAATTAGGCTAAATAGCGTAATAAGCTATTTAAATAGTCCGAATCGTATGCAAAATACGGTTAAATATTTATCGCCCTCTGTAATATATATCTTATAGAATGCTATATATATATTAACCTTAGTAAACTATTTTGCCTAGGATAGGGATCGTAAGGTCTCTTTAATTAAAGGGAGGGGGTATCGGTTTTAGATTGTAACCTTATTAAGGGCCCGGTAGTTAATATAAAAATGCTACCTACTATTCCCCTTTCTAGCTAGCAGGATTAATACTACTGCCGATAAAAAGTTTACTTAGATTTATCTTTTATCTATTAAATTAGTTATTTGCCTCCGAACCTTAAGTAATTAGTCTTATAGTATATTATATAATAGGCCCTAAGGTAGGTCTAGCTAGCTCCTATCTATAGTCTTTTTAAGCCGGATATAGTAGTCTAATATACCCTAGTATAGAGGGAGACTAAAAGCCTTCTCTTTATTAAAGAGGTCGATAAATTCCTATAATTCTATCGGGAGTACCTATAGCTCCTACGATTATAGGGCAGAGTCTTAATAAGGTGGCAATATAATGCGGAGGATATATATTATCTCCTATAAGCTTATTATAATAAAGGAAATCGATTAGTCTCTAGAGCATTTTGCCTACTTTAGTATACTATAGAAGACTGAGCTAAGGATATTTACTATAATTAGATCTTATTGCCTTTTTATCGATTCCTTAACGATAAAGCTACCTACCGATCCAATCTTTAATTAGTGCCGCTTCGCCTATAGTATAATATTATAGTGCTCTATCTAAGGTATCCTAAGGATAATATTATAGGTAAAGCTTAGGATAATATAAAGTATGACTATAGACGGCTATCTATCGATATCGATTGCTATATAGACAATATAGGTAATAGAGGAATATATTACTTTATATTCTCCTAAACGACTCTGTTAAAATCCTATAGTAGCCTACTAGGCTGCTGGCCTAATGCCCTACTGGCTTACTAACCTTCTGGCCCTTATACCGCCTCTTGGACTTATGGTAGTCTTACCTTAGGCCTTTGCCTTTTACCTGAAGGATTTTCAGTGGATTATTCACTGTATATCAAGTAAGGTAGGCCTTATTAAAAAAAAGGTGTGGCATTGCTAAATTAGCGTGGTTGCCTACTAGCGTGGTGGCGGCCTACTAGCGTGGTGTGGCATTGCTAAATTAGCGTGGTGGCCTACTAGCGTGGTGGCTAGTCCACTAGTGTGGTGGTTAGTTACTAGTGCGGTGACTAATTACTAGTGCGGTGGTTAGGGTGGTTGGAAAGGTCGGATATAGCGGGGTTGCTGACGTATTATAGCGAGCATTACGGGGAGCTTTCTTACTGGCTACCTTGGATGCCTGGGCCCACCCCTCCTTCGTGTATATATAGGATAGCTTTTCCCCTTCTTTCTAGATAGTAGAAGGGTAGCACAATCGATTCTGTTAATGCACTATATGCCTCTTAACTTCCACCTTCCCTGCGTTTCTGGTTATCTTATATTTGCCTTGCCTTTACACTTGCCCTGCTTTATAGCACTTGTATAGTCTTAGGACTTGGTGAAAAATCTAGTATTTATACTAAGATTAGTTCACAGGTCGCAGACAGTCTTGTGCCATCTAGCTAGCTAGTAAGGCTCTGCTTTTATAGTGACCTTGAGAATTGCAATAGACTCTAAATATCTACTACTATTCCGATTTCCCTATATTATAATAGGCAGATAGGTTAGAGGCCTAACCGTTATACTATCTTTTCGCTTATAGCACTATAGTAGTTATATCCCGAGTCGATTAAGGTATTAATAAAGGTATAGGATTTATATAAGATCGGTACTAAAAAGGGATATCTATTTATTTATTCTGCGATCTCCTTTAATTTTTTCTATAATTAGGCTAGGATTTATATATACATCTAAAGCCTTTTAATAAGATTAGGTTTAAAGGCTATTCTTTTTCTTAATCTTTATTGCTACTTTCGACCTCTATAATTTATAAGTTAAATAAGGCTATTTTAGCTCTATTAGGTCGGATTACTAGTAGTAGGTAATATATAAACGTCTAATAATTAGGAGAATTATACTAAAGATAAAGGCCTTTCTTCCTATAATCTTTATGCTATTCTTTAGAGACCTATATCGCCTTAGGTATATACTAATTACCCTTTAAGTCTAGCTTATTAATACCCGATATTTATATATCGCCCTTAGAATCCTAGGCGTATATCGATCGGGAATAGGTCGAATTTATATAGTAATTAATAGTTAAGCTAATCTTAATATTAATAGCAATTTATCGGTAACAATCTACCGCCGAATAGTAATTATAATGGGAGACCCTAAGGCTAATAATCTTATTAGCCATACGAGCGTTAAGTACTAATTAGAGGTATTTAAGCTTAACTTCCTTAGGCTAATTAAGACTACTAGTAATGTTGAAATCAGCGCCTTTTTAGCTGTATTTTGGTACTGGTCTTGCTACCGTACGATGTCTCTACGTTGAGATATCGCGGTGGCTATACCAGGCGCTATGGTGGGGCACAGCGCCCCACAACGCCGATTACAGTGGGCCACAGCGCCGGTCACGGCACCGGCACAGCGCCCCACAGCCGGCCACAGCGGCCGGTCACAGCGGGCCACAGGGCCCACAACAGGCGGCGCATTTCTACGGGATTACCAAATGGGCAAACCAGCACTTTCGGCCTTCTACATACAGTCACCCGCTATACCGGTTATTTACGGCAGACCGATATAGGGCTTCCGGCCCGTACGGCAGGCTGTTATAGGGCATCCGGCACACCGCTATAAGCCACTGGGCTTGGTTGGGTAGGCATTGGGTAGGATATTGGGCACGGTTGGGCAGACCGACTTTTCGTCGGGTTTTTCGCTATTTTTGCGGTTTTTCATTATTTTCAACCACTTTTTCAAGATGGTAGAAATATGCCCAAAATTCCCTCTTTCTAGCTAGAATAGTCACCAACAATTAGAATCAGATTTCCCTGACATCTTTGCTCTGGTCAACCTCTTGTGCGCTTTAAATCTTTAACCAGCTCTTTGTTTTATTTTGCAACGCCTTGTACGCCACTGTCGGTATCCAGTACATTTCCAATAGTGTTCTGAATCACCATTTTGCAACAAGTAAGCATAAGTTTTTCTTTAAATTGTATAAAGAAGGCGGTAAAAGGTTCCTTAGGGCCCTAGCATAAAGAGTGCTTAAGCTTAGTAATAGTGCGATCTTATTAATATAGGTCCTTAAAGAGATATTAAAGGTATTCGAAGAACTTTATTATATTATAATTATAAGCCGTACTATTCTCGAAGAAGGCTGCGACCTATAATTAGACTATAAACGAAAGGTTCTAGAAGATAAATATCTATTAGGTTTTCTCGTCCTTAATAAAGTCCTTATCGACCTCGAGCTTATATTGCATAAAGGTCTGCTAGGCTATAAATATAGCCTTTTTGCTATTAAAGGGGTCCCCTATTAGGATCGGCTTGCGTTTTAGCTAGGTATCCTAAGCTATAGGAAAGGGGGCGTTTTATTATATGACCGGGGCCGGTTGGGGGGCGGCCTAAGAGCTATTTAACTAGTTTGCAAGGAGGGTCTATAGTGAGGCGGCAATAGTAGTAAGGTATTATGCGTTAGTCTGCATCTATGCCTCTATCTATTATAACCCTAATGCGAGCTGCTCCACTCGGGTATATATATTATATCGGGGGCGTCGTAATCTTAGGTTATCTATACCCGTTTCTCTAGGTATACTTATCTCGATATCTTATATAGCCTGCATTATCGGCTCTATAATATAAGGTTATAATAGTAAGGCTGAGAGAGTCTATTTAAATATAAAGGACTAGCCCTAGGGCTACTGCGAATAGGCATCGAATAAATATATTAAATAGACTAAGGAGGAAAGGAAGAGGACCCGAATAGGGGCCTTTAAGTAGTCTATTTATGCCCGTATATAGCACGGGCCGAGTCTTTAGCGAGCCCTCGTGACCCTGTGCTAATACTCCTTAGGCTAATCGCGGGCGCAGCCCGAGTCCTAGCCATATTGTGGCGCGGGCGTAGCCCGAGCCTGTGACACTTACCCATTAAGAAGAGAAAGAGCTAGATTACTTTTTACTATTATGCAATTAATTAAAAAATCTCCGTTAATTACTCCTTAGTGGTCCCTATTAATAAAGTAGAACCCGTTTAAATACTCTAAATAGTCTTAGCAACTACTTCAATCAACTATATTGTCTAATGCTTCTTAATCTTAATAGCTTTCGGTAGCGCCCTAAGATTCTATAATTGCCCTCTTTCGTCTGGCCGAATAGATAGTAAGATAAAATAAGTAGATTGCCTATTAAAATAATAGCCTAATGACTCTATTTAACCGATAGGCTATTACCCCTATCCCCTCTAGCTTAGGTAGTACCTCTAATACTAATATTGCTAATAACTCTTATAATACTCTTAAAGTAATTAATGTTAGATATTTCGATCTAGGCCTAGAGGACCCTAAGGGACTTAAGGTCATATCTAACTCGAAGGCAATAATTTATACCTATATTTTTGCCTTCACTTAACGTCTATAGATTTTAGCATAAGTCGACTCTAAACTCGCTATTAAGAGAGTTTAGATAGCTTATCTCTAAGGATATGCCCTCAACTAGCATACTAGACTTACTATAAAAGCTGATAGGCAGCTTTTTGATAATATTTTACTCAACGAGTTGTATTATATGCTTATTAAATGTTTTAAAGAACCTTAATAGAAGGTATTAGCTTGCATTAAAAAAGCTTATTACTCTTTCTGTAAGTGCGTAGTAAAAGAAGACCTTACCTCTTTTATATATAATTTTCTCTATGATACTCAAGCAGCTAGGCATAATACGCTCTCTTAGCTTTAGATAGTCTATTTAGGCTTTAAAGTATCTATTTAGGCCTTATTAGACCCTCTAGATGCCTATATATCTATTGAAAAGTTCCTTATTTCCATCCGAAATAGGGAACCTATAATCCAATAATTAGCTAGAGAGCGTTTTATCTTTTAAACTGCAGTAGCTTAATATTTTTAATGACTTACCCTATACTCTGCCGGATAATAACCCCTTCGACCTATCTAACCTAAGTTTTTCCCATAGTAATATAACAATAGTCACTAAAAGCTATACCGCCAGCTATACGCACCTCAATAGTAATAGGCTCGTTAACCTTATTAGTCTCTACCTGCTTCCACAGCTAGACTATTAGCGCTAGGCAATCCTAACCAGCAGCCGAATTAACCTAATAGGCACTAGTGTCACGGGCTCGGGCTACGCCCGCGCTATAATATGGCTAGGACTCGGGCTGCGCCCGCGACTAGCCTAAGGAGTATCGGCACGGGGTTACGAGGGCTCGCTAAAGACTCGGCCTATACTATATATAGGCATAAATAGACTACTTAGAGGCCCTTATTCAGGTCCTCTTCCTTTCCTCTTTAGTCTATTTAATATATTTATTCGACGCCTATTCATAGTAGCCCTAGGGCTAATCTTTTATATTTAAATAGACTCTCTTAGCCTTACTATTATAACCTTATATTATAGAGCCGATAATATAGGCTATATAAGATATCGAGATAAGTACACTTAGAGAAACGGGTATAAACAACCCGAGACTATAACGCCCCTAATGTAATATATATACCCGAGTAGAGCAGCTTATATTAGGGTTATAATAGATAGAGGCGCAGATGCAGACTAATGCATAATACCTTACTGCCGTTGCCGCCTTACTGCAGACCCTTTTCGCGAATTAGTTAAATAGCTCTTAGGCCGCCCCCTAACCGGCCCCGGTTGTATAATAGAATGCCTCCCTCCCTATAGCTTAAGATACCTAGCTAAAACGTAAGCCGATCCTAATAAAGGACCCCTTTAATAGCAAAAAGGCTATATTTATAGCCTAGCGGACTTTTATACAATATAAGCTTAAGGTCGATAAGGACTTTATTAAAGACGAGAAGACCTAATAGATATTTATCTTTTAGAACCTTTCGTTTATAATCTAATTATAAATTACAGCTTTCTTTAAGAATAATATAGCTTACAATTATAATATAATAAAGTTCTTTGAATACCTCTAATATCTCTTTAAGGACTTATACTAATAGGATCGCGCTATTACTAAGCTTAAGCACTCTTTATATTAAGGCCCTAAGGAACCTTTTACCGCCTTCTTTATACAATTTAAGGAAAAACTTATACTTACTAGCGGTCTTAATTAGCCTAAAGAAGTTAAGCTTAAATACCTCCGATCGGCGCTTAATACTTATATAGCTAATAAGATTATTAGCCTTAGGGTCTCCTATTACGACTACTATTTAGCAGTAGATCGTTATCGATAAATTGCTATCGATATTAAGATTAGCTTAACTATTAATTACTATATGGATTCGATCTATTCCCGACTGATATATGCCTAGGATTCTAAAGGCGATATATAAATATCGGGTATTAATAAGCTAGACTTAAAAGGTAATTAGTATACGCCTAAAGCGATATAGGTCTCTAAAGAATATCATAAAGATTATAGGAAAAAAAGCCTTTATTTTTAATATAGCTCTCCTAATTATTAGATATTTATATACTACCTACTGCCGGTAATCCGACCTAATAGAACTAAAGTAGCTTTGCTTAATTTATAAATTATAAAGGTTGAAAATAGTAATAAAGATTAGGAAAAAGAATAGCTTTTAAATTTAATTTTATTAGAGGGCTTTAGATACGCATATAGACCCTAGCTTAATTATAAAAGGAATTAAAAGAGATTATAGAACGAATAAATAGACACCCCTTTTTAGTATTAATCTTATATAAATCCTATACCTTTATTAATACCTTAATCGACTTAAGATATAACTATTATAGCGCTATAAGCAAAAAGATAGTATAATAGTTAGGCCTCTAACCTATCTGCCTACTATAACGCAGGGAAATTAGAATAGTAGTAGATATTTAGAGCTATTTAGGAGAATATAAAGTAATACGTTCCTCTATTACCTATATCATCTATATAGCAATCGATATCGATAGATAGCTATCTATAGTTATACTTTATATTATCCTAGGCTTTACCTACAATATTATCCTTAGGATGCCTTAGATAAAGCACTATAATATTATACTATAAGTAAAGCGGTGCTAATTAAAGATTAGATTGGCAGATAGTTTTATTATTAAGGAATTAATAAAAAAGCAATAGGGTCTAATTATAATAAATATCCTTAGCTCGGTCTTCTATAGTATATTAAAATAGGCAAAACGCTCTAGGGATTAATCGACTTCTTTTATTGCGATAAGCTTATAGGAGATAATATATATCCTCTATATTATATTACCACCTTATTAAAATTCTACCCTATAATTATAAGAGCTATAAGTGCTCTCGATAGAATTATAAGAATTTATCGACCTTTTTAATAAGGAGAAGGCTTCTAGTCTCTCTTTATACTAAGGTATATTAGACCACTATATCTAGCTTAAAAAGACTATAGATAGGAGCTAGCTAGACCTACTTTAAAGCCTATTATATAATATACTATAAGACTAATTATTTAAGGTTCGGAGATAAGTAATTAACTTAATAAATAAAGGATAGATTTAAATAAGCTCCTTATCGGCAGTAGTATTAGTTTTATTAGCTAGAAAGGGGAATAATAGGTAGCATTTTTATATCGACTACCGGGCCCTTAATAAGGTTATAGTCTAAGACTAATACCCCCTCCCCTTAATTAAAGAGACCTTACGATCTTTATCTTAGGCGAAATAGTTTACTAAGGTTGATATATATATAGCATTCTATAAGATATATATTGCAGAGGGCGATAAATATTTAACTATATTCTATATACAATTTAGACTATTTAAATGGCTTATTATGCTATTTGGCCTAATTAGGGCCCCTACGACCTTTTAAAGATATATTAATAGGGCTTTAGGGAATACACTAAGAGACTTTATAATTACCTACCTCAATAATATTTTAATCTATATTAGGGGATTAAAAGCGGACTATATAGAGCGTATTAAGGAAGTCCTTTAATAACTATAAAAAGCCAGCTTAAATTTAAATCTTAATAAATACGACTTTATAGTTATTGCAAAATGGTGATTCAGAACTATTGCAATTCTCAAGGTCACTATAAAGCAAAGCCTTACTAGCTAGCTAAATGGCACAAGACTGTCTGCGACCTGTGACTTAATCTTAGTATAAATACTAGATTCTTCACTAAGTCCTAAGACTATACAAGTGCTATAAAGCGAGGCAAGTGTAAAGGCAAGGCAAATATAAGATAACCAGAATAACGCAGGGAAGGTGGAAGTTAAGAGGCATGTAGTGCATTAACAGGTTCGATTGTGCTACCCTTCTACTATCTAGAAAGAAGGGGGAAAGCTATCCTATATATACACGAAGGAGGGGTGGGCCCAGGCATCCAGGGAAGCCAGTAAGAAAGCTCCCCGTAATGCTCGCTATGCCACGTATATAATACGTCAGCAGCCCCACTATATCCAGCCTTTCTAACCACCCTAACCACCGCACTAGTAACTAGTCACCACGCTAATGACTAACCACCACACTAGTGGACTAGCCACCACGCTAGTAGGCCACCACGCTAATTTAGCAATGCCATACCACGCTAGTAGGCCGCCACCACGCTAGTAGGCAACCACGCTAATTTAGCAATGCCACACCTTTTTTAATAAGGCCTACCTTACTTGATATATAGTAAATAATCTACTGAAAATCCTAAGGTAAAAGGCAAAGGCCTAAGGTTGGTAAGACTACCGTAAGTCCAAGAGGCGGTATAAGGGCCAGAAGGTTAGTAGGCCAGTAGGGCATAAGGCCAGCAGCCTAGTAGGCTACTATAGGATTTTAATACCCCCTCTGATTAGCTACTGTAGTAGCAAGCTAATCGTATAAAGGATAGGGAAAGAAAATGCAGTAAAAAGTGCTAAGGAAAAACATAAGAAAAACCTTAGTAAAAGTAAGTTAGTATAAGTTAGTAGGCCTTAAGACCTAGTAACTCGCGGAACCTAGTAAATTTAGGGCCCGGCAGTGGCTTCGTAAGACCGTCAGCAGGCATACTATTAGTAGGTAAATAGGTAATTTTAACCAAGCCCAGCTGGGCTTGCTCCCTAATATACCGGAATTTTAATAGCGTATGCTTAGTGCGAGCGTGCTGATTAGGGTCGTTAGAATTTGAAATGGAGCCCTGGTTATCGCAGTATAGCGGTATAGGGCGTAAAATATCAATTTCTAGCTCCTTACAAAGGTTAGAAAGCCACTGTACCTCGCGGATAGTCTCAAGTAATGCATCAGATTCAGCTTCTAAAGTAGATAGCACTACTAAAGAGGCTCGCTTAGAACGCCAGCTAATAGGACCACTATTAATAGTAGTCAGGAAGCCTCCAGTAGATTTAGAGGTTTCTTTACAGCCAGCAAAGTCGCTATCAGAATAAGCGGCTATAATAGGCTATTGGTTGCTTTTAGTAGCACTAAAGCAAATAGCTAGGTTCTCAGTGCCTTTAAGGTAACTAAAGCTGCCTTTTGCAGCATTTAGATGCACATTAGTTGCTTTCGATATAAACCGAGAAAGGTATTGGATAGGAAATGCTAGGTCGGGCCTAGTCATCATCATAAGCCACATTATAGTGCCAGTAAGGCTCTGATAAAGGCTCTGATCAGTAGGGCTAAGATCTTTTCTACTAGATTCATTTAGAATCCCTGGTTGAAGTGGAATAAGCTGAGGTTTAGTATCCTGTAAGCCGAATTTAGCTAAGACCTCTGCTATAAATTGGGCTTGGTGTAGCCACAATAGACCTTCTTTCCTATTTCGTATAATTTGTACGCCTAAGAAGAAGGAAGCCGGACCGCGGTCTTCTATAGTATAGACCTTATAAAATTTTCTTTTTAGCTGGTTAATATAAGTTATATTTGGACCAACTAATAGGCAATCGTCAATATAGGTAACGATAAAGGTGCTGGTTTGCTTATTATAAAAGACGGCAGTATTAGAGGCTAAAGGTAAAAAACCTTTACTGGAAATCAGGTCTTTTAGCCGGTGTTGCCATTCGCGGGGTGCTTGTTTTAGCCCGTATAGGGCCTTCTTTAGTAAAATAGCTTGCTTAATAGAGGGATTAAAGCCGGCTTCTTTAAGTAAAGTTAGTAGCCGTTGCCGTTGAATATCAGACCAAAGCTTGCTATCGCTATTAGTTAGTAGTAAGCTTTCTGTAAATTTAAGAAATCCATCAGGAATATCCATATAAATAGTCTTAGAAAGTTCGCTATTTAGGAAGGCACCTATAAAGTCAATTTGCTCTATTTCCTAGTTATTACTAGCAGCCAAAGCCAGTATAACCCTCCAGGTAGGTAGAATAGAGGTAGAAGCATAAGTATACTAAAAATCCTTTCCTTCGACTTGCATAAAGCCCTTAACAACTAATCTAGCCTTATATTTTATAGGCTGATTATTAGCATCCTTTTTAACCCGAAAAACAGGCCTATTACGTATAATTTTCCTATCAATAGGAACGCTAGACTTAGGAATAAATTGGAAGACTTTAGTATCCAATAGCTGCTCAAATTCCTTAAATAATGCCTTTATCCAAAGGTCTTTTTCAGGGCTTCGTAGCACATCCTTCCAGCTATTAGGCGTACCATCGGGGGCCTTTTTAGCTAGCTTACGCTTAGCTGCATAGCAGGAATCCCATATCAGGTGGTGTAAGATATTACCTTCCTAAGGGAATAAGTCGGTAGGGCCAGTAGGGTCGGTAGGGCCAGCTAGGCCAGTAGGGCCAGTAAGGTCGGTAGGATTAGCAGGGCCAGCAGGGCCAGCAAGGTCGGTAGGATTAAGGCTAGTAAGGATATCTATAAGGTCATCCTTTGCAGTAGCCGGGGACTGTATTATAGGACGGTTATCCAAGATAGCATTAGTGTTAATAACGCTAGTATTAGTAGGGTCCGGCATGTTTTCCAGGTCATCCGGTATAGCATTAGTATTAGTAATGCTAGTAAGGTTAGTAGAGTTAGTAGGGTCAGGAATGCTTTCTAGGTCATCCAGTAAAATAGCAGGTTCTCTGCTAAATACCCCCTCTAAACCTGTATTTTGCCCTCTATGAAAGTCTCCTTCTAGACCACTAGAAATAGGGCCTATACCTTCATTTTAGTAGATAAAGGTAATAAAAGTTGTTTTAGTAACAACCTTCTTCTTTAGAAGGTAGACTAGGTAAGTATTATTACCTAGAGTGGTAAGGAGCCTACCAGGCTCGGTACGGGGCGCTAATTTACGGCTTTTTACACGCTTTTCGTGTGGTATAAGCACTTCAATAGCTGCTCCAATAGCCCTAAGGTTAATAAGGTCAGGGTAGTGCTCCGGTGTTATCTGGTCGTAATCCTTTAGTAGCTCCTGATAGGGGCTAGAAGGTCTGTTAGTAACAGCTGTTATATTTACTAGCATAACAACGCCAGTAATTACAGCAGACCAGAGGTTAGATGGTAGCCTTGACCAGGCCATAGTAGCACGTAGCCTATCAGCTATAACCCTAATAGACCGCTCAGCTAGGCCGTTTTATTCGTGAATATAAGGGCAAGATGTGTTAAAAGTTATGCCCTGTTCGACAAGCCAATCACTAAGCATTTTGTTGATTTCATTTCCACCATTATAGTGGAATTCAACAGGCGTTTTACCATATCTGACCTGTAGGCTCTGTATAAAGCTCTGTAATGCTTTAAATACAATAGTGCCTTCCCTATTAGGCAGTAAGTAAAGCCAGCGGAATCGGGATTTTCTGTCCACTAATATAAGGGCAACAGGTCGTTTGTTATATGGCATAGGTGATATAGCAAAAGTATCACCTTCTATAATATCCAAGCATTTAGCTGGATTAGGTATCGCATCTTTAGAAGGTCTTCTAACCTTCTTAGCCTGTATACAGGCTAAACAGCGAAAATCAGCATCTTTAACCTTATTAAAGTTAGGCAGACCAGGGGTATTAGCACAGGTCTTTTTAAGCAGCTGAATACCTATATGCCCTAGCCGCACATGCCAAATGCCGGCTAATTGTAATAGCTTCTGATATTCTGTGTCAGCAGCTATAGGGGCAGGAGTAGGGTTAGTAACCTCTACAGGGTCTTCGCTAGTCGTAATAGCGGAAGGTTGGGTAGTAGGGCTAGTAGCCTCTACAGGTTCCTTACTAGTCGCAGTAGTAGGAACGGGGGTAATAGTGGTATCCTCAGGATTACTATAATCAGCAGGGTTAGTAGGGCTGGGGACCTCTACTACTATACTATTAGTATAGTGGCTGCAAGGTTGATGCAGTAGTGGTGTGTCTATTCCTTTCTATGGAAGGAAAAAGCCGTATTTTTCGAAGTTAAAAATGCCGATGCATTTACGGCTTGCTGACCAAAGCTGATTTTTAATTAGTACCCCTTTAGCGGCATAGTGCTTTACACCGCTAATGATATTAATATCCAAGGCAGGAATATATAGTGCATTCTTGAGCTCTATAATACCCCATTTGGTAGGATTAACGCCCTATAGCACAGTAAATCGTGCTGTGCCCCAACCAGTAGGGGAAATAGGGCCACCACCAGTAGTAATTACAGGCTTATCATTTTTCTCAAAATGGTGAAAAGTAGTGAAATGCTTCTTATTGTCGGAATCGCTGTCGCAAGGTGCCCAATTGGGCACCAATTGGGCACATTGCGACGAATGTGCCGCGCACACCCGTTGCGCACGATGTGGCCACTTTTGCCCCTTTACCCCTGAGCCCGGTAGGGCACGCGGGCAGCCCGGCCCGACTGCGCCGATGCACGTGACAACGGCACACGCACAAAAAGGCCATATCGTGTAATTACCCTCTTTTGCTTCCTTTCTTTCCTTTTAGATATTCAGTCATTAGTAAAGTCAATAAATCCTTTACTTGGTGACCTCACGGTACTTAATACCACGCGCGCGACCCTACGTATAACTGGGTACCCCGAGTTTATATCAACACTGATTAGTGGTGATAACCACCACTCATAGGATAATATCCCGCAAAGAACGGTACATCACAGATCAGCAAGATATTAATATCGAAGAGGCAGTTGAGCTTTCTTAGCTGTGCTAACTAGAGGGAGAACGATTTGTGACCTCTCCTTCCCCTCGTCTATTACGAGGAAGAAACTTATGCTGAATATCACGATCTTTAAAGATACCCTTAGCATCTAGGAAGAACGATTTATGACCTCTTCCTATTCTTTCTTTCTTTTACCACTACGGTAAAAGCCCTTTCAAACCTTGCACTCCTTGCAATACATCCCCCCCCCCCCCTTCAAACCCTCATCTCAACACTATGGCCTTATCATTATCAACATCATAACAACCACGAGAGCTACCTGAGAGGATACAACGGTTTGCCTCACTCTTTGACGATAATTAGACCAACGCTATAGAGCCCGTCGACCCTGATAATGCTACGAATATACAGCTACACAACCGTATCGCGTTCCTTATAGATACTTATGAGGAAAACACCCACCTAAATAATGATCTCTGGGAACAATTCCGCGAGGATTATAGCGAGTGGAATGAAGCCCTATTCCGCCGTATTAACGCTCAGGTTTTACGGCAATTCCGCTCAATATTACGGGAATGCGGCGTATATATTGGAGTATCGGGTTCCCTAACAACACCAACCCTACTTGAATGCCTTCAACAATAACAGAATCCACAATGGCCTCAAGAGGAAGTAACCCGGCAACTTGCTCGCAGCGTATTCCTATCCCGGCTCAACCCTACCAGGGAAGCCTTACTACCTATCGGTAATACCGAGCAAGAGATGCAAAGGCTTCAAAATACGCCCTCACACACACGCACAAGGCCCCCATCATCATCATCATCACGAGCCCCCATAACAGTTGTGCGAATACCCTCACCAAGGCTCGCGTTATGGCTCTCACAAGCCCCATCAACGCCAAGGGAATTCGCAACACTAATGGCACGATCACAGTCACAATAACCTATCGTCCCCCCCTCTATATCGAAGAAGCATTATGCCCCTGCGCCTGCCCCTATTGAAGAAGAAGAAGATAGGGGCCGGTCCCAACAACCAAAAGGGAAGACGCCTATTTACAATAGGCCGCTATTCGAAACAGGGGAAAGCTCCCGCCATCAACAACAACATGCAACGGCCGATGGTTATAGCCCACAAGACCGACCCGATGAAATATATCGCTCTAGGGATTATACCCCTAGCAGGGCTAGCCGAGGCGGCTATCTCAATGCCCCTCGAGGTCATAGTATGCCCAATAGAGGTCGAGTTATAGGCCCCGATGATGTGCTTCCTTCAACAGAGGACCCTGATGATGATACCCTCCAAGCCAATGCCGCCCCTGATACCAGATATCACGAATCGCGGTATCGCGGCCCATAGGCCCCAACGCCTCATCCTCATCCGATAATACCAAAAATAGGCACGGCACCTAGCCCTTCCCGCTAATATCGGCCTACTCAGGCCAATGAACGGACGGTTTTGATAGGAGTACCGATAAACCCGGACCGACCCGGGTTATGGGATAACCCAGCCAGAGATCCCGCCAGCCTACCGCAAGGCTACCGACAAGCCGTTCCAGAATACCCTCCGGAACAATAACACCACCAAGAAGATTATACCCGAACCGGGTTTGATGATGTGTCGAAGAAGATATCTGACCTCTTGCGCAGCTATCGCACAGAGGATAGATATAGCGGCAAAATGGATGACTTTATTGTACCAAAAGTTATCTCTTTTAAGAGCAAGTGCCGCCTACTAGGATTACCCGATAATGCATTAGCCAGAGCCTTCTAAATTATGCTTATCGGCGATGCTGAGACCTTTTACTTTGATAATATTGAACGCATTCGTGATACCCTCACTTTTGACGATATGGTCCGCAAAGTCAAGAGCCATTTCGAAAATGAGAGCACGGAGCAATTCTATTTGCACCGTTGGAATAGAATAACGCTCCAATCAACTATCGCAAAACATCCCAACAAATCAAAGCTAGAATGCCTTAATATCCTATTGGAAGAACTTTAACGCCTATATCGTGGTCTTTTTCCCCCCTTTATAGCTGATATAGAGCCTCACCGATAAGTCCTTAACGCTATAAGGGATACCCCTGAGTGTAGCCAGGCGCTGTATCGACATGCCCCTACATTCGAAGGCCTCGCCGCTGACCTATGGCGATCCCTTTCTATCTACGAGTCGGTCCATATAAATCAACAGCATTATTTCCTTTAATAGCAATAACATCACGATACTGACGATATTGATGACAATATGGCGCTATTCACAGACCGTAGATATGGTCAATCCAACGATCGGCACTAACGCCCTTAACGCCGATTCGGCCTACAGCAGCAGTATTAACGGCAACAATAAAATCGCGCCTTTCTAGCCAGGCCCCGTCAAAGACGTTGCTTTGTTTGTAATAAATCAGGATGTTGGTTATCCAACCATACTGACAAAGAGCAATAAGAATTAAAGGCACGATGGCTGAAGAACCGTTCTAACTGTACCGCCCCCGATGATAAGAAATTCCGTATTTTCCTATAGGAATACGAAGGGACTGCCGACCAAGCCCTTGAAGATGCCGATTTTGATGATATCGTTGAAGATGTTGAAGTCATGATGGCAGGGGATGCACAATGGGATGCAGAGAATGCTGTCATACCATAAATTATAGCCACTTAATACTTCCTAGCCCCTATGCAAATAGAACTATTACCTTCTTCATCTATCGAAACGTTATAAGCCCTGTAGGATAAATTATGCCGATATGCCTTCCTATAGATTGACCCCTTCCGAATGCCCTCACCCGAACGTAATTCTGCCTTTCTAGAAGAAGAACGTTATGGTGACCATACCTTCCGCGGAATCCTACCGGATACTGGCGCCTCCGGCCTATTAACAGCAGGCCTAGGTCAAGCAAAGGCCCTGATGCGATTGATAAAGACCCTGACTATCGAGATAACTGATAAGAAGCATACGGTGAATTTCGGAGCAGGCTTTGCCACATCTTCTGGTATACTTAATATCCCAACGATATTTAGCAACATCCCCTTCCACGTTCTTGACAGCGGCACCCCCTTCTTATATTCTATCACGGATATGGATAGGATAGGCGTGAAGCTTGACAATCTTGATAACCTACTCATTTAAGGGGATATCAAGGTCCCGATTATCAGGAAATAGGGATATCTATGGTGGACTCTTAATGCCACGGATACTGCAGCCTTCCATCTATCGTCATAGGAGATCCGTTAACTATATCGTCGATTCGGGCACCCTTCCATCAATAGGCTTACTAAATTGCTTCAACGGGCTGGTTATGATAATATTGACCGCAATATCATCGAAAGTATCACCTATATGTGCCATTAATACCAGATGAACGCAAAGGCACCCAGCCGATTCAAATTCACATTAAAGGATGACCGCCAATTTAACTACGAGATAATCGTAGATATCCTTTACATTAATAATCGGCCGGTATTACACATTATAGATGCCGCGATAAGCTTCTAGGCAGCCAGATTCCTTGATCCACAAAGACAGAAGGCCTGAGACGTTTGGAATGCCTTTAAAGAATGCTGGATTGATACTTACCTTGGCCCACCGGATTGGATAGTCCACGATGCCGGTCTAAATTTCGCTTCTGCTGAATTCCGTCATAATGCCCGGCTTCTATCTATTAATGTGGATGAAATTCCTGTAGAAGCCCACCACAGCATTAGTAAAGTCGAGAGATACCACGCCCTATTACGCAGAGCCTATACCATCGTCAATGAAGAAGTAGGCGACCTATTAATAAGGGAACAGAAACTACAGCTAGCTATTAAAGCCGTCAACGATTCTGCTAGGCCTAACGGCCTAGTACCCACATTACTAGTCTTTGGAGCGTATCCCCGACTTACGGATGACTCACCTCCTAGCTTACCAGTATCATAACGCGCCTTAACGTTACGAAAGGCCACTGATGAAGCTAGGAAATGCCTCGCTAAGCGACAAGTTTACGATGCCCTCACCTAACGGAACGGCCCGGACACGTGGCCTATCCACCGACTACCCCTACAGTCCGATGTACGGGTATGGAGAGAAAAGGGTGGATGGCACGGGCCGTACCGGCTAATCAGCCTCGAAGGTGAGACCTATATCGTGCAGATGCCATATGGCCCCGTTAAGTTCCGGTCAACGGTCGTCAAACCCTACAACCACGACCCCGATATAGACGATCCCGAAGATATCGTCTATGCCGAAGGCCCGGCCCGCCCCGGCAGGTTAGAAGTCAGGATACCGGCTGCACCCGCACCTCCAGCCGCGATGATACCTGCAGCCGAGACATTATCGACGATACCTGCAGTCGCGACATATCCATCGCCAGCCACTGGCCCTAATCAAGTCGGGCCAGCATCACCATCACCACCGCCAGCACGTGTAATATCCGATATCATGATCAATGAGGACCAAAAAGAGGCTTTCGTCAATGCTATCGCTTCCAATACCGTCATCGATGCCTCTTTCCTGACTGCAAAAGAGCAAGCCGACCTGCAGCTTGCTAGTCAATTACACCGGGAAGGGAAGATAATAACCCTAGGAGCCCCCTTCGAACAGTCTGACCATATAGAGGTAGAAGCGTTACAGGCCCGCGATGTATTCCGATTTATTACCTATGATATCGGTAAACATGGAGCCCAACGTCTATTTAACTCACGTATGGTACGAGAGATTAAGGGCAAAGGCACGGATACGCCATATAAGAAGTTACGACTCGTCATACAAGGTCACAGTGATGATGAAAAGCAATTGATATTGACTCAGTCCCCTACAATCCAACGGGCTAGTCAAAGGTTACTTATATCATTGGCCCCATTACTACAACGTTCTCACAACCTATTCCTTTAGATACGTGATATCACGCAGGCTTATGTGCAATCTTCCACTACCCTTAATAGATCGATTATCGCCAAGCTACCTAAGCAGATAGCACATCAATACCCCGATAATACCATCATGGAAGTGGTCAAGCCGCTGTACGGAATAGCTGAGGCAGGCACCCACTGGTGGGCGACATACTTCCGGCACCATCGCGAGAAGTTGGGCATGACCACTTCAACCTATGACCCCTGTTTGCTGATATCCGGCGATACCAACCGTACTGACGTTCCTGACCATACTGGTGATACCAGCGATACCACATGCTTCGGTATTGTAGGTATGCAGACTGATGATACCCTCGGCCTGAGTGACGATGCCTTCTTCCAACGGGAAGAATTGGAGCTTACTAAGGCAGGCTTCAACGCCAAGCCTAAAACGAAGCTATCACCAACCGTACCCCTGATATTCAACGGATGCATACTGACGGCCACTTCCGACGGCATAATGACGTTATGCCAGAAAGGCCAAAGCAAGAAGATCGCGACCATCGACAAGAATGCGCCCACAGCACAGCATAATTATGTCGAACAACGCGCTCGCGGCGCTTACGTGGCTACGGTCTGCCAGCCCGAAGCATCTTTTGACCTATCTGTCGCAGCACAACACCAGCAACCTAACCCTGACGATATCACGAGGTTGAATAAGCGCCTTCAATGGCAGCGCGATAACCAGGATCGTGGCTTACGGTACATCAATTTGGCCCTTACCACAGCTAAGATCTTTGTATTTGTTGACGGATCCTTTGCCAACAACAAAGATTTAAGCTCCCAGATTGGTTACGTCATTATGCTAGGGAATGAGGCAGATACTGCGAATAACGCCTTCCAGTTGACTGGTAATATCATAACTTACAGCTCTACAAAGAGCAAGCGGGTAACGCGTAGCGCACTCGCTTCGGAGCTGTACAGTATGGTACAAGGGGTCGATATTGCATACGCGATAGGCACGACCCTCAACATGATTACCAGCAGGCTAGGATTGCCGAAGATCCCCACGGTTGTGTGTACGGATTCGTTTTCATTGTACGAATGCCTTGTCAAACTAGGCACTACCAAGGAAAAGAGGCTCATGATAGATATCATGGCCCTACGATAGTCATACGAGCGCCGGGAGATATATGAGATCCGCTAGATTAACGGGAACGATAATCTCGCCGACGCAATGACTAAGGGAACGCCTAACAAAGCCCTTGAGACCTTCGTTGACCACAACAAGGCTGTAATACGTGTGGAAGGGTGGGTAAAGAGGCCGGTCAATGTCTGACTACGTTTGGGAGATGTTGGTGATATCATGGGTGGCAAGTGTGTAGACTTTCCTATGTTCAATATTGTATGCATTTGTTGCTTTTACTGCGTTTACTGCTGCCCCTTTTTACCCCTTTGTTTCGGCTGCGATATTCAACATACCGGCTGTACGGTATGATCCTATACAAGCCGGCCGCGCGGCGCGACAGCGTTATCGGCGGCACAACCTGCCGAGACCGCGCCGCACTTTCTTTTCTATATGTGCGCCTTACATCCTGGCGATTCCGATGTTTGCTTCTATAAAAAGAGAAGCTGCCAGTATCGGAATCGCTGTCGCAAGGTGCCCAATTGGGCACCAATTGGGCACATTGCGACGAATGTGCCGCGCACACCCGTTGCGCACGATGTGGCCACTTTTGCCCCTTTACCCCTGAGCCCGGTAGGGCACGCGGGCAGCCCGGCCCGACTGCGCCGATGCACGTGACAACGGCACACGCACAAAAAGGCCATATCGTGTAATTACCCTCTTTTGCTTCCTTTCTTTCCTTTTAGATATTCAGTCATTAGTAAAGTCAATAAATCCTTTACTTGGTGACCTCACGGTACTTGATACCACGCGCGCGACCCTACGTATAACTGGGTACCCCGAGTTTATATCAACACTTATCATTAACAATATGACAAGTGGAGCCTGTATCGTAAAGGAGGGCATCCTTCGGGGTCCTACCGCCTGATTTAGCACTATAGCTTATAGCTAAGGGCTGGTTATCAGTGGATATAGTGGAAGAAGAATAAGATATATTAGTATCCTGGGTATTATAGTTGCCTATAATAAAGGCCTCAACATCTTGCTGTTTGCTGCTATTGTTAGAGTCTTGTTTCTTCTTCTGTTGCTGCTTCTTTTTCCTATTATTAGTAGAATTATTCTTGCTATTATTAGTAGAAGCGGCATTAGTAGACCCTTTCTTAGGGTCCTTGAAAGCCTTAAGCTGCTTAGGGTTATTAGCAGCTACCTTAGAAGACCCTTTAGAACGCTGTTCTTCTAGTAGGTCAACCATAAAATACTGGAGGTTAAATTTGCTGCTGTTAATAACACCTTGGGCGCTATAAGCCCTAATCATAGAGCGTTGGCGTTCCGTCCAGCGGGTAAATACCCCCTCTACAGCCCAAAGATACTGGTTAACTTGGTCGAAAGAGTCGATTTTAGAACCTAGAATTCTAAGGCGAGAAATATAGCTGTTAAATTCGCTGTTAAAAGCCTCTAAAGTGCCTTTATAACCGGTAAGTGTAAGGGTGTGAAAGGTAGGGTATAAGTGTGCCCGCTGTACTTCTGGTGAGTGGCAGTACTGGGCCACTAGCAAAAGGTAGGCTTCCTCTGGGTCGTTACACCACTCTATAGCCTCTGCAGCTTCTTCACCACAGCTATTCTTTAGCATTAGTAGTAGAAGTGCCTGCTCAGACTCATCAAAGTGCCTTGCTATAGAAGGGTCGTTAACAAAATTAGCTATTTTAAAGGCCCTAAGTTGTATAGTAAGGGCCTGCTTCCACTGGTCGAAATTATAGGGGCTTTTTAGCTTCTGTGACTCCTTAAAGCGGTTGGCAGTCTTAGCTAATTCTTTAATAGCCCCATCACTAATTTGGTTGGTGATAGTTGTTGTTGGTGCTGTTGTGGTGTAAATAGGCTCTTTACCCTTATATTTTATAGGGGTAGAAGGTTGGTCGATTTCCATAACGTCAGCTTCACTATCATCATCTTTAGTAGTAGTCTTAGTGGAAGGTCCAGCGTTAGTAGCTTTAGTAGGCTTCTTATTAGTAGCCTGGGTAGCCTGGGTGTCGTTATTTTGCCTAGTAACTAAGCCCTGTATAAGGTCAGTTAGTATATTCATCTGAGATTTCATATCGTCCATATCTAGCTGTAGCTGTGCATTAGTATCAACTTCAGTATCGGATTCAGGGACCTTATAGGATCCTGATTCTGCCATAGTGGGCAAGAAGGGTTTAAAAATCCGTTGAAAAATGGTGCCGATAGTTGTAATAACAGAGGAATAATTAGCAGAGGAATAACTAGCTAAATAGCTAGCAAAATAGTCGAGTAACTGGTAAAATAGCTAGTAAAAATAGTCGAATAACTAGTCGGATTGCCAGTATATATAGTGACTAGTAGCCTACTATAAAAAGTAACCGCAGAATATAGCGGCAGGTCTCAATATAAAAAAGCACGGATGCCGTAGGCGTTGTGCAAGTCCGTATTATAGCGTTGGTATTCAAGGTGCTTATATGGTGCCGTAATATAAAGGTGCCGTAAGTGCCGTAGGTGCCGTAGGTGCCGTAGGTGCTATAGGTGCCGTAATATAAAAGGTGCCGTAAATGCCGTACCAAAAGTGCTATAAGTGGAAGAGTATAACAGGTGCCGTACAGTGCAGTAGGTGTCGTACACTAAGTGCAAAGGTGTTATACAGTGGTATAGTATGGTAGATATCACACTATAAAATCCGTAGGTGCCGTAGGTTACGCCGAAAATAACGTAAGGTTACGCTAAAAGTGCCGTAAGGTTACGCCGTAAGTTGCCGTTAGGTACGCCGTTGATTGCCGCAGGGTAATACCGTAGGTAATAAGGGTAAGCCAAAGGTAATAATAGGTAAGCCGAAGTTAATAAGGGTAAGCCGAAGATACCAAAGGATAGCTATATTAGTAGTACTAATAAGCAAAAGAGACCAAGGGGTGAACACAAAAAGGTAGGGTAAAAACAAAGAAGTAAAAACCCGGGCTCATAACCTATTGCAATTCTCAAGGTCACTATAAAGCAAAGCCTATCTAGCTAGCTAGTAAGGCTCTGCTTTTATAGTGACCTTGAGAATTGCAATAAGAACACTGTTGGAAATGTACTGGATACCGACAGTGGCGTACAAGGCGTTGCAAAATAAAACAAAGAGCTGGTTAAAGATTTAAAGCGCACAAGAGGTTGACCAGAGTAAAGATATCAGGGAAATCTGATTCTAATTGTTGGTAGTTATTCTAGCTAGAAAGAGGGAATTTTGGGCATATTTCTACCATCTTGAAAAAGTGTTTGAAAATAATGAAAAACCGCAAAAATAGCGAAAAACCCGACGAAAAGTCGGTCTGCCCAACCGTGCCCAGTCTGTGCCCAATATCCTACCCAGTGCATACCCAACCAAGCCCAGTGGCTTATAGCGGTGTGCCGGATGCCCTATAACAGCCTGCCGTACGGGCCGGAAGCCCTATATCGGTCTGCCGTAAATGACCGGTGTAGCGGGTGACTGTATATAGAAGGCCGAAAGTGCTGGTATTAGCAAGGTTTGCCCATTTGGTAATCCCGTAGAAATGCGCCGCCTGTTGTGGGCCCTGTGGCCCGCTGTGACCGGCCGCTATGGCCGGCTGTGGGGCGCTATGCCGGTGCCGTGACCGGCGCTGTGGCCCACTGTAATCGGCATTATGGGGCGCTATGCCCCACTATAGCGCCTGGTATAGCCACCGCGATATCTCAACGTAGAGACATCGTACGGTAGCAAGACCAGTACCAAAATACAGCTAAAAAGGCGCTGATTTCAACACCCCCTCTGATTAGCAACATGGCTAATCCTAGCGTTAGAATAAAAGAAAGAAACCCTATAAAAAATCAGAAAAAAAAAAAGATGATAATGCTATAGGGATTGCAGCCCTAATAGCTGCCGAAATATAGGGAATTTCGGGCTTAGAAGTGGTTTGGTGAGTCTATCCGCAGGCATATCTATCGTGGGTAAATAAGATATTTTTACCAGGCTACCGTAGGCCTTCTCACGTATATACCGGAATTTAAGCAAGGTATGCTTAGTGCGGGCATATTAATTTGGGTCATTTGCATTAGAAATAGACCCTTGGTTATCGCAGTATAGTGGTATCGGGCGTTGAATATCGACCTGGATTTCTTTAAATAAATTAGATATCTATTCTACTTTGCGAAGCGCCTTAAGCATTGCATCAGACTCGGCTTCAAGCGTTAATAAAACCATAGTCGAGGACTATTTTGACCTCTAGCTAATAGGCCCACCATTTAAGGTAGTAAGATAACCACTAGTAGACTTCGAAGTAAGCTAGCACCTAGCAAAATCGCTATCAGAAAAAGCAGCTAATACTACGGTAGCTTTAGCGGCTCGGTAATAAATGGCTGTATTTGCCGTACCAGCTAAGTAGCGGAAAGTGCCCTTAGTAGCATTAAGCTGTATAGTAGAAGTCTATTGCATATATCGTGACAGGTATTGCGTTAGAAAGGCAAGGTCAGGTCTTAATATCATTATTAACCACATCGATGTCCCTACCAGCTGCTAGAATAAGTGTTGATTACTAGCATCTAGTGGCGTATTATCAGCCTTAGCAAGTATACCGGGCTATAGTGGGATTAGATGCGGTCGTGCATCCTTAAGGTTAAATTTCTTAAGGACTTCTGCAATAAATTGCGATTAGTGCAGCCATAATAGGCCCTTTTCTCTATCCCTAATAATCTGCACTCTAAGAAAGAAGGAGGCAGGTCCTTAGTCTTCTATAGTATAAACCTTATAGAATTTAGCCTTAAGCTGGTCAATATAGCTAAAGTCCGGACCGACAATTAAGCAGTCATCCATATAGGTTACAATAAAGGTATGCGTTCCTTTATTATAGAAGATAGCAGCATCAGAAAGTAATAGCTTAAAACCCTCTTGCACTAGAAGGTCTTTTAACCGTAACTGCCACTCGCGAGGGCCTTGTTTAAGCCCATATAGGGCTTTCTTCAACAGTATAACCTATAATGCAAAGGGGTTATATCCAACCTTAGTAAGCAAGGCTAGAAGTCGACGATGCTACTAGTTAGACCATAAGGCTGGGTTAGATAAGAGTAGGCTTTCTGCAAATTCTAGAAAACTAGCTGGAATCTCTATATAAATCGTCTCTAGTAGTTTACTATTTAGAAAGGCACTAATAAAGTCGATTTGCTCTATTTCCCAGTTATTTGCAGTAGTAAGAGTAAGGATAATCCTCTATGTTGGTGGGATCGAAATCGAGGCATAGGTCTCCGTAAAGTCTTGCCCAGATATCTGCATAAAGCCTTTAACAACTAATCGTGCCTTATATTTAACCGGGTTATTATTCGCATCTTTCTTTATACGAAAAATAAGCCGGTTGCATAATATCTTCCTACTAGTAGGAATACTAGCCTTTGGTATAAATTGGAAGATATTTAAGTCGATTAATTGCTCGAATTCCGAAAATAAGGCCCTAACCCAGCTATCTTTTTGTGGGCTGTGTAAGACTTCCTTCCAGCTATTAGGCACACCTTCTAGGGCCCGTTTTGCAGCCTTAATCTTTGCTGTATAGCAAATATCGTATATTTGCTGGTAAAAAGCATAGGAAGGGGGGAAATCCTATGTGGGAGCCTCTAGGGGGCTGCCTAGGTATCCGAAAATCTGGTTGTTTTTCGGCTGGGTGGGTAGGAACCCGAAAATGCCGTTGTTTTCCGGCTGTGTAGGTGGGAGAAAGCCCTATTAGTCCGCTTGTGGGCCAGAAAGTGACCTATAGTATCTGTAATTTAGGATACCTTGCACGTCTTATATCCATATGTGCGTTCTTTTTCTACCCCTAGTAGCCGTAATAGGCCTATTTTCTAGTACTCGAAATATTCTCTCCTACGATCTTTTATTTGATGCGATATCTAGACTCTCGAATTTTAGATATTCTAGTATAGGTAGCGTTTTACTATAGCGAAATGCTGTATTTACTAGGAAGCCAGGCGAAAAGGCAGAATCTATTATGTCGGAAAGTCGCAGAAAATCAGTATGTATAGGGCTTTGAGATTCAGACCATTGAAAATTTATTGTGTAGGGCAAGTTAGAATTTTCACTTATGTGGGTCATGCCCACTTTTATAACGGATTCAGAAAATCTCTATGGTTGAGATTCCTAGTGATAAGAGCTTTCTGTATTTCTTAGTATTTACAGCCTTTTTATATAGGAAAAAGGTGCATTTTCCTTAGCCGGTGAAAGCGGACCGTCTTGCCTAAGCTGAAAAGCTGAGTTAGGCTAAAGCAATTTAGAATCGAAAAACGGCGAATTATTGGGAAATATTGCAGAGTGCTGTGGTAGGCCCACTAGTTGTGGTGGGCCCACTGGTTGTGGCAGGCCTATTAGTTGTGGTGGGCCCGTGGCCTGTAGTAGGCCTATGCCTTCGGCTACGCCTAAAATAGGCATATTTTGCCGAGGCGACTTCTAAATAAGCTCTTCTAGAGCAATTTAGTCGATGTTTACCCCCTCTAAATTAGAAGGCGGTTGGAAATCAAAAGTGCCCTTTAGGCCACTTAAAATAGGGCCTATACCTTTATTTTAGTAGGTAAAGGTAATGAAAGAGGTCTTAATAACGACCCGGCGATGTGGGATATAGACGAGGTAGGTGCCGTTACCTAGCATAGCTAGTAACCTACCTGACTCGGTCCGGGGGGCTAGCTTGTAGCTGATGACCCGTTTTTCTGGAGGGATTAGCACCTCTACAGCCGCACCAATAGCCCTAAAGCTAGTAAGGTCGGGTAGGTGGTAGTATATAATTTCCGGAAAGTCCTTCTTTAATTCCTCGAAAGGTGACGAGGAACGGTTTAAGACTGCTATTAGATTTACCAAGGTAGTAATACTAAGAATTACTATAGACTAAAAGTAAGAAGGTAACCGAGACCAAAGCATAGTAGCTCTAAGTCGGTCAATAATGACCTGTATAGAGTATTCTGCTAACCCATTTTGCTTATAAATATAAGGGGAAGAGGTTAAAAAATCTATACCCTTGAGAGCTAGCTAGGCTATAATAACGTCGTTGATTTCTTTACTACTATTATAGTGGAATTCAATAGCTGATTTGCTGTAGCGATTCCTAAGACTTTGGAAGAACCCCTATAATACTAGGAATACTGTGGGTCCCTCCTTATTAGGTAGTAAATATACCTAATAGAAGCGTAATTTCCGGTCAACTAAGATGAGGCAAATGGGGCGTTTATTATATGGTAGAGGGTTAATTTGGAAGATATCACCCTCTATGATATCCAAATAATGCATAGGGTCTAGTATAGCCCCTGATGTAAAACGCCGAACTGACTTTACCTTTTTACAGGCGATGCAGTTAAAATCAGAATCCTTTACCTTACTGAGATCAGGTAACCCTATGGTTGATACATAGGTTTTCTTTAAAAGTTGGATTCCAATATACCTAAGCCGGATATGCCAAAATCCGGCTAATAATAGCAGCTTTTAATATTCTATATCAGCAGCTGGTATTATAACTAGGGCTAGGTTAAGGGCGACCGGGGCCCTCTGTGGTGGTTGGGCTATATTAGGAATAGTAGCCTCTATTAGTACCACCGAAAAACTAAGACTAGCTAGTAGGTTAGCTTACGAATTAGCTGGTGGAAGTGGAAGGTCTAAATCAGCTAGTGGGGTAGGTAAATCCTCTAGCAGGGGATATTCCTCGTATTCTTTTAGGTTAGCTAGGGCAGGTATTTCGACCGAGATATTATATATAGCCAGGTGATTTTAGCTGGTATAGTGTAAAAACGGCGAATCTACTCCTTTTTATTATAAAAAGAAGCTATACTTCTTAAAATTAAGAAGCCTAATACACTTATTATTACTATTAATTAGGCTTTAGCCCTAAATACTACCACGATTCAGATAGTGTTTAATGCCGCTAAAGATATTGATGTCAAAAGCTGGTATAAAGAGGGCGTTAGTTAGCTCTAAGGTGCCCTACTGAGGTGGGTTAGTGGCCTATAGTACGGTAAAACGCGCTATGCCCTACCCACTAGGCTTGATTAGGCCACCACCTATGCTAATGACTGGTCTATTTCCGGTATAGTATTAGAAGTAGGTGAAATACTTTTTATCGTTAATGATATACACCGTAAAACTAGTATTATAGAGTAAAGAATCTATTGGCATTTTCCCACCGGATTGTGCACTATAGCTAATAGCTAAAAATTGTATATATTCGCGGTCTTGGAAGGAAGAATAGGCTATCTCACTAGGTGTAAGACTTAGAGTGTTATAATTTCCTAATATAAAGGAATCAATAGTCTTTTCCTTTTCGTCGGTCTTTTATAGGGTATCTATTTTATTAGCTGAATCTTTCTTTTCTTTATTCTTCTTCTTATTTTCCGGCTTACTTTATATAGCTAAAGAAGACCCTTATTGGGTAGAAGACCCCTATTTGTTCTTTTTATTGGCGTTAGTAGTAGTGTTTTTACTACCTTTGCTAATATTGTTACTAGCTGGCTTGCTACTATTGCTGTTAGTAGCGGCACCCTTGACCTTTACGAGGTGGGTGGTAGCCCTTACTACTAATGACCCTTTAATGCGTTATTCTTCTAATAAATCAACTATATAAAATTGCAGGTTAATATTTAATATATTTCCCTGAGTATAGGCGATTCTCATTATTGTGCGGTGCCGTTCTGCCCACTGAAAAAAGACCCCTTCTATAGTATATAAATATTGGCTGATTTGGTCGAAAGGTTGTATATAGGAGCCTAAAATTTGCAGCCTGGATAGGTAGCTATTAAAGGAGGCGTTAAAAGATTCTAAGGTACCCTTATAGCCTGTAAAATTTAGTTGATAGAAGGCAGGGTATAGGTAGGTCTGCTATACGTCTGATAAGTGAGAATACTGTTTGGTGAGTAATATAAAGGCTGACTCTAGGTCAGTACACTAGTTAATAGCGGTAGCTAGTCCTTCTGTGCAACTATTTTTAATAAGTAATAGTAAAAGTGCTTGCTCTGAATCATTAAACTTACTAGCAATAGAAGGTTCTTCAATAAATTTAGCGATATTAAGTGCCTTAAGTTGAATCATAAGGGCCTATTTCTATTAGTTAAAGTTAGATGCCCCTCTTAGCTTTTAGGATTCCTAGAATCCGTTGGCTATTTTGGCTAGTTCCTTAATAGCTATAGCGCTGACTTGGCTGCTAATACTAGATGGAACCGGCAGGGGTTGCTGCTAGGCTTTAGGTAGTAATGGTGGGTTATTTCTGTTGCAAAATGGTGATTCAGAACACTGTTGGAAATGTACTGGATACCGACAGTGGCGTACAAGGCGTTGCAAAATAAAACAAAGAGCTGGTTAAAGATTTAAAGCGCACAAGAGGTTAACCAGAGCAAAGATATCAGGGAAATCTGATTCTAATTGTTGGTAACTATTCTAGCTAGAAAGAGGGAATTTTGGGCATATTTCTACCATCTTGAAAAAGTGGTTGAAAATAATGAAAAACCGCAAAAATAGTGAAAACCCCGACGAAAAGTCGGTCTGCCCAACCGTGCCCAATATCCTACCCAATGCCTACCCAACCAAGCCCAGTGGCTTATAGCGGTGTGCCGGATGCCCTATAGCAGCCTGCCGTACGGGCCGGAAGCCCTATATCGGTCTGCCGTAAATGACCGGTGTAGCGGGTGACTGTATGTAGAAGGCCGAAAGTGCTGATTTACCCATTTGGTAATCCCGTAGAAATGCGCCGCCTGTTGTGGGCCCTATGGCCCGCTGTGACCGGCCGCTGTGGCCGGCTGTGGGGCGCTGTGCCGGTGCCGTGACCGGCGCTGTGGCCCACTGTAATCGGCGTTATGGGGCGCTGTGCCCCACCATAGCGCCTGGTATAGCCACCGCGATATCTCAACGTAGAGACATCGTACGGTAGTAAGACCAGTACCAAAATACAGCTAAAAAGGCGCTGATTTCAACACCCCCTCTGATTAGCAACATGGCTAATCCTAGCGTTAGAATAAAAGAAAGAAACCCTATAAAAAATCAGAAAAAAAAAGATGATGATGCTATAGGGATTGCAGCCCTAATAGCTGCCGAAATATGGGGAATTTCGGGCTTGGAAGTGGTTTGGTGAGTCCATCCGCAGGCATATCTGTCGTGGGTAAATAAGATATTTTTACCAGGCCACCGTGGGCCTTCTCACGTATATACCGGAATTTAAGCAAGGTATGCTTAGTGCGGGCATGCTGATTTAGGTCATTTGCATTAGAAATAGACCCTTAGTTATCGCAGTATAGTGGTATCGGGCGTTGAATATCGACCTGGATTTCTTTAAATAAATTAGATATCCACTCTACTTCGCGAATTGCCTCAAGCATTGCATTAGACTCGGCTTTAAGCGTTGATAAAACTATAGTCGAAGACCGTTTTGACCTCCAGCTAATAGGTCCACTATTCAAGGTAGTAAGATAACCACCAGTGGACTTCGAAGTCAGCCGGCACCCAGCAAAGTCGCTATCAGAAAATGCAGCTAATACTACGGTAGCTTTAGCGGCTCGGTAATGGTAATAAATGGCTGTATTTGCCGTACCAGCTAAATAGCGAAAAGCGCCCTTAGCAGCATTAAGCTGTATAGTGGAAGCCTGTTGCATATATCGTGACAGGTATTGCGTTAGAAAGGCAAAGTCAGGTCTTAACATCATCATCAACCATATCGCTATTCCTACTAGCTGCTGGAATAAGTGTTGATTACTAGCATCCAGCGGCATATTACCAGCCTTAGACTCAGCAAGTATACCGGGCTATAGTGGGATTAGATGCGGTCGTGCGTCCTTAAGGTTGAATTTCTTAAGGACTTCCGCAATAAATTGCAATTAGTGCAGCCATAATAGGCCCTTTTCTCTATCCCTAATAATCTGCACTCTAAGAAAGAAGGAGGCAGGTCCTCAGTCTTCTATAGCGTAAACCTTATGTAACTTGGTCTTAAGCTAGTCAATATAGCTAAGATCCGGACCAATAATCAAGCAGTCATCCATATAGGTTATAATAAAGGTATACGTTCCTTTATTATAGAAGACGGCAGCATTAGAAAGTAACGGCTTAAAACCCTCTTGCACTAGAAGGTCTTTTAACTATAACTGCCACTCGCGAGGGCCTTATTTTAGCCCATATAAGGCTTTCTTCAACAGTATGACCTGTGATGCAGAGGGGTTATATCCAACCTTAGTAAGCAAGGCTAGAAGTCGACGATGTTGCTGGTCAGACTATAAGGCTGGGTTAAGTGAGAGTAGGCTTTCTGCAAATTCTAGAAAACCAGCTGGAATCTCTATATAAATCGTCTCCAGTAGTTCACTATTTAGAAAGGCACTAATAAAGTCGATCTGCTCTATTTCCTAATTATTTGCAGCAGCAAGAGCAAGGATAATCCTCTATATTGGTGGGATCGAAATAGAAGCATAGGTCTCCGTAAAGTCTTGCCTAGATACCTGCATAAAGCCTTTAACAACTAATTGTGCCTTATATTTAACCGGGTTATTATTCGTATCTTTCTTAATGTGAAAAACAGGCCGGTTACGCAATATTTTCCTACTAGTAGGAACACTAGTCTTAGGAATAAATTGGAAGATATTTAAATCGATTAATTGCTCGAATTCCGAAAATAAGGCTTTTACCTAGCTATCCTTATGTGGGCTGTATAAGACTTCCTTCCAGCTATTAGGCACACCTTCTGGGGCCCGTTTTGCAGCCTTAATCTTTACTGCACAGCAAATATCGTACATTTGCTGGTAAAAAGCATAGGAAGGGGGGAAATCCTGTGTGGGAGCCTCTAGGGGGCTGCCTAGGTATCCGAAAATCTGGTCGTTTTTCGGCTGGGTAGGTAGGAACCCGAAAATACTATTGTTTTCCGGCTAGGTAGGTGGAAAAATGCCGTTGTTTTCCAGTTGTGTGGGTAGGAAAAAACCCTATTGGTCCGCTTATAGGCCAGAAAGTGACCTATAGTATCCGTAATTTAGGATATCTTGTACGTCTTGTATCTGTGGTATTCTTCCTCGAATTCTACCCTTAGTAGCCCTAACCTGGTATGGCTGAATAGGCACCTTTTCTGATACTCGAAATATTTTCTCCTACGGTCTCTTATTTGAGGCGATATCTAGACTCTCGAATTTCAGATATTCTAATGTAGGCAGCGTTTTACTATGGCGAAATGCTATATTTACTAGGAAGCCGGGCGAAAAGGCGGAATCTATTGTATCGGAAAGTCGCAGAAAATCAGTGTGTGTGGGGCTTTGAGATTCGGACTATTGAAAATTTATTGTTTGGGGCAGGTTAGAATTTTCACTTGTGTGGGTCATGCCTACTTTTGTGACGGATTCGGAAAATCTCTGTGGTTGAGATTCCTAGTGACGAGAGCTTTCTGCATTTCCTAGTATTTGCAGCCTTTTTGTATAGGAAAAAGGCGTAAATTCCTTAGCCGGTAAAAAAGGACCGTCTTGCCTAAGCTAAAAAGCTGAGTTAGGCTGAAGCGATTTAGAATCGAAAGACGGCGAATTGCTGGGAAATATTGCAGAGTACTATGGCAGGCTAATTGGTAGGAGGCCCACTGGTTGTAGTGGATCTGTATGCTGTATTAGGCCCATTAGTTGTGGTGGGCCCGTGGGCTGTATTGGATCCGTGGCCTGTGGTAGGCCTATGCCCTCGGCTACGCCTGGAATAGGCATATTTAGGCGAGGCGACTTCTAAATAGGCTCTTCTAAGGCAATTTAGTCGTTGTTTACCCCCTCTAAAATGGAAGATGGTAGGAAGTCGAATTTGCCCTCTAGGCCACTTGAAATAGGGCCTATACCTTTATTTTGGTAGGTGAAAGTAATGAAAGAGGTCTTGGTGACGACCCGGCGATGTGGGATATAGACGAGGTAGGTGCCGTTACCTAGCGTAGCTAGTAACCTACCTGACTCGGTCCGGGGGGCTAGCTTATGGCTGATGACCCGTTTTTCTGGAGGGATTAGCACCTCTATAGCCGCACTAATAGCCCTGAAGCTAATAAGGTCGGGTAGGTAGTAGTGCGTAATTTCCGGAAAGTCCTTCTTTAATTCCTCGAAAGGTGATGAGGAACGGTTTAAGACTGCTGTTAGATTTACCAAGGTAGTAATACTAAGAATCACTATAGACTAAAGGTAAGAAGGTAACCGAGACCAAAGTATAGTAGCTCTAAGTCGGTCAATGATGACTTATATAGAGCGTTCTGCTAACCCATTTTGCTTATAAATATAAGGGGAAGAGGTTAAAAAATCTATGCCCTTAAGAGCTAGCCAGGCTATGATAACGTCGTTAATTTCCTTGCCACTATTATAGTGGAATTCAACAGCTGATTTGCCGTAGTAATTCCTAAGATTTTAGAAGAACCCCTATAATACTAGGAATACCGTGGGCCCTTCCTTATTGGGTAGTAAATGCACCCAACGGAAGTATGATTTCCAGTTAACTAAGATAAGGCAAATAGGGCGTTTATTGTATAGAAGAGGATTAATTTGGAAAATATCACCCTCTATAATATCCAAATAGTGCATAGGGTCTGGTATAGCCCCTAATATAAAACGCCGAACTGACTTTGCCCTTTTATAGGCGATACAATTAAAATCAGAATCCTTTACCTTACTGAGATCAGGTAACCCTATGGTTGATGCATAGGTTTTCTTTAAAAGTTGGATTCCGATATGCCTAAGCCGGATATACCAAAGTCCGGCTAGTAATAGCAGCTTTTAATACTCGATATTAGCTACTGATACTAGGGCTGGGTTGAGGGCGACCGGGGCCCTCTATAGTGGTTAGGCTGTATTGGGAATAGTAGCCTCTTTTAGTACTACCGAAAAACCAGGACTAGCTGGTGGGTCAGCTTGCGAATTAGCTAGTGGAAGGTCTGAGTCAGCTAGTAGGGTAGGTAAATCCTCTAGTAGGGGATATTCCTCGTATTCTTCTAGGTTAGCTAGGGTAGGTAATTCGATTGAGATACTATATAAAGCCAGGTGATTTTGGCTGGAATGGTGTAAAAACGGCGAATCTACCCCTTTTTATTGTAAAAAGAAGCCATACTTCTTAAAATTAAGAAGCCTAATGCACTTATTATTGCTGTTAATTAGGCTTTAGCCTTAAATACTGCTACGATTCAGATAGTATTTAATGCCGCTAAAGATATTAATATTAAAAGCTGGTATAAAAAGGGCGTTAGTTAGCTCTAAGGTACCCTACTGAGGTGGGTTAGTGCCCTGTAGCACGGTAAAACGCGCTATGCCCCACCCACTGGGCTTGATTGGGCCACCACCTGTGCTGATGACTGGTCTATTTCCGGTATAGTATTAGAAGTAGGTGAAGTGCTTTTTATCGTTAATAATATATACTGTAGAACCAGTATCGTAGAGTAAGGAATCTGTTAGCGTTTTCCCACCGGATTATGCACTATAGCTAGTAGCTAGAAATTGCATATATTCGCGGTCCTGGAAGGAAGAATAAGCTATCTAATTAGGTATAAGACTTAGAGTGTTATAATTCCCTAATATAAAGGAATTAATAGTCTTTTCGTCGGTCTTTTGTGGGGTATCTGCTTTATTAGCTGAATCTTTCTTTTCTTTATTCTTCTTCTTATTTTCCGGCTTGCCCTATATGGCTGAAGAAGACCCTTATTGTTGGGTAAAAGAAGACCCCTATTTCTTTTTGTTGGCGTTAGTGGTAGTGTTTTTACCACCCTTGCTAGTATTGTTACTAGCTAGCTTACTACTATTGTTAGTAGCGGCACCCTTGACCTTTACGAGGTAGGTGGTAGCCCTTACTACTAATGACCCTTTAATGCGTTATTCTTCCAGTAAATCAACTATATAAAATTGCAGGTTAATATTTAATGTATTTCCCTGAGTATAGGCGATTCTCATCATTATGCGGTGCCGTTCTGCCTACTGAAAAAAGACCCCTTCTACAGTATATAAATACTAGCTGATTTGGTCGAAAGGTTATATATGGGAGCCTAAAATTTGCAGCCTGGATAGGTAGCTATTAAAGGAGGCATTGAAAGATTCCAAGGTACCCTTGTAGCCTATAAAATTTAGTTGATAGAAGGCAGGGTATAGATAGGTCCGCTATACGTCTGATGAGTGAGAATACTGTTTAGTGAGTAACGTAAAGGCTGACTCTAGGTTAGTGCACCAGTTGATAGCAGCAGCTAGTCCTTCTGTGCAACTATTCTTAATAAGTAATAGTAAAAGTGCTTGCTCTAAATCGTTGAACTTATTAGCAATAGAAGGTTCTTCGATAAATTTGGCGATATTAAGTGCCCTAAGTTGAATTATAAGGGCCTATTTCCATTAGTCGAAGTTAGATGCCCCCTTTAGCTTTTGGGATTCCTGGAATCCGTTGGCTATTTTAGCTAGTTCCTTGATAGCTATAGCGCTGACTTGGCTGCTAATACTAGATGGAACCGGCAGGGGTTGCTGCTAGGCTTTAGGTAGTGATGGTGGGTTATTTCCTTTACCAATAGGGGTTTGGAAGGTATCCACATCCATCATATCCTAGGATAGTGGGCTAGTAGCAGGCTTAATTAGTCTATCTACTAAGGTGCCTACCTTATTAGCCAAAAAATCGATTTTAGAGTTCATTCGATTAAATTTATAACTGAATTCTTTTCTTATTTCCTATTGGTCTTCCCTAAGCTGGGCAATTTCCTAGTTATTATCAGATTCTTCTACCTCTGCCGTATCAGGGACTTGGTAGCCTGGGTTATTGTGGCCTGGGTTATTAGTAGGAACGTTCTGACTGGCTATTGTAGGAAGAGAAAAGGTGCCGGAATATCTTAAAAATGCAAAGAAAATCAAGACTGAAAATCTAGATAAAACTAGAAGAAAGCTGCGTTAAGGAATGACCTTAGAAAATCCTATTGCAAGGATGTGTTGCAGCTTGGTGTGGTAGCTAGGTTCCTGAATCTGGGATGATCAGTCCCTTACTGCAGATTAGTAATATCGTTAGTTAGATTTCTGGGAGGTTAGCTGCCAAATGCGTTAAAATCCTAAGTTAGCGTAAAAAAAAGTCTTAAGCTGGAAGCCTTGAGACACCGGGCTTATAACCTGTTGCAAAATGGTGATTCAGAACACTGTTGGAAATGTACTGGATACCGACAGTGGCGTACAAGGCGTTGCAAAATAAAACAAAGAGCTGGTTAAAGATTTAAAGCGCACAAGAGGTTGACCAGAGCAAAGATGTCAGGGAAATCTGATTCTAATTGTTGGTAACTATTCTAGCTAGAAAGAGGGAATTTTGGGCATATTTCTACTATCTTGAAAAAGTGGTTGAAAATAATGAAAAACCGCAAAAATAGTGAAAAACCCGACGAAAAGTCGGTCTGCCCAACCGTGCCCAATATCCTACCCAATGCCTACCCAACCAAGCCCAGTGGCTTATAGCGGTGTGCCGGATGCCCTATAGCAGCCTGCCGTACGGGCCGGAAGCCCTATATCGGTCTGCCGTAAATGACCGGTGTAGCGGGTGACTGTATGTAGAAGGCCGAAAGTGCTGATTTGCCCATTTGGTAATCCCGTAGAAATGCGCCGCCTGTTGTGGGCCCTGTGGCCCGCTGTGACCGGCCGCTGTGGCCGGCTGTGGGGCGCTGTGCCGGTGCCGTGACCGGCGCTGTGGCCCACTGTAATCGGCGTTGTGGGGCGCTGTGCCCCACCATAGCGCCTGGTATAGCCACCGCGATATCTCAACATAGAGACATCGTACGGTAGCAAGACCAGTACCAAAATACAGCTAAAAAGGCGCTGATTTCAACAATTTCCTTTACCCATAGGGGTTTGAAAGGTATCTACATCTATTATATCCTAAGATAGTAGGCTAGTAGCAGGCTTAATTAGTCTATCTACTAAGGTGCCCACCTTATCAGCCAAAAAATCGATTTTAGAGTTCATTCGATTAAATTTATAACTAAATTCTTTTCTTATTTCCTGTTGGTCTTCCCTAAGCTAGGCAATTTCCTGGTTATTATCAGATTCTTCTACCTCTGCCGTATTAGGGACTTAGTAGCCTGGGTTATTGGCAGGAACGTTCTGACTGGCCATTATAGGAGGAGAAAAGATATCGGAAAGTCTTAAAAATGCGAAGAAAATCAAGACTAAAAATCTAGATAAAACTAGAAGAAAGCTGCATTAAGGAATAACCTTAGAAAATCCTGTTGCAAAAAGGATGTGTTGCAGCTTAGTATGGTAGCTAGGTTCCTAAATCTGGGATGATCAGTCCCTTACTGCAGATAGTAATATCGTTAGTTAGATTCCTAGGAGGTTAGCTGCCAAATGCGTTAAAATCCTAAGTTAGCGTAAAAAAGTCTTAAGCTGGAAGCCTTGAGACACCGGGCTTATAACCTATTGCAAAATGGTGATTCAGAACACTATTGGAAATATACTGGATACCGATAGTGGCGTACAAAGTATTGCAAAATAAAATAAAGAGCTAGTTAAAGATTTAAAGCGCATAAGAGGTTGACCAGAGCAAAGATGTTAGGGAAATCTGATTCTAATTGTTGGTAGTTATTCTAGCTAGAAAGAGGGAATTTTGGGCATATTTCTACCATCTTGAAAAAGTGTTTGAAAATAATGAAAAACCGCAAAAATAGCGAAAAACCCGACGAAAAGTCGGTCTGCCCAACCGTGCCCAGTCTGTGCCCAATATCCTACCTAGTGCATACCCAACCAAGCCCAGTGGCTTATAGCGGTGTGCCGGATGCCCTATAACAGCCTGCCGTACGGGCCGGAAGCCCTATATCGGTCTGCCGTAAATGACCGGTGTAGCGGGTGACTGTATATAGAAGGCCGAAAGTGCTGGTATTAGCAAGGTTTGCCCATTTGGTAATCCCGTAGAAATGCGCCGCCTGTTGTGGGCCCTGTGGCCCGCTGTGACCGGCCGCTGTGGCCGGCTGTGGGGCGCTGTGCCGGTGCCGTGACCGGCGCTGTGGCCCACTGTAATCGGCGTTGTGGGGCGCTGTGCCCCACCATAGCGCCTGGTATAGCCACCGCGATATCTCAACGTAGAGACATCGTACGGTAGCAAGACCAGTACCAAAATACAGCTAAAAAGGCGCTGATTTCAACAATAGTAAAAGAGGTCTAATACCTAGGATATATTATAATAGCCGGAAAGGAAATCTATTTAGACCCCAAAAAGACTAAGGCTATTTAGAACTAAGAAGCACTTATGAAATTAAAAAGTATTTATAATTTCCTTAGTTTTACTAACTTCTACTGCGATTTTATTTTAGACTTCTCCTGCCTTATTAACCCTTTAGTTAGGTTAATAAAGAAAGGGGTCTTATTCTAATAGTTAGACGAAAAAGAGGTAGTATTCTAAGCGCTTAAGTAGTATTTTATATCGTCTTTAGTTTTTGCCTAATAGGACCCCAATAAAGAGATAGTCCTTAAGGTAGATAATTCTAATATAGCCTTCGGCAGCTATTTATTGTAAATCGGGGAGGATAGTATACTCTACCCTATCGCATACTATTCTGCTTGCTTATTAGATATAGAATAGAATTATACTATATATAATAAGGAACTCTTTGCTATTATTTTTTGCCTTAAGGCATAGTTAGTAGAACTCTGCTTAATAGCTTCCCCTTTTACTATCCTTACCGACTATAAAAACCTAAAGTATTTCGCCCGATTATAAGAAATATCTAAGTAATAAGCCTAATAGGCTAAGACTTTAGTACTTTTTAACTTCTATCTTCGGTATAGGCTAGGGTTATAAGCCTAATGCCTTAATATACTTTCTTAATAAGAATAAAAGGCAAATAGGGTAAAGCTATAAATCAGCTAGATCCTAAAACCGTTATCTATTTTAGCACTTGATATAAATAAAATAGAAGGCGAAATAATACTAACTTTGGCCCTATAGACTACCCTACCTTACGGCCTATATATTTTCGCTAACTCCTACCTTTAAGCTATTTAGGATTAAGCGATATCTAAAGATAGTATATATTAGGCCTAATAGATAATAGTTGCGAATAAAGAATAACGATTTCTAATAGAGGCGGCAATATAAAAATAAATTACCGATTATACCCTAAATACATATAGCATACTCTTTTACTAGGTATAGGTATAGCTTCTATTATTTAAGCCCTTAATTACTATAGTAATCTAATGCTACTATAACTCGCCTATTATAGGCTACCTAGGGAAAAATACTACCTTCTAATTATTACAATAGGATTATCACTTTAATAATATATCGTCTAAAGTAGCGAAATACATTTAGAATTGCTAATACTATAGGGTGCATAAGAGCCGCTAATTGCGCTAAAGGTTACTATAACCGCTACTAATTATAGACCGCTTCTAGTTATAGATATCGGTCGACTTTATAACCAACCTTCCTACCTATAACGCCTCTAACCCGCGATTCCTTATAGTTATTATAAATCGCTTATCGAAATATATCTAGCTTAAGGCTATATACTTAATAAAAGCAAAAGATTACATAAAATACTTCTAATAGTACTAATAGCGCTTTTATAGCTTCCCTAAGGAGATTATTAGCAATCAAGGTTTAGATTAGGTAGGCTAATTTTAGTCTATACTATATAAATCAGTTAAGACTAAGCAACTTCTATTAATAGTATACTACCCTTAAACCGATAGCGGTATAGAGCGAATAAACTAAAAGGTATAAGCGGTCCTCCGTATTATAATTTCCTTTAATTAGTATAATTAGCTATACTATCTCGCGGTATATTAACTCGCATTAAATAACTAGATATTATCTATTACTAGGTTTAGCCTAAACCGGCTGCTTAATAGGTTTAATATTCTAATTATTATTTTACCTCTAGAGGTAACCCTAAGCTTAACTACCCTAAAGGGGTATATAGCCCTCTTTCTTAATAACCTTAAAGAGGGATAGAAATTAGCCTAAGCTACTATCGCCTTCGCATAATAACGATAGTAAGATACTACTAATTATTTATAACGCCTGGCTAAGTATTTCTAGATTAGTAATTAGGTATAATTAAACCTTTAGAATATTAAAATAAACCGCCTATATAAGAAGCTCGATTAGGTCTCTACTAAATATACTATTATTATTATCCTATTACTACTTAATATCTAGCTCGATATCCTATAAGGCATCTATTTAGTTTTTTATATTAACCTAATCGAATAAGCTATTTCTAATTTATTACTTAATTAGATAATAACTAATATATAATTTAGGCCCCTATTTATCCTCCCTTAAGACTCTACGAACCTATATAAAGAATATAAAGTTAAAAAGATACTCGCAATAAAGAATATATAGGGCCAGGGATAAAAATATAATATACTTATATTGCAATTCTCAAGGTCACTATAAAAGCAGAGCCTTACTAGCTAGCTAGATGGCACAAGACTGTCTGCGACCTGTGAACTAATCTTAGTATAAATACTAGATTTTTCACTAAGTCCTAAGACTATACAAGTGCTATAAAGCAGGGCAAGTGTAAAGGCAAGGCAAATATAAGATAACCAAAAACGCAGGGAAGGTGGAAGTTAAGAGGCATGTAGTGCATTAACAGGTTCGATTGTGCTGCCCTTCTACTATCTAGAAAGAAGGGGAAAAGCTATCCTATATATACACGAAGGAGGGGTGGGCCCAGGCATCCAAGGTAGCCAGTAAGAAAGCTCCCCGTAATGCTCGCTATGATACGTCAGCAACCCCGCTATATCCGACCTTTCCAACCACCCTAACCACCGCACTAGTAATTAGTCACCGCACTAGTAACTAACCACCACACTAGTGGACTAGCCACCACGCTAGTAGGCCACCACGCTAATTTAGCAATGCCACACCACGCTAGTAGGCCGCCACCACGCTAGTAGGCAACCACGCTAATTTAGCAATGCCACACCTTTTCAACAAGGCCTACCTTACTTGATATACAGTAAATAATCCACTGAAAATCCTTAAGGTAGAAGGCAAAGGCCTAAGGTAATACTACCATAAGTCCAAGAGGCGGTATAAGGGCCAGAAGGTTAGTAGGCCAGTAGGGCATAAGGCCAGCAGCCTAGTAGGCTACTATAGGATTTTAACACCCCCTCTGATTAGCTACTGTAGTAGCAAGCTAATCGTATAAAGGATAGGGAAAGAAAATGCAGTAAAAAGTGCTAAGGAAAAACATAAGAAAAACCTTAGTAAAAGTAAGTTAGTATAAGTTAGCAGGCCCTAAGACCTAGTAACTCGCGGAACCTAGTAAATTTAGGGCCCGGCAGTGGCTTCGTAAGACCGTCAGCAGGCATACTATTAGTAGGTAAATAGGTAATTTTAACCAAGCCCAGCTGGGCTTGCTCCCTAATATACCGGAATTTTAATAGCGTATGCTTAGTGCGAGCGTGCTGATTAGGGTCGTTAGAATTTGAAATGGAGCCCTGGTTATCGCAGTATAGCGGTATAGGGCGTAAAATATCAATTTCTAGCTCCTTACAAAGGTTAGAAAGCCACTGTACCTCGCGGATAGTCTCAAGTAATGCATCAGATTCAGCTTCTAAAGTAGATAGCACTACTAAAGAGGCTCGCTTAGAACGCCAGCTAATAGGACCACTATTAATAGTAGTCAGGAAGCCTCCAGTAGATTTAGAGGTTTCTTTACAGCCAGCAAAGTCGCTATCAGAATAAGCGGCTATAATAGGCTGTTGGTTGCTTTTAGTAGCACTAAAGCAAATAGCTAGGTTCTCAGTGCCTTTAAGGTAACTAAAGCTGCCTTTTGCAGCATTTAGATGCACATTAGTTGCTTTCGACATAAACCGAGAAAGGTATTGGATAGGAAATGCTAGGTCGGGCCTAGTCATCATCATAAGCCACATTATAGTGCCAGTAAGGCTCTGATAAAGGCTCTGATCAGTAGGGCTAAGATCTTTTCCACTAGATTCATTTAGAATCCCTGGTTGAAGTGGAATAAGCTGAGGTTTAGTATCCTGTAAGCCGAATTTAGCTAAAACCTCTGCTATAAATTGGGCTTGGTGTAGCCACAATAGACCTTCCTTCCTATTTCGTATAATCTGTACACCTAGGAAGAAGGAAGCCGGACCGCGGTCTTCTATAGCATAGACCTTATGGAATTTCCTTTTTAGCTGGTTAATATAAGTTATATTTGGACCAACTAATAGGCAATCGTCAACATAGGTGACGATAAAGGTGCTGGTTTGCTTATTATAAAAGACGGCAGCATCAGAGGCTAAAGGTAAAAAACCTTCACTGGAAATCAGGTCTTTTAGCCGGTGTTGCCATTCGCGGGGTGCTTGTTTTAGCCCGTATAGGGCCTTCTTTAGCAAGATAGCTTGCTTAACAGAAGGGTCGAATCCAGCTTCTTTAAGCAAAGTTAGTAGCCGTTGGCGCTGTATATTAGACCAAAGCTTGCTATCAGTTAGTAATAAGCTCTCTGTAAATTCAAGGAATCCGTCAGGGATATCCATATAAATAGTCTCAGAAAGTTCGCTATTTAGGAAGGCGCCTATAAAGTCTTCTGACTTAGGAAGGTAATCCACGGTGGCATTAGTGTTAGTAATATCATCCGGGGTAGCATTAGTAATGCTAGTAAAATTAGTAGGGTCTGGCATGCTTTCTAGGTCATCCGGTATAGCATTAGTGTTAGTAATGCTAGTAAGGTTAGCAGAGTTAGTAGGGTTAGGAATGCTTTCTAGGTCATCCAGTAAAATAGCAGGTTCTTTACTGCTAAATACCCCCTCTGAACCTGTATTTTGCCCTCTGTGAAAGTCTCCTTCTAGGCCATTAGAAATAGGGCCTATACCTTCATTTTGATGAATAAAGGTAATAAAAGTTGTTTTAGTAACAACCTTCTTCTTTAGAAGGTAGACTAGGTAAGTATTATTACCTAGAGTGGCAAGGAGTCTACCAGGCTCGGTACGGGGCGCTAATTTGCGGCTTTTTACACGCTTTTCGTGTGGTATAAGTACTTCAATAGCTGCTCCAATGGCCCTAAGGTTAATAAGATCAGGGTAGTGCTCCGGCGTAATATGGTCATAATCCTTTAATAGCTCCTGATAGGGGCTAGAAGGTCTATTAGTAATAGCTGTTATATTTACTAGCATAACAACGCCAGTAATTACAGCAGACTAGAGGTTAGATGGAAGCCTTGACCAGGCCATAGTAGCACATAGCCTATCAGCTATAACCCTAATGGACCGCTCAGCTAGGCCGTTTTGTTCGTGAATATAAGGGCAAGATGTATTAAAAGTTATACCCTGTTCGACAAGCCAATCACTAAGCATTTTATTGATTTCATTTCCACCATCATAGTGGAATTCAACAGGCGTTTTACCATATCTGACCTGTAGGCTCTGTATAAAGCTCTGTAATGCTTTAAATACAATAGTGCCTTCCCTATTAGGCAGTAAGTATAGCTAACGAAATCGGGATTTTCTGTCCACTAATATAAGGGCAACAGGTCGTTTGTTATATGGCATAGGTGATATAGCAAAAGTATCACCTTCTATAATATCCAGGCATTTAGCTGGATTTGGAATCGCATCTTTAGAAGGTCTTCTAACCTTCTTAGCCTGTATACAGGCTAGGCAGCGAAAATCAGTATCTTTAACCTTATTAAGGTTAGGAAGACCAGGGGTATTAGCACAAGTCTTTTTAAGTAGCTGAATACCTATATGCCCTAGCCGTACATGCCAAATGCCGGCTAACTGTAATAACTTCTGATATTCTGTATCAGCAGCTACAGGGGCAGGAGTAGGGCTAGTAGCCACTATGGGATTTTCGCTAGTCGTAATAGCGGGCTCTTCGCTAGTCGTAATAGCGGGAGAGTTGGTAGTAGGGCTAGTAGCCTCTACAGGTTCCTTACTAGTTGCAGTAGTAGGAATAGGGGTAATAGTGGTATCCTCAGGATCACTATAATCAGCAGGGTTAGTAGGGCTAGGGACCTCTACTATTATACTATTAGTAACAGTATAATGGCTACAAGGTTGATGCAGTAGTGGTGTGTCTATTCCTTTCTATGGAAGGAAAAAGCCGTATTTTTCAAAGTTAAAAATGCCGATACATTTACGGCTTGCTGACCAAAGCTGATTTTTAATTAATACCCCTTTAGCGGCATAGTGCTTTACACCGCTAATAATATTAATATCTAAGGTAGGAATATATAGGGCATTCTTGAGCTCTATAATACCCCATTTGGTGGGATTAACGCCCTGTAGTACAGTAAATCGTGCCGTGCCCCAACTAGTAGGGGAAATAGGGCCACCACCAGTAGTAATAACAGGCTTATCATCCTTCTTAAAGTGGTGAAAAGTGGTGAAATGCTTCTTATCATTAACAATATAACAAGTGGAGCCTGTATCGTAAAGGAGGGCATCCTTAGGGGTCCTACCGCCTGATTTAGCACTATAGCTTATATCAGTGGATATAGATGAAGAAGAATAAGATATATTAATATCCTGAGTATTATAGTTGCCTATAATAAAAGCCTCAATATCTTGCTGTTTGCTGTAGTCCTGTTTCTTCTTCTATTGCTGCTTCTTTTTCCTATTATTAGTAGAATTATTCTTGCTATTATTATTAGTAGAAGCGGTATTAGTAGACCCTTTATTCTTAGAGTCCTTGGAAGCCTTAAGCTGCTTGGGGTTATTATTAGCAGCTACCTTATTAGACCCTTTAGAACGCTGTTCTTCTAGTAGGTCAACCATAAAATACTGGAGGTTAAATTTACTGCTGTTAATAACACCTTGGGCGCTATAAGCCCTAATCATAGAGCATTGGCGTTCAGTCTAGCGGGTAAATACCCCCTCTATAGCCCAAAGATACTGGTTAACTTGGTCAAAAGAGTCGATCTTAGAACCTAGGATTCTGAGGCGAGATATATAGCTATTAAATTCGCTGTTAAAAGCCTCCAAAGTGCCTTTATAACCGGTAAATGTAAGGGTGTGAAACGTAGGGTATAAGTGTGCCCGCTGTACTTCTGGTGAGTAGCAGTACTGGGCCACCAGTAAAAGGTAGGCTTCCTTTGGGTCATTACACCAGTCTATAGCCTCTACAGCTTCTTTACTACAGCTATTCTTTAGCATTAGTAGTAAAAGTGCCTGCTCAGACTCATCAAAGTGCCTTGCTATAGAGGGGTCGTTGACAAAATTAGCTATTTTAAAGGCCCTGAGTTGTATTGTAAGGGCCTGCTTCCACTGGTCGAAATTATAGGGGCTTTTTAGCTTTTGGGACTCCTTAAAGCGGTTGGCAGTCTTAGCTAATTCTTTAATAGCCCCATCACTAATTTGGTTGGTGATAGTTGTTGGTGGCGTTGTATAAATAGGCTCTTTACCCTTATATTTTATAGGAGTAGAAGGTTGGTCGATTTCCATAACGTCAGCTTCACTATCATCATCTTTAGTGGTAGTCTTAGTGGAAGGTCCAGCTTTAGTGGCTTTAGTAGGCTTCTTATTAGTAGCCTGGGTAGCCTAGGTGTCGTTATTTTGCCTACTAACTAGGCCCTGTATAAGGTCAGTTAGTATATTCATCTGGGATTTCATATCGTCCATATCTAGCTGTAGCTGTGCATTAGTATTAACTTCAGTATCGGATTTAGGGACCTTATAGGATCCTGACTCTGCTATAGTGGGCAAAAAGGGTTTAAAAATCCGTTGAAAAATGGTGCCGATAGTTGTAAAAACAGAGGAATAACTAGCTAAATAGCTAGCAAAATAGTCGAATAACTAGTAAAATAACCGAGTAACTAGCTAGACAGCTAGTAAATATAGTGGCTAGTAGCCTACTATAAAAGGTAACCGCAGAATATAGCGGCAGGTCTCAATATAAAAAAGCACGGATGCCGTAGGCGTTGTGCAAGTCCGTATTATAGCGTTGGTATTCAAGGTGCTTATATGGTGCCGTAATATAAAGGTGCCGTAAGTGCCGTAGGTGCTGTAGGTGCCGTAGGTGCCGTGGGTGCTATAGGTGCCGTAATATAAAAGGTGCCGTAAATGCTGTACTAAAAGTGCTATAAGTGGAAGAGTATAATAGGTGCCGTACAGTGCAGTAGGTGTCGTACACTAGGTGCAAAGGTATTATACAGTGGTATAGTATGGTAGATATCACACTATAAAATCCGTAGATGCCATAGGTTACGCCGAAAATAACGTAAGGTTACGCTAAAAGTGCCGTAAGGTTACGCTGTAAGTTGCCGTTAGGTACGCCGTTGATTGCCGCAAGGTAATACCGTAGGTAATAAGGGTAAGCCAAAGGTGATAATAGGTAAGCCGAAGTTAATAAGGGTAAGCCGAAGATACCAAAGGATAGCTATATTAGTAGTACTAATAAGCAAAAGAGACCAAAGGGTGAACACAAAAAGGTAGGGTTAAAACAAAGAAGTAAAACCCGGGCTCATAACCTATTGCAATTCTCAAGGTCACTATAAAAGCAGAGCCTTACTAGCTAGCTAGATGGCACAAGACTGTCTGCGACCTGTAAACTAATCTTAGTATAATACTAGATTTTTCACTAAGTCCTAAGACTATATAAGTGCTATAAAGCAAGGCAAGTGTAAAGGCAAGGCAAATATAAGATAACCAGAAAACGCAGGGAAGGTAAGAAGTTAAGAGGCATATAGTGCATTAACAGACTCGATTGTGCTACCCTTCTACTATCTAGAAAGAAGGGGAAAAGCTATCCTATATATACACGAAGGAGGGGTGGGCCCAGGCATCCAAGGTAGCCAGTAAGAAAGCTCCCCGTAATGCTCGCTATGATACGTCAGCAACCCCGCTATATCCGACCTTTCCAACCACCCTAACCACCGCACTAGTAATTAGTCACCGCACTAGTAACTAACCACCACACTAGTGGACTAGCCACCACGCTAGTAGGCCACCACGCTAATTTAGCAATGCCACACCACGCTAGTAGGCCGCCACCACGCTAGTAGGCAACCACGCTAATTTAGCAATGCCACACCTTTTCAACAAGGCCTACCTTACTTGATATACAGTAAATAATCCACTGAAAATCCTTAAGGTAGAAGGCAAAGGCCTAAGGTAATACTACCATAAGTCCAAGAGGCGGTATAAGGGCCAGAAGGTTAGTAGGCCAGTAGGGCATAAGGCCAGCAGCCTAGTAGGCTACTATAGGATTTTAACAACTTATAAAGTAGAAAGGGTATAATTTACTAATATAGGAACCCCTAGAAAACTTTAAGGATATTACTATACGAGAAATATTCAAGGCTAAATAAAGGGATATTAGGACTTATAATAGGTCTAGCTAGGTCTTAAAATAAGGTCTATTAGATTAATAAATAATGCCGAATGCCTACTACTATAAGCAAAATATAAAACAATAAAAATACTTTAAAAAAAAAATATAATAAACTAAACCGGGGCCGATATAGGCTTACCTTTAATACGCCCCCTCTTAAGGCTACTCTTTATCTCCTTAAGCCTCCTCCTGTCCCTATAATAATATATAGGCCGATAGCAGTAGGGGTCCTTATAGGGCAGAACGCGCATATAGACTATATATTAGATAGGGATAATTCCCTATATATCTATAATATAATAGAATCTATAGGCTATTATAAGGTAAATACAATAGAGGTATATTAGGAGACGATAAGACCCCTTAATAAGATAGGGCCGGGCGATATAACATCTATAGCGGTAGCTATAATAAAGATAGCGAGGGTATAAGGGGCTATAGAGTAGGTTCTGCCTACTATTACAGGGGTTATAATAGATAACCTTACACTAGCAATAATAGAGCCTCTATATAGTATTAGCCGCCCTAATCGTATAATAGTTCCCCCTTTACGTAATATATAGGAAGGGCGGGATAAGATAGGGGCGAAGGCAGCTAGGGATATTAAGCTCTAACCTAATACTACTCTATCCTAATATAATATTCCCAGATTTCTACTTGCGTTTCCCTTATAATATTTAGTATAAAGGCGAGATCTATAATAGGCCTAGCCTAGCGCTAGGAAAGCGTTAACACCGCAAATATAGTAGAAATTATACTAAAGGCATCTTATAGCCTAAATACTAAACGTAGGGTATAGGGGGCTACCTACTCGGCAGCGAAAGTATAACGCTATTAATTATTTAAAGCCCGAAACTTAGGGGTTAGGATAGCAGTATATACTTTCTGCGTATCTATCTTAAGATAGGCGGGCTCTATAATAGCCCTCCCCTCCTTTACTACCTTAATCTAGTTGCATAAGATGCATTATAGTATAAGGTTCCCCGCGAGATATTAATTAAGCTATACATAGGATATATAGGAATTAGCGCAGCTTTTATACCCCTTTGCTCTTTTATAACGCTTATAAATAAATAGCTCTCCAGTCGCTTATATATATTTAGTATATCTATTGTATAGGAACTTTTTATCTTTCGTATATTAATACTCCTTATCTAAAGAGTCCCCTTTTAGAAGATAGTTACTAGTGGTATGGTATAGCTTCTAGGGATAAGTAAGACCCGATTCCCCCCCAATAGGGGTACTACTAATAATAGATAAAGATATATTTAGGTTCTAAATAGGGTTAGTATAAAACGCTCGCAATACAGATAGGGACTTAAGACTTACTAATAGGCTTTACAAATAGGCTAGATCAGGTCTCGCTATAAAAGGAGTTAATAGCCGGTTATAATAGAGATAGAATTCGGTAAAGAATACTAACGCAGAAAAGGCGGAAATAATACTTCAACTAATTAGTATGCAATACAGGCTTAATGCGGGATAAAAACTTATGATAATAGGGACCTTCGATGCTTAGTAATAGCCTTAATAGGAAGAAAGGAAGAAGGAAAAAAGCCTCTAGCAAAAAACAATAAAGACTATAAGGAGATTTCTAGCTAGCAGCTAGCGAAAAATTTTTTATAACGTTCCCAACTGCACCAGTCAACCTCTAGCTAATAGCGCGATAACGAACTTCTATACGCTTCCACTATACTATTCCTAATTGACAACTATATAACTCCTGTTAATTATATAGCTATATTTACTACGCTTATAGACGAATCCTTCCTATACCCGGCAATTGGCCTATATATATATTGCAATTCTTAAGGTCACTATAAAAGCAGAGCCTTACTAGCTAGCTAGATGGCATAAGACTGTCTGCGACCTGTGAACTAATCTTAGTATAAATACTAGATTTTTCACCAAGTCCTAAGACTATACAAGTGCTATAAAGTAGGGCAAGTGTAAAGGCAAGGCAAATATAAGATAACCAGAAACGCAGGGAAGGTGGGAGTTAAGAGGCATATAGTGCATTAACAGATTCGATTGTACTGCCCTTCAACTATCTAAAAAGAAGGGGGAAAGCTATCCTATATATACACGAAGGAGGGGTGGGCCCAGGCATTCAGGGTAGCCAGTAAGATAGCTCCCCGTAATGCTCACTATGCCACGTATATGATACGTCAGCAGCCCCACTATATCCGGCCTTTCCAACCACCCTAACCACCGCACTAGTAATTAGCCACCACGCTAGTGACTAACCACCACGCTAGTGACTAACCACCACACTAGTGGACTAGCCACTACGCTAGTAGGCCGCCACGCTAATTTAGCAATGCCACACCTTTTTAACAAGGCCTACCTTAAGGCCTACCTTACTTGATATACAGTAAATAATCCACTGAAAATCCTTGAGGTAAAAGGCAAAGGCCTAAGGTTGGTAGGACTACCATAAGTCCAAGAGGCGGTATAAGGGCCAGAAGGTCAGTAAGCTAGTAGGGTATTAGGCCAGCAGCCTAGTAGGCTACTATAGGATTTTAACACCCCCTCTGATTAGCTACTGTAGTAGCAAGCTAATCGTGTAAAGGATAGGGAAAGAAAATGCAGTAAAAAGTGCTAAGGAAAAACATAAGAAAAACCTTAGTAAAAGTATGTTAGTATAAGTTAGCAGGCCCTAAGACCTAGTAACTCGCGGAACCTAGTAAATTTAGGGCCCGGCAGTGGCTTAGTAAGGCCGTCAGCAGGCATACTATTAGTAGGTAAGTAGGTAATTTTCACTAAGCCCAGCTGGGCTTGCTCCCTAATATACCGGAATTTTAATAGTATATGCTTAGTGCAAGCATGCTGATTAGGGTCGTTAGAAGTTGAAATAGAGCCCTGGTTATCGCAATATAGCGGTATAGGGGGTAAAATATTAATTTCCAGCTCCTTACAAAGGTTAGAAAGCCACTATACTTTACGGATAGTCTCAAGTAATACATCAGATTCAGCTTCTAAAGTAGATAGCACTACTAAAGAGGCTCGCTTAGAACGCCAGCTAATAGGACCACTATTAATAGTAGTTAAGAAGCCTCTAGTGGATTTAGAGGTTTCTTTACAGCTAGTAAAGTCGCTATCAGAATAAGCGGTTATAATAAGCTGTTGGTTGCTTTTAGTAGTACTAAAGCAAATAGCTAGGTTCTCAGTGCCTTTAAGGTAGCTAAAGCTGCCTTTCGCAGTATTTAGATATACATTAGTTGCCTTGGACATAAACCGGGAGAGGTATTAGGTAGGAAATGCTAGGTCGGGCCTAGTTATCATCATAAGCCACATTATAGTGCTAGTAAGGCTCTGATAAAGGCTCTGATTAGTAGGGCTAAGGTCTTTTCCACTAGATTCATTTAAAATCCCTAGTTGAAGTGGAATAAGCTGAGGTTTAGTATCCTATAGGCCGAATTTAGCTAGGACCTCTGCTATAAATTGGGCTTAATACAGCCACAATAGACCTTCCTTCCTATTTCGTATAATCTATACGCCTAAGAAGAAGGAAGCCGGACCGCGGTCTTCTATAGCATAGACCTTATAAAATTTCCTTTTTAGCTAGTTAATATAAGTTATATTTAGACCAACTAATAGGCAATCGTCAATATAAGTAACGATAAAGGTACTGGTTTGCTTATTATAAAAGACGGCAGCATCAGAAGCTAAGGGTAAAAAGCCTTCATTAGAAATTAGGTCTTTTAGCCGATATTGCCATTCGCAGGGTACTTATTTTAGCCCGTATAGGGCCTTCTTTAGTAAAATAGCTTGCTTAATAGAGGGATTAAAGCCGGCTTCTTTAAGTAAAGTTAGTAGCCATTGCCATTAAATATCAGACTAAAGCTTACTATTAGTTAGTAATAAGCTCTCTGTAAATTTAAGGAATCCATCAGGAATATCCATATAAATAGTCTTAGAAAGCTCGCTATTTAGAAAGGCGCCTATAAAGTCTTCTAACTTAGGAAGGTAATCCACGGTGGCATTAGTGTTAGTAATATCATCCGGGGTAGCATTAGTAATACTAGTAAAATTAGTAGGGTCCGGCATGCTTTCTAGGTCATCCGGTATAGCATTAGTGTTAGTAATGCTAGTAAGGTTAGCAGAGTTAGTAGGGTTAGGAATGCTTTCTAGGTCATCCAGTAAAATAGCAGGTTCTTTACTGCTAAATACCCCCTCTGAACCTATATTTTGCCCTTTGTGAAAGTCTCCTTCTAGACCATTAGAAATAGGGCCTATACCTTCATTTTGGTGGATAAAGGTAATAAAGGTTATTTTAGTAATAACCTTCTTCTTTAGAAGGTAGACAAAGTAGGTATTAGCATAGGTCTTTTTAAGTAGCTGAATATCTATATGCCCTAGCCGTATATGCCAAATGCCGGCTAATTGTAATAGCTTCTGATATTCTATATCAGCAGCTATAAGGGCAGGAGTAGGGCTAGTAGCCACTACAGGATTTTCGCTAGTCGTAATAGTAGGATTTTCGCTAGTCGTATTAGCGGGATTTTCGCTAGTTGTAATAGCGGGAGAGTTAGTAGTAGAGCTAGTAGCCTCTATAGGGTCTTCGCTAGTCGTAATAGTAGAAGGTTGGGTAGTAGGGCTAGTAGCCTCTACAGGTTCTGTTGCAAAATGGTGACTCAGAACACTGTTGTAAAGTATACTAAGTACCGACAGTGGCGTATAAGGCGTTGCAGAATAAAACAAGCTGGTTAAAGATTAAAAACGCACACACGGGGTTGACCAGAGCAAAGATATCAGGGAAATCTGATTCTAATTGTTAGTGACTATTCTAGCTAGAAAGAGGGAATTTTGGGCATATTTCTACCATCTTGAAAAAGTGGTTGAAAATAATGAAAAACCGCAAAAATAGCGAAAAACCCGACGAAAAGTCGGTCTGCCCAACCGTGCCCAGTCTGTGCCCAATATCCTACCCAGTGCCTACCCAATGCCTACCCAACCAAGCCCAGTGGCTTGTAGCGGTGTGCCGGATGCCCTATAACAGCCTGCCGTACGGGCCGGAAGCCCTATATCGGTCTGCCGTAAATGACCGGTGTAGCGGGTGACTGTATGTAGAAGGCCGAAAGTGCTGGTTTGCCCATTTGGTAATCCCGTAGAAATGCGCCGCCTGTTGTGGGCCCTGTGGCCCGCTGTGACCGGCCGCTGTGGCCGGCTGTGGGGCGCTGTGCCGGTGCCGTGACCGGCGCTGTGGCCCACTGTAATCGGCGTTGTGGGGCGCTATGCCCCACTATAGCGCCTAGTATAGCCACCGCGATATCTCAACGCAGAGACGTCGTATGGTGGCGAGACCAGTACCAAAATACAGCTAAAAAGGCGCTGATTTCAACAGGTTCCTTACTAGTTGCAGTAGTAGGAACATCGCTAGTTATGGTAGCGGACTGGTTAGTAGTAGGGCTAGTAGCCTCTATAGGTTCCTTACTAGTCGCAGTAGTAGGAACGGGGGTAATAGTAATATCCTCAGGATTACTATAATCAGCAGGGTTAGTAGGGCTAGGGACCTCTACTGATATACTATTAGTAATAGTATAATGGCTACAAGGTTGATGTAGTAGTAGTATGTCTATTCCTTTCTATAGAAGGAAAAAGCTGTATTTATTAAAGTTAAAAATGCCAATACATTTACGGCTTGCTGACCAAAGCTGATTTTTAATTAGTACCCCTTTAGCGGCATAGTGCTTTACACCGCTAATGATGTTAATATCCAAGGCAGGAATATATAGTGCATTCTTAAGCTCTATAATACCTCATTTCGTAGGATTAATACCCTATAGCATAGTAAATCGTGCCGTACCCCAACCAGTAGGGGAAATAGGGCAACTACTAGTAGTAATTACAGGCTTATCATTCTTCTTAAAATGGTGAAAAGTGGTAAAATGCTTCTTATCATTAATAATATGATAAGTAGATCCTATATCGTAAAGGAGGGCATCCTTAGGGGTCCTACCGCCTGATTTAGCACTATAGCTTATATCAGTAGATATAGTGGTAGAAGAAGAGGAATAGGATATATTAGTATCCTAGGTATTATAATTGCCTATAATAAAGGACTCGACATTTTACTATTTACTGCTAGAGTCCTATTTCTTCTTCTATTGCTGCTTCTTTTTCCTATTATTAGTAGAATTATTCTTACTATTATTAGTAGAAGCGGCGTTAGTATTAGTAGGGCTAGTAGCCTCTACAGGGTCCTTGCTAGTCGTATTAGTAGGACCGGAGATAGTAGGGCTAGTAGCCTCTACTAGTTCCTTACTAATTATAATAGTAGGAACGTTACTATTTTGCCTACTAACTAAGCCTTATAAAAGGATAGTTAGGGTGTTCATCTGGGACTTTATATAGTCCATATCTAGCTATAGTTGTACAGTAAGATTAGCTTTAGAGTCGGAATCCAAAGTGGCCTTATAAGTGGAAGGCCTAGACTGTGCCATTATAGTAGTTAAAAGTCGTTAAAAATGGTGCTAATAGCTGTAGGAATAGATGAATAACCAGCTGAATAGCTAGCAAAATAGTCGAATAACTGGTAAAATAGCCAGTAAATATAGTGGCTAGTAGCCTACTATAAAAGGTAACCGCAGAGTATAGCGGCAGGTCTCAATATAAAAGCACAAATGCCGTAGGCATTATGCAAGTCCGTATTATAGCGTTGGTGTTCAAGGTGCTTATATAGTGCCGTAATATACAGGTGCCATAAGTGCCGTAGGTGACGTAGGTGCCGTGGGTGCCGTAGGTGCCGTAGGTACTATAGGTGCCGTAATATAAAAGGTGCCGTAAGTGCCGTACCAAAAGTGCTATAAGTGGGAGAGTATAATAGGTGCCGTACAGTGCAATAGGTATCGTGCACTAGATGTAGAGGTGTTATACAGTAATATAATGTGATAGATATCACACTATAAAATCCGTAGGTACCGTAGGTTACGCCGAAAATAATGTAAGGTTACGCTAAGAGTGCCGTAAGGTTATGCCGTAAGTTGCCGTAGGGGTATGCCGTTGATTGCCGCAGGGTAATACCGTAGGTAACAAAGGGTAAGCTAAAGGTGATAATAGGTAAGCCGAAGTTAATAAGGGTGAGCCGAAGATACCAAAGGATAGCTATATTAGTAGTACTAATAAGCAAGAGAGACCAAGGGGTGAACACAAAAGAGGTAGGGTAAAAACAAAGAAGTATAAACCCGGGCTCATAACCTATTGCAAATCTCAAGGTCACTATAAAAGCAGAGCCTTACTAGCTAGCTAGATGGCACGAGACTGTCTGCAACCTGTGAACTAATCTTAGTATAATACTAGATTTTTCACCAAGTCCTAAGACTATACAAGTGCTATAAAGCAGGGCAAGTGTAAAGGCAAGGCAAATATAAGATAACTAGAAAACGCAGGGAAGGTAAGAAGTTAAGAGGCATATAGTGCATTAATAGACTCGATTGTGCTGCCCTTCAACTGTCTAAAAAGAAGGGGGAAAGCTATCCTATATATACACGAAGGAGGGGTGGGCCCAGGCATTCAGGGTAGCCAGTAAGATAGCTCCCCGTAATGCTCACTATGCCACGTATATGATACGTCAGCAGCCCCACTATATCCGGCCTTTCCAACCACCCTAACCACCGCACTAGTAATTAGCCACCACGCTAGTGACTAACCACCACGCTAGTGACTAACCACCACACTAGTGGACTAGCCACTACGCTAGTAGGCCGCCACGCTAATTTAGCAATGCCACACCTTTTTAACAAGGCCTACCTTAAGGCCTACCTTACTTGATATACAGTAAATAATCCACTGAAAATCCTTGAGGTAAAAGGCAAAGGCCTAAGGTTGGTAGGACTACCATAAGTCTAAGAGGCGGTATAAGGGCCAGAAGGTCAGTAAGCCAGTAGGGTATTAGGCCAGCAGCCTAGTAGGCTACTATAGGATTTTAACAATATAGATTTGAGGATATCGCGGTATAGTAATCGGTGATATGATTGGTCCCTAGTAGAGTACTAATTGACGATAGAAGGCGATTTTTCCGACTCTAAGGCGGAAGAGGGGGGTATATCACAGGCTCGGGCTACGCCCGCGCTATAATATGGCTAGGACTCAGGCTGCACCTACGATTAGCCTAAGGAGTATCGGCATAGGGTTACGAGGGCTCGCTAAGGACTCGGCCCGTGCTATATACAGGCATAAATAGACTACTTAGAGGCCCCTATTCGGGTCCTCTTCCTTTCCTCCTTAGTCTATTTAATATATTTATTCGACGCCTATTCGCAGTAGCCCTAAGGCCAGTCCTTTACAACTAGCTATTTATAGGTCTAAATAACCCTCTACGATTCAACTAATACGGGCAAAATAGGTTCAATAATAATTAGTAGCATCGACTATAGAGAGCTATCGCTTACTATATTAATAAAAAAGAATTTAATAAGGACGACCTTATTAAACTCGAAGAGCCTCTCCCTCCTAACGAGCAATTATATCTAGATAAAGATTAGATTAATATTACCTAATAGGAATTATAGGTAGACCTGCCTCCCCCAACTAGCGATATTTAGGATATATAATTTATTGCAATAATTCGACCCCGTTTTACTTAGGGAATGCACTCCGCCTATCGAATATACTATATGATATTCACTTCTCGTAATGTATTATTCAAATATTTAGTTAATGAATACGGCCTTAACCGTAAAGATAATAAAGACTCTCTTATTTGCCCTATCGACCTTATTTATAATAATTCTGCCTTCTATACTTATATAACGGCAAGCTACTCCCTAATAAATCGGCTATATCACCCTATCCCCCCCTTATATTAGAAAGATTAAACTACTTATAAAGCAGAAGTATCTAATTATGCTATTTATATAGAATCTTCTTAATCTGACCCAATTAATACCGATTATATAGATATCCTAATAATTCACTCTTCTATCAATATATAAAGGGATATAGGCCTTAGATTTACTTTTAGGTCTTAGACCTACTTAAGGTTCTAGATTTCACCTGACTTTAATAATCCTTATAACTAGTTCGATATATATATTAATACTAGATGCTCTATTAGTCTTATCAATTCTATCTAGCTTATAAAAAACTTCCCCGATAATTAAATTAGAACCTAATGTCAAGGATTCGGGCTACGCCCGTCTCATACTACTAAAGACAAGCTCACAGTAAGTGCGCGCGGCTAGTGTGATATAGGTGTCAATTATACCAAGTCAAAGTAACTTGGTACAATACGTACTCTTTTGGCCGTATGGTCAAGAGAGTAGGTTTTTACCTGGCGATATGCGCGGCACCCGCTTAGGGCCCAATTGGGCCACTTCGTTACATTTGTACCAAGTTACCCAAGGTCACAGGTTCGAATCCCGTATGCGATGCGCGGGCTCTTCATCTGGGCTTACAGAGGACGTGCTACTAGCCTCTAGGGGGTGTGTGGTATCATATGGTCGGCGCCAGCCGCACGAGCTTAAAGGGCCTGCAGAGAGGGGAGCTATGTCAAGGATTCGGGCTACGCCCGTCTTATACTACTAAAGACAAGCTCACAGTAAGTGCGCGCGGCTAGTGTGATATAGGTGTCAATTGTACCAAGTCAAAGTAACTTGGTACAATACGTACTCTTTTGGCCGTATGGTCAAGAGAGTAGGTTTTTACCTGGCGATGTGCGCGGCACCCGCTTAGGGCCCAATTGGGCCACTTCGTTACACCTAAGCTTAATTAATCACCATCGGCGGCATTAGTTTAGAGAAGTATATTATAGATAGATATATAGCACTAATATTAAACTTCCTGGGCAAGAAACTGGATGGTAGTCCAGCTATTGCAGTATTTACCCGCGAAATAGCAATTATTGACTCACTCTAGGCTAATATATTAATCGGTATAGACTGCCTTAGTCCCGAATAAATCGACATCATTAACAGTAAAAAATATACTATCTTTACTAAGTATAAGGATATATATATCCTAATGTCCGCCTGGCATCAATCACCTCCTACTATCTACCCAATTAAGGCATCTAGTACTATAGTCGTCCCTTTATACTTATATGCGCTAATACTAATTAATATAAGAATTCTAAAGGATCACTAAATGATCTTTAAGCCAACTATAACCCTAAATCTGCAATAATTTGCTTCTATAGTTGATTATAAAATAGCATATATTATCGTCTATAATACCTCCCTATAATGCATCCTAATACGCAAAAATCAATTTATAAGATAGATATACCCTATAGATTATTATACCTAAGCCTTTCTTATCGACTATATAAATTCCGCAGAAGCAGCCGACTTAGCTACCGTCTTAACCTCTAACCCTAAAGTTAGAATGCTTATACTAAAACATATGGCCGCTGATGCTACGTTAACCTACATTCACCCTATAGGCATTAATATCTATAATTCGGGTAACTTAGAAGAACTTAATTAACTCTAAAAACTCATCAATAAGTTCGCCGATTTATTTAAAGATAAAGGTTTTGCCTATATCCCACTAGAAGAGTAGATGCATATCTAAATAAAACCTAGATAGGAGGATATAATACCTAAAAAGTGCAAGATCTACCTAGTTGGCCCCGACGACCGCAAAATAGTAGAAAATATTATATATAATCTAGTAGCTAAAGATAAGGCATACTATACTACCTCCTATATCCCTTTTGCATTTCTAATCTTTATTATTTAGCAAAATATAGCTAATAAGAGAAAAGGTCGTATAGTAGTCGATATTTAAAGGCTCAATTTAATAACTATACTTAACGCCTACCCGATAAGAAAATAGGAGGACATTATCATAAAGCTAGCCAATACCACTTATATAACTATTGTCGATACTATAAGTTTCTACTACTAATAGCTTATTTACCTAGACTCTAGATGGGCGTTCACTATTGTAACCTATAATGGTTAATACACCTTTTATATCCCTATTTTGGGCTATAAGGGTTCTAATGCCTATATGCAGCGAAGGATAGATAATATCCTAAGGGGATTAAACGCCGATATATATTGCGATAATATCGTTATTGCCTCCTCTTTATTTTAATAGTATATACTCGACCTAGTTGACTTATTTACTCGACTTTTGAAAAATAATATCTTTATTAGCCCGGCTAAGATATTCATCGCTTTCTCTAGAGCGGTGGTATTAGGTAAGCTTATCGACTCACTCGGTATAGCTACTACCGAATAAAAACTTATAGTAATTAAAAATCTATAATTCCCTAAAACCTTATATGCTCTTGAGCATCTTTTAGGCTTTATAGGCTTACTTCGATATAATATACTAGGTTATACCTCTATTATCGAACTATTATAGCAATATAAGACTAACCTTTTACGACTTGCTTAATTAAAGAAAGACCCTCTTAAGAATTTAAAATCGGCAAAAAAGAAATAGGCTACTAGTATTAGAATATTTCTGCCTATTAAAGTAGAAGTCGACTTATTTAATGCAATTAAAAAGGCCCTTACGGATAATAAGATCCTCTACTTATTCTCTCCTGCTAGGCATCTTTTTATAGACTTTAATACCTTAAGAAAGGCAATCGGAGTTATAGTCTACTATATCAAAGATAATACCATTCCTAAATTGAAAACGGATAGCGTTATTACTATATACCCCTTATGCACTAGTATATAACTAATAGCTTTCTTCTTAAGGATACTTTTGGATATTAAGAAGAAATATTAGTCTACTAAACTTGAAATCTGCGGATATATATAGATGCTAAGAAAGGCTAGATATTAGATCGAGGCGACCGAGAAGCCTCCTATTATTTATTTTACTAATTATTACTCAATCGTTAATCTGGCCTAATAAGTCGATATAGCAAATACTTCTAGTCAATATACTATCAATAAGAAAATAATCCGGGCCTTAGAATATATCAGCTAGTTTAATATTAAAGCTATTTATAAACTAGGTAAGGACTATCTTATCCCCGATATATTAAGTCGTCTACCGACTATCTTACCGATTTATAAGTTAATAGCACTTAGTCAATTTGAATAACTTCCCGATAATTAACTAGAGCACTAGATAGATTTCCCTATCGCCTCTGCCTATAATATTTAATATAATCCCACTTATTTATTACCCATCCCCTCCAATGTTATTGCTACTGCCGAAAGGCCTATAATAAACTTAGTCAGTATTTCTCCAGAATTTCGTAGACTTTTACAAAAAGGATATAATAAAGACCCGGTATAGTTATATATTAAATCTATAATTAATAGTAATAGTCAATTACCTATAGAAGATAGGGCCTCTCTTCCTTTCGAATAGATAAATGATTTGCTCTAGAAAATATCCCTAGACTGCCCGCCTAAGTTATATATATCTAAGAACGTAATAACCGAAGTCTTCGCTGCTATATACAATAGAAACTATCTCGGTTACTTAAAGTTAAGTAAGGCAGTTCAATAGTTTTGTATTTATAAGGGATTATAATATTTTAGAGACTACCTTCGAAGCTATCCCTTTTGCTAAATCTACTACCCTCGATATTATTAATAATATAGCAATCTATAAACCCTATTGCCTTTACCCTATCCCTATTATATGATTTCTATTGACTTTTTGCTATTATTACCAACCTCCTTTAACGGTAACGACTCTATATTAGTTATAATCGATAAATTTAGCAAATAGTTGATAATGACACCCTATAAAGACGCCTTATCTGTATACTAATACGCTTTACTCCTTTATAATAGACTGCTACCCTATAATTAGGGGATCCTAAAGATAGTTATTAGCAATAAAGATAGGATATTCTTATCTGCTATATAATCCAGCTTTTAGAAACTAATAGGTATAAAACTACTCTACTTAATAGCCTATTATCCCTAAACGGATGGTTAAATAGAATGAATAATCTAATAGATCGAATCGATAATACGAATCTATATTTATTACCTAAAAGACTTATATTAGTAAGAGATAATTCTGCCTAAACTCTAATTTGAATTTAATAATGCCCTAAATGTATTGACCGGAGCTTCACTAAACTAAATCGTTCTTAGCTTTAACCCTAATGATATTATTAGTATATTTATACACCCCCCTCTAGATTTACTTAATCGCATTAAAAAACGGCTCTAAGCCTACAACGTAATAGCTATTACCGCCATCCGAATGAAATCGCACTATAATAGTAAACACCGATTAATATTCTTTTAACCTAGCGATAAAGTGCTTATCTATCTTAATAGAAAAGGATACTCAATCCTATCCCAATTTAGCTAGAAATACTCTACTAAATTCGCAGGCCTATTTAAAGTAATAGAACGCATAGGCAGATCTGCTTATAAGTTTAACCTTCTGGATACCTAGCGAATACACCTAGTTATTTCCGTCGACTACTTTAAACTATTCATACTAGATATATTTAATAGACTAGTACTAATAGTGGCACTAATCTGCCTTACTGATTATGACGTGTAGCTAATAATCAACCACAAGAATACAATAGACGGAACATAGTGCTATATTAAGTTTGTCGACCTTAATAATTCACACAATCAGTGGTTGACGATAGATACGATACTAAAAAAACCATCTAGCCTAAAACTGCTATAATACTAGAATGATAATCAAGCTAATTCTATTATAGCAGTAGCTTAACTAATTATTATACTAGTAGCCTAATCGACTTAACTTCCCACTAATCTCCTACAATATATAGCCTATTAGGTAATGCAGCTGCTTGAATAATAGACTTTTCACCTTACCCTAGCTTTATTTAGCTAAAGCTTTCGTTTATCTTTATAACTCTTTTTCCTTCTTTTTCTCCTTTTCTTATTCTTCTTTCTCTCTATCTTTCCTTTTATTATTATAATATATATAAGCTTAATACTCTATAGACCTTATCACTCGATATTACTATAGCCGACTTTATAAGTATTAACCTATGTATTAAACGAAAGTCCTATTAGAACCTTAACGATATTGCCGATAAATATAGGAAAGATAGCGCAGAATTTATACTAGTAAAGCACTTCCTTTCTTATCGAAAGTTCTTACCCCCGTATATTATCGCAATAGTAATGCCTAATCAGGTTTTATCTGGATTAAGCTTTAGAAGATCGTTAGCCCTACCGTCTAATAATCTACTCACTAAAACCCTCCTAGACGAATGCAACCTAAACGACCCTATACCACTCCTTACTATAGTTATCGCTAAAATAGTATAGGGTCCACTCGACCGCAATTCTAAATAGCAGGGTATATATTTAGTTTACAAATAAATTTTGGACGATATACCTTAATGCCCTACCTCTATTATTAATATATAGAAAGCTTCCTATCCGGCTAAGGTCACCCCGCCTAAAAAAATAAAGCGATTAAAACTATTGATCGAGACCCTAAAGAAGCAATCGAAACTATCTATCGAGACCCCTATTAAGCAACCCGATATAGACTTAATTAATATACAGCCGATACTACTACTAGCCCTACCGGCCCTAAACGTGCCGTTTCCCCTACCTAACGCACTAATTGCCTCACTGCAACTCCTATTATTACAGACTGTTTTGCTAGTACTGTCGGAATCGCTGTCGCAAGGTGCCCAATTGGGCACATTGCGACGGATGTGCCGCGCACACCCGTTGCGCACGATGTGGCCACTTTTGCCCCTATGCCCCTGAGCCCGGTAGGGCACGCGGGCAGCCCGGCCCGACCGCGCCGATGCACGTGACTACGGCACGCACAAAAAGGCCACATCGTGTAATTACTCTTTTGCTTCCTTTCTTTCCTCTTAGATATTCAGTCATTAGTAAAGTCAATAAATCCTTTACTTAGTGACCTCACGGTATATGATACCACGCGCGCGACCCTACGTATAACTGGGTACCCCGAGTTTATATCAATACTGATCAGTGGTGATAACCACCACTCACAGGATAATATCCCGCAAAGAACGGTGCATTATAGATCAGCAAGATATTAATATCGAAGAGGCAGTTAAGCTTTCTTAGCTGTGCTAACTAGAGGGAGAACGATTTATAACCTCTCCTTCCCCTCGTCTATCACGAGGAAGAAACTTATGCTAAATATCACGATCTTTAAAGATACCCTTAGCATTTAGGAAGAACGATTTATAACCTCTTCCTATTCTTTCTTTCTTTTACTACTACAATAAAAGCCCTCTCGAATCTTATACTCCTTGTAATACATCCCCCCCCTCTCTTTAAACCCTCATCTCAACACTATAGCCTTATCACAACAACTACGAGAGCTACCTAAAAGGATATAACGATTTGCCTTACTCTTTAACGACAATTAGACCAACGCTATAGAGCTTGTCGACCCTGATAATGCTATAAATGTACAGCTACACAACCGTATCGCGTTCCTTATAGATACTTATGAGGAAAACACCTACCTAGATGATGATCTCTAGGAATAATTCCGCGAGGATTATAGCGAGTGGAATGAAGCCCTATTCCGCCGTATTAACGCTTAGGTTTTACGGCAATTCCGCTCAATATTACGGGAACGCGGCGTATATATTGGAGTATCGGGTTCCCTAATAACACCAACCCTACTTGAATGCCTTTAATAATAATAGAATCCACAATGGCCTCAAGAGGAAGTAACCCGGCAACTTGCTCGTAGTGTATTCCTATCCCGGCTCAACCCTACTAGGGAAGCCTTACTACCTATCGGTAATACCGAGCAAGAGATACAAAGGCTTTAAAATACGCCCTCATACACACGCATAAGGCCCTTATCATTATCATCATCACGAGCCCCTATAATAGTTGTGCGAATACCCTCACTAAGGCTTGCGTTACGGCTCTCACAAGCCCCGTCAACGCTAAAGGAATTCGCAACACTAATGGCACGATTATAGTCATAATAACCTATCGTCCCCCCCTCTATATCGAAGAAGCATTATGCCCCTGCGCCTGCCCCTATTAAAGAAGAAGAAGATAGGGGCCGGTCCTAATAACCAAAAGGGAAGACGCCTATTTACAATAGGCCGCTATTCGAAACAGGGGAAAGCTCCCATCATCAACAACATGCAACGGCCGATAATTACAGCCTATAAGACCGACCCGATTAATCATATTAACCTAGGGATTATACCCCTAGCCGAGGCGGCTATCTCAATGCCCCTCGAGGTCATAATATGCCCAATAAGGGTCGAGTTATAGGCCCCAATAATATGCTTCCTTCAATAGAGGACCCGGATGACGATGATACCCACTAAACCAACGCTGCCGCCTGTGATACCAGATATCGGGCCTAAACGCCTCATCCGACAATGCCAAAAATAGGCACGGCACCTGGCCCTTCCCGTTAATATCGGCCTACTTAGGCCGATGAATGGACGGTTTTAACAGGAGTACCGGTAAACCTAGACCGACCCGGGTTATAGGATAACCCCGCCAGAGATCCCGCTAGCTTACCGCAAGGCTACCGATAAGCCGTTCCGGAATACCCTCTAGAATACCCCCAAGAAGATCATACCCGATATAGGTTCAGCCAAAAAGATTATACCCGAACCGGGTTTGATAATATATCGAAGAAGATATCTAACCTCTTATGCAGCTATCGTACAGAGGATAGATATAGCGGCAAAATGGATGATTTCCTTATACCAAAGGTTATATCTTTTAAAAGCAAATGCCGCCTATTAGGATTACCCGATAATGCATTCGCTAGAGCCTTCTAAATCATACTTATTAGCGATACTAAGACCTATTACTTTAATAACATTAAACATATTCGCAATACCCTCACTTTTGACGATATAGTCCGCAAAGTTAAGAGCTATTTCGAAAATGAGAGCATAGAGCAATTCTATTTGCACCATTAGAATAGAATAACACTCCAATCAACTATCGCAAAACATCCCGATAAGTCAAAGCTAGAATACCTTAATATCCTATTAGAAGAACTTCAATGCCTACATTATAGTCTTTTTCCCCCTTTTACAGCTAATATAGAGCTTTATCGGCAAGTGCTCAACGCTATAAGGGATACCCCTAAGTATAGCCAGGCCTTATATCGTTATGCCCCTACATTCGAAGGCCTCGCCGCTAACCTATGGCAATCCCTTTCTATCTATAAATCGGTCTATACAAATCAATAGCATTATTTCCTTTAATAGCAATAATATCACAATACTAACGATATTGATAACAATATGGCGCTATTTACAGACCGTAGATATAGTCAATCCAACGATTGGCACTAACGCCCTCAACGCCGATTCGGCCTACAACAGCAGTATTAACGGCAATAATAAAATCGCGCCTTTCTAGCTAGGCCCCGTCAAAGACGTTGCTTTATTTATAATAAATCAGGATATTAGTTATCTAACCATACTGACAAAGAGCAATAAGAATTAAAGGCACGATAGCTAAAGAACCGTTCTAACCGTACCGCCCCTAATAATAAGAAATTCCGCATTTTCCTATAGGAATACGAGGGGCCCGCATAAGGCCTCGAAGATGCCGATTTTAATAATATCGTTAAAAATATTGAAGTTATAATAGCAGGGGATATATAATGGGATGCAGAGAATGCTATCACACTACAAATTATAGCCACTCAGTACTTCCTAGCCCCTATGCAAATAGAACCATTACTTTCTTTATCTATCGAAACGTTATAAGCCCTATAGGATGAATCATGCCGATATACCTTCCTATAGATTAACCCCTTCCGAATGCCCTTACTACTACTAGACCGTAATTCTGCCTTTCTAGAAGAAGAACGCTATAGTGACTATACCTTCCGCGGAATCCTACCGGATACCGGCATTTCCGGCTTATCAATAGTAGGCCTAGGTCAAGCAAAGGCCCTAATGAGATTAATAAAGACCCTGACTATCGAGACGACTGACAAAAAGCACATAGTGAACTTCGGCGCTAGCTCTGCCACATCTTCCGGCATATTGAATATCCCTACGATATTTAGGAACATCCCCTTCCACATCCTTAATAGCGGCACCCCCTTCCTTTATTCTATTATGGATATAGATAGGATAGGCGTAAAGCTTAATAATATTAATAACCTATTAATCCAAGGGGATATTAAGGTCCCTATTATCAGGAAATGGGGATATCTATAGTGGACTCTTAATACCACAGATACTACTGCCTTCCACCTCTTATTATAGGAAATCCGTCAGCTTCATCATCGATTCGGGCATCCCTCCATCAATAGGCTTACCAAATTGCTTCAGCGGGCTAGTTATAATAATATTGACCGTAATATCATCGAGAAGATTACCTATATATGCTATTAATGCCAGATAAACGCAAAGGCACCCAGCCGATTCAAATTCACGCTTAAGGATAACAATACCAGCTAATTCAACTATAAAATTATTATTAATATCCTTCACATTAATAATCAGCCGGTATTACATATTATAGATGCCGCGATAAGCTTCTAGGCAGCTAGGTTCCTTAATCTATAAAGATAGAAGGCCTAAGATATTTAGAATGCCCTTAAGGAATACTAGATTGATACCTATCTTGGCCCGCCAGACTGGATAATTTACGATGCCGGACCTAACTTCGCTTCTGCCGAATTCCATTATAATGCCCGGCTTCTATCTATCAATATGGATGAAATTCCTATAGAAGCCCACAATAGTATCGGCAAAATCGAGAGATATCACGCCCCATTATACAGAGCCTATACTATTATTAATAAAGAAGTAGGCGACCTATTAATAAGGGAACAGAAACTATAGCTAGCTATTAAAGCTATTAACGATTCTGTTGGGCCTAACGGCCTAATACCCACGTTATTAGTCTTTAGAGCGTATCCCCAACTTATGGATGATTTACCTCCTAGCTTACTAATATCATAATGCGCCTTAACGTTACGAAAGGCTACTAATAAAGCTAGGAAATGCCTCGCTAAGCGATAAGTTCACAATGCCTTTACCCAATGGAACGGCCTAGATATATAGCCTATCCACCGACTACCCCTATAGTCCGATGTATAGGTATAGAGAGAAAAGGGTGGATGGCATAGGCTATACCGGCTAATCAGCCTCGATAGTAAGACCTACATCGTATAAATGCTATATAGCCCTATTAAGTTCCAATCAATAGTCGTCAAGCCTTATAACCACGACCCTGATAGTAATCCTGCTGCTAACGATCCCGAAGATATCGTCTATAACAAAGGCCCAGCCCGCCCCAGCAGGCTAGAAGTCAGAATACCGGCTATAGCCACACCTTTAGCCGCGATAATACCTACAGCCGAGACATTATCGCCGACCCCTAATAGACTACCTACAGCCGAGATATTATCGTCGCCAACCCCTAACCCAGCTAGGATACCGGCATTACAGCCAGTATTACTATTACTATCACCAGCAAGGGTAGTATCCGACGTCATGATTAATAAGGACCAAGAAGAAGCTCTTATTAATGCTATAGCTTCTAATACCATTATTAACGTATCTTTCTTAACCGCGAAAGAGTAAGCCGACCTGCAGTTTATTAGCCAATTACGCCGGGAAGGGAAGATTATAACCCCTAGAGCCCCTTTCGAATAATCTAACCGTATAGAGATAGAAGCATTATAAGCCCACAATATATTCCGATTTATTACCTTTAATATCGGTAAACATAGAGCCTAACGTCTCTTTAACTTACGTATAGTACGAGAAATCAAGGGCAAAGGCACGGACACCCTATATGAGAAGTCTAGGCTTATAATATAAGGCTATAGTGATAACGAGAAGCAATTAATATTGACTTAGTCCCCTACAATCCAATAGGCTAATTAACAGTTACTTATATTATTGGCCCCATCACTACAACGTTCTCACAACCTATTCCTTTAGATATATGATATCACGTAGGCTTATATGCAATCTTCTACTACCTTTAATAGATCGATTATCGCTAAGCTACCTAAGCAGATAGTATATTAATACCCCGATAATACCATTATAGAAGTGGTCAAGCCGCTATACGGAATAGCTGAGGCAGGCACCTACTAGTGGGCGATATACTTCCGGCACTATCGCGAGAAGTTGGGCATGACTATATTAACCTATAACCCCTATTTGCTGATATCCGCCGGTAATGACGATACTAACCGCACTAGCGATACTAACCGTACTGATATTCCTAACCGCGATACTACTATATGCTTCGGTATTGTAGGTATGCAGACTGACGATACCCTCGGCCTAAGTAATAATGCCTTCTTCTAACGGGAGGAATTAGAGCTTACTAAAGCAGGCTTTAACGTAAAGCCTAAGACGAGGCTATCGCTAACCGTGCCCCTAATATTTAACGGATGCATCCTAACGGCTGATAATAATGGTATAACCTTATGCTAGAAAGGGCAAAGTAAAAAGATTACAACCATCGATAAGAATACACCTATAGCCTAGTGTAATTATATCGAATAACGCGCTCGTAGCGCTTATATGGCTACGGTCTGCTAGCCCGAGGCGTCTTTTGACCTATCTATCGCGGCATAATACTAACAACCTAACCCTAATGATATCGCGAGGTTGAATAAGCGCCTTCAATAGCAATGCGATAACCAGGATCGTGGCTTACGGTACATCAATCTAGCCCTTACTATAGCTAAACTCTTTGTATTTGTTAACGGATCCTTTGCCAATAATAAAGATTTAAGCTCCTAAATTGGTTACGTGATTATGCTAGGGAACGAGGTAGATACAGCGGATAATGCCTTCAACCTAATAGGTAATATCATTACTTATAGCTCTATAAAGAGTAAGCATGTGATACGCAGCGCACTCGCTTCGGAGCTGTATAGTATGGTACAAGGGGTCGATATCGCATATGCGATAGGCACGACCCTCAACATAATTACCAGCAGGTTAGGACTACTAAAGATTCCTACGGTGGTATGCACAGATTCTTTTTCGTTATACGAATACCTTATTAAGCTAGGCACCACGAAAGAGAAGAGGCTCATAATAGATATTATAGCCTTACGACAGTCATACGAGCGCCGGGAAATCTATAAGATTCGCTAGATTAACGGGAATGATAACCTCGCCGATGCAATAACCAAGGGAACGCTAAATAAAGCCTTTAAGACCTTCATCGACCAAAATAGGGCTGTTATACGTATAGAAGGATGGGTAAAGAGGCCGGTCAATATCTGACTGCGTTTGGAAGGTATTGGTGATATCATGGGTGGCAAGTGTGTGGATTTTCCTATGTTCAATGTTGTATTGTTTTACTGCGTTTATTACTGCCCCTCTTTGCCCCTTTATTTTGGCTGCGATATTCAACATACCGACTGTACGGTATGATGCCGGCCGCGCGGCGCGATAACGTTATCGCCGGCACAGCCTGCCGAGACCGCGCCGCACTTTTCTTTCTATATATGCGCCTTACATCCTAGCGATTCCGATATTTGCTTCTATAAAAAGAGAAGCTGCTAGTATCGGAATCGCTATCGCAAGGTGCCCAATTGGGCACATTGCGACGGATATGCCGCGCACACCCGTTGCGCACGATATGGCCACTTTTGCCCCTATGCCCCTGAGCCCGGTAGGGCACGCGGGCAGCCCGGCCCGACCGCGCCAATACACGTGACTACGGCACGCACAAAAAGGCCACATCGTATAATTACTCTTTTGCTTCCTTTCTTTCCTCTTAGATATTCAGTCATTAGTAAAGTCAATAAATCCTTTACTTGGTGACCTCACGGTACATGATACCACGCGCGCGACCCTACGTATAACTGGGTACCCCGAGTTTATATCAACAAGTACCGCCAGAGTTTATTTCTATGCTTATTAACTATGCTAACGCTATTCTTCAACACACTGCGATCATACCAGAATATATCGCCGCAATTAATGTCTATACTAATGCATTAAAAGAGAACGCCAACATAACGACACAGATAAATGCCACAACTATAGTCCTGCGCAGGAATAAGAAGACTAAGATCCCGGCCCTAATACTATCGACCCCGACCGCTAACGACTTTTAGCGCTCTAATGAGGAATAAGATGGACTTAATAGACTTAAGGAATGAATATTAGGCTACGATATTTTGCTGCCGGACGAGCTTACGACGACTCGATATTTTTTTTTAATAATAATTCGATATGGGTGTCGATCTTTTTTTTGGTGGCGGCATCTATCACCCCACGTAATAGGAAGCATGTAATATAGATTGGTGGATATATAGCTATGCCTTACGCACACCGTAGACGGAGAATAACCAAGCCCATTATAATACACATTCTGACCTTATTGATCGTGACATGGCGGGGCCGCAAAGTCCAGCCAAGCAAGCGCCGAGCTGCAAAATCCACCAAGCCCATTGTGCCCATTTCCGGGTGCCACCGGATGGATCGGCAACGCTTGCGTAGTCGGCAGAGGAAAAAGAAAGAAGAAAAAAAAAGTGAAAAAAAAGAACTCGATTCATCCGGATTACGGGATACATGGCAGAGGGCGATGACGGCGATGACGGACGGCCTGCCCCCGCTGCGGGGAAGCAATTGCATGCCATGCGCTCACTGGCCCAGGCGGCCGCGCTTGTCGTCAACGGCGCTCCCCTTTGCATCGGCCGCGCACCTGCCACGCAGCTGCCATCAATTCAACCAGCCGCCAAAAAGCTGCCGCAACGCCATGTCAGCATGCAAAAATCATTAGGTACATCGACACCTAGGTACCTACCCCAGGTACGCGCGGCGTTGCGCCCCAATCCGGTCGTGGGCGTGGCCCTCGCCGTTTTCAAAGGCCTTTGGTGCGATGCAACCACACCCCGACCAGCGCCCCCCCCCCCCAACAGCGCCAGCCATCCCGACGATCGATCCCCTCCGCATCAATCAGCTCATGGACAGCTCGCGACGTCCCCTTCGGCTCACCTTGTCCCGGCGGATATGCAGTCGCCCAGATGCTGCGAGTGCCCCAGCCGGCCTTGCAGCGTCCCCCTCCCTCCCTTAGGCCGCCCCCGTTCCCCAGCAGGAGCCCACAACATGGTTTGCATTTTGGGGGCCTTGCCTGGCGCGCGAGGGTCGGGGCAAAGCAAACTTTGGTGTGACTCCGGAATGAGCTAGGCATCGCTCAGCATGATGGCATCTCGTAATGCCGGCCCGGGCTGCTGGTATAAAAGCCCACGATTGTGGCAGCATCTGTCCGAACCGCCCTGGGGCCAACCCTCCTTCTCCTGCCAACCAGAAACGCCAGTCGCCAGTCCCTTGATATCTACATAGACGGCCAGGCGGCAAGGCGGCAAGACATCAAGACGGCAAGACATCAAGACGGCAAGACGAGCGCCAAACAAACTCAGCAAGCCGTTTCCAGAATGTCTGTTCCGGGGCATGGCAACAACAACCACGTCGCGACCGAGGCCGCCTACAAGGAGGGCCAGGCCGGCAATCCTCTCCATCCCGATCCTGCCAACTCCGGCCCTGGAGGCGCCATCCCCAAGCCTCACCAGTCCATGGTCTCCCAAGTCTACGACCCCCAGTTTTTCAAGATTGCCAATCCCGGCCCCTTGGGTCTCATCAGCTTCGCCCTCACTACGTTTGTCCTTGGGCTCTATCAGTGCGGCGCTGGGTACGTGTTGAATCCACCCCTTTTCTCTCTCACCCCCCCCCCTTCTCCCCCCCTTCTGTCGTCCCGCCTCACCCGGAAATCCATTGACGAGTCTCTCTCCCACGTCGGTAGATTGCCCGGCTCCAACCCCATGGGCGGTGTGGGGCCAGATCAAGCCGTGTTCGGGCTGGCCGTATTCTTCGGCGGCGCGGCCCAGTTCATCGCCGGCATCATGGAGTTTCGCGTCGGCAACACCTTTGGCACCACGGTACACTGCTCCTACGGCGCCTTCTGGCTAGCTTTCGCCATGTTCTTGGTCCCGTCGCTGGGCATCAAGGACGCCTACGCGGGCGACGCCCGTGCCTTCAGCTTCGCGCTGGGCATCTTCCTCATCCTGTGGTGCTTCCTCACCCTCGTCTTCTTCATTGCCGCGCTGCGCACCAACATTGCCATTCTCGTGGTCCTGGGCCTCCTGGTGCTGGCCTTCTTCTTCCTCAGCGTCGCGCAGTTCGTCTCCACCACCCACCCGACGGGGGCTAGGCGTGTCAATCGTGCCGGAGGCGTCTTCTCCGTCCTGTGCGCCACGGCGGCCTTTTACGCCGGGAGCGCTGGCATCATGACCGAGGCCACGACCTGGGTCCGCCTGCCGCTGGGGGAGTTTGCTCGAGCGCCCAAGAGCCACACCGTGTGATTGATGTACGGATGGAACCGCTTGTCCGAGCCGAGGGGCATGGTCGACTTGACCGTCTTGCTTGGATTGGGAAAGCGTCGCGAATGTGGCTCGCGGTCTTTGGTCCATTTCTTTTTCTTTTTTTTTCTTTTCAGAGTCCATCAGTCCCCTCCCTTTCTGGTCCTTCATGCTCTCCGTGTTCGGTGTGAATTGAGAAAAAACGTTGGCTTGACCAGCCTTCGTCATGATGTTCTGGCGCTGTTTCTGGGTTGGAGTACTGTACACCCAATAGTCAACGTTTGATTGTCACTATTTATATATACTAACCAAGCTTTTGCAAGAATTGGCCACGCATATCGAACGCAAGCTTATTGTCTGATTTGACCACTCGTCCAGTCCAATTCCCCCATATGCAAATTTACAATGGCTACTATACACCTTCACCCGCGGCCGCACCTAACCACCCATTATTCCATCACACCTCACACATCCCTTTTGGCCTCTTCCGCCGCCCCCTTCACCTTTCCCTGCACCTCGGCAGCAGTCTCTTCCGCCTTGCCCTTGACTTCCTCCGCCTTCCCCTTCACCTGGCTCTTGACCTCCTCCGCCTTCCCCTTCACCTGGCCCTTGACCTCCTCCGCCTTCCCCTTCACCTGGCCCTTGACCTCCTCCGCCATCCCCTTCACCTGGCCCTTGACCTCGCTCGCCTTGCCCTTATGGGTAACCGCCTCGGCACTCTGCTTCACCTTCCGCCCCGCAGTAGCTTTCCCCCCCCAACCCTATGCGTCAGCGTTAACGATCTTGGCAGCAGGGCATAACTCGGTCCCGACCCACCGGCAGCTTCCAGCCCCGGAAGAACGACGTGATCCGTAACCGCCCTATCGACCGTCTTAAGCCCGTCCTTGACGGTCTCGGTGGCCGTCTTGCTCCTGTATACGGAGGCGCTGAACGCCCGCGCGGCGTGGGCCCTCGCGCACAGGGGGAGCGCACGTCGCGCAGCTCGCGGAGCAATCAGAGACATTGCGATGAACAGTTGGGGGGGGGGAGGGGGGCGATTTTCCCGATATTTCTGGATGACGGAGGCTGACGAGAAAAGTAAACCAACGTGTGTCTGTGTCTGTGCCTGTGCCTGTACCTGTGCCTGAGCGACGGGATCCTGTGGGTTTATATAAAACAGAGAAAATGGAGTGAAACGGAGTGAAACGGAGTAGACAGAGCACGCAGAGTATACAGAGCCAAGGAAAGAAAGAAAAACGTCGTTGCTTGTCGTGTTGGCGTGCATCCCCCAGCGCGGGGGGGGGTTCATGATGTCATGGAAACCTCATTTGGGCCTAGGCCGCCTGGCGGGGGAGACGGCCCAATTTCGTCGATGGGGTCTGGTGGGTTGGCGGGGGGTGAGACCAAAGATCTGGTACTGGATGACGCGAAGGGGGGAACGAAGCATGCGACGGGATTGGTTGGAGGGGGGAAATAATCGAGATTCGTTGGTGCCGGGGCTTGCTTGTATTGAAGCAGGACGCTGGTGGCGTTGACGTCGGGATCAAGCAGGCTTCATCTCTTGTACGGAGTAACAGCTGGCCTTTTTCGATGCAAGAGTTGGCATGGTAACGGGCAATGAGACATCAGCCTCCCGGGAGAGGATGAGGGAGTCACAAGCGCAAACAGGTGATACAGTGATGGGGGGGTTTTTCTTTATCCCCTGGCAAAGGATTCCCCATACGGGGACGCGGAGCACAGCGGTATTCTATATGCTTCGTCGAGTGACTCTCGTAAGCTGTCACCCGTGCGTCTGAGCACGTTAATGTTCAGCGGGTTCTTTTTTTTCATTTCCTTGCCCGTCGCCTCCAGCAGCACCCGCCTATTTCTGGTCCAGACGCACCGCAGGGCTGTTGCGCATAAAGTTTAGGTCGACCTTGTGGCCTAGTAGCTCTCGGATGTTGGAGATGCCATACTTGATCATGGTGGGTCGCTCGAGAGACAGACCCCAGCCAAAGACTCGCATGTCCTTACTTTGCGAACCGGTTAGCGCGACTGATCGGAGAAATAATGTCCCATGCCTTTGGCCAAAGACTTACGGCAAGCCCATGGATTCCAACATTTCGGCGCGGAACATGCCGCTGTTGCCGATTTCAACGAGCTTCCCAAGCCCCTTGTCTGCAGTACATTAGCACATGACTTGGCAGCATCAAAAAGAGAAAAAGAAAAAGGAAAAAAAAAAGGAAAAAGGAAAAAGAGGGAACAAAAAGGAGCCAAGTCCATAAAACTTACGGTAAGAAAAGATTTCCATGCTTGGCTCAGTGTCTGCCATCACGACACAACGTCTTGGTTAATGCACATCTCCACCAGTGCAAACAATGCCACGTTCAAGACTCCAAAGACTCACAAGGGTTGTAAGCACATTTGTACTTGAGGTCAGTAATGCCCATCTTGCCAAAGAAAATATCCATAAACTAGGCCGACACGTCAGCCAGTGTTCGTGCTCTCGGGTGCCGCCTAGCAGAGTTACCTCCATGAGACCACCCAATGTCAAGTCGTAATCCGCAATTACACCTTCGACCTGGTGGAATTCAGCCAGGTGGGTTGCGTCTACCGTCTCGTTACGGAAAACACGATCGATGGAGAAATAACGTGCTGGGGGCGGACGGCCATCAGGGCCCTTTTGCTGCGCCAGTTTGTGCAGCATGTTGGCACTGATGGCCGTGGTGTGGGTTCGAAGGACGAGTTTGCGCGACTCCTCTCCGGACCACGGGTATCGGTAGCCTATCGAGCCATATTTTCCTTGCTGCGTGGCGAAGTTTAGCAAGGCGTGCCGTGAGCTGGTTCGTTGAGGCGCAAGGGTTACTACCTGATGAACATCCTTGACGTTGTTCCAGTAGGTTTCGTAATCGCTCTTGTCGCTGGGGTCTTCGGCACGGGGCAAATCGGCCGCCTTGGGATCAGATACGTAGAACTGCAGGCTAGTGAGCTTGAATCATTCCGGAACAGTGCGCGTTTGCAAATGATTTTATGTAGCGTTCTTTTCTCCTTTTTAAACAAAACTCCACCTACCGTGTCCTGCATATCTCGCGCAGGATGCTGTTGTGGTACGAAAAGAGTATCGAAATTCCAGAAACCAGACTCGACAAACCTGTAAGCCCACATCATTAGCAGCAACCCACAAGTGCGTGTCGGCCTCGTCGTGATACATCGTACTTATCTGTAGCCATCTCTTGAAACCCCATCTCAAAGAATATTTGCCTCAATTCGGACCGAACCTTGTTCAGCGGGTGCAGAGCACCGGAATGCTGGTCGGCGCCCAGAGCCTTGAAGTTGTATCCCTTGAATGTGGCAGTTTTCCATGAGCCGCTGGCAATCATGTCGGCGGTCAGATCGGTAGCGACCTCGGGGATTTTCAGGGCGAACTTCTCGCCCTTCTCGACCCTGAAGCTGATGATTTTCTGCGTCTTGACCAGCTTGCGCTTCTTCAAGTCGGCCAGCACCTTGGCATCGGAGAAGATCCGTGTCGACTGGATGGTCTGCATCTGTTCTCTGGTCGTGTCCCGAATAGAATCTTTCTAGTCATTGAAATAGGAATCTGTCACTCGATATTCCGCTCGTGATTTTTTTTTTCCTTTTGATCATCTTGAACGTCGGGTGCAGAGCTACTCACAGCAGCCTTGAACTTGCCATCTGCAGCATTGGTTAGCGGGACGGAAGCTCGGCATTTCACTTTGGGCAATAGCTTCAAGGCCTTGATGGCGACGCACCAGCCGTCTTAGATATCCACTTCTCCCTGAACGCTCGTCCCTGACCAATCTTGACCACGTTCTTGTCCCCGATGGTCGCTTCGAGCTGCTGGATAGTCATCCCCTTCACGGCAGTCTGCAAGGCCTCAAAGACGCGGGCCTCGTGGCTGCCATTGGCCGCAATCTGCTCACCCTCGGGTTCCAACAGGGCTTCTTCTCGGTCGATGGTCTCGTACTTGACCATGCCGCGAGAGGCAAGTCTGTCGAGAGCACCCTTGACCTCTGTGGACGGCGTCGTGGGGAAGGCTTCCGACGAAAGGAGCGGCGATTTCTCGTCGACGGCATGGAGGATCTGGGTGGCCAGGTCCATGGCGGGAGTGCCGGTCACAGCCGCCATGATGCGGTAGAATTGGGCTTGCGTCTGGAGAAATTTTCTGGTGGTGATCTGCTGAACAGTGGTAGAGAGATGGAAACGCCGGCCTGAACTGAGTCACAGAAAATTGTCCCCGCCAATCCCATTGACCCCTCACAGATTCTGTGCCCCGCCATTTTGGTGTCAGGTCCAAGCTGCAGACCAACAAATGGCAAGGGACCGTCTACGAAAAAAAAATTAAAAAAAAAAATAGAAAAAAGGTAAGAAAAAAGGAGCAAGGGCAGAGACAAAACGAACCCAAGATGAAAAATCATCTTCTTTATACATGAATTGGGTTCATCCCATTAGGACGCATGTACTACTCGTGGAGCATGGAACGAAACCGTCAATTTCCAAAACCCGTGCTCACCACCATTCAGCCATCCTGTTGGCCAAGCATCTCCTGGACAATCGATAGGAGCCTGATTCACAGACGCAGAAACGGTCAGTGGGCCATATTTCCGCGCAATTATAAGCTTTAACAAAATCACAGCCATCAAGACTTTACTTCCGCAACGATTCAACTCGTGCTCTCATGGCCATCTCGGCTTTCGAGGGATCAATGCGCTCTGCAGGCCCCAACCTCATCATCTTGCCAACGAGATGCATCAGCTTTCCTTGCGGGAACTTCTTATAACTCACAAACTCCCGCAACACCTTTTCCTCGCCGTCAATAGCCTCCTCAACGAGCTGGCGATATTCACCCTCGGATATCTCTTCGAACCATAGACTGTTGTTTTCAATGGCTTCGGTGACACCGCCTCTGATCTCGTCTAGGTATATCGACAAAAGGAGCTCTTTGGCGACTTTGCCCGTGATGTGCTGGCGATGCAAGTGATAGAGAAGTTGTGATAGATCGGCTCCGGGAACCTGTGCGCATTCCCCATTTTCGGTAAAGAAGAGTTCTGCCGAGGCCAAGGGTCCAGCCTTGTAGGTTGTTAACCGGCCCAGCTCATGAATCACCCAGTTGGCAACCAGGGTGGTATATGGTCGAACCCGAGACGGCGGCGAATCTTGTCCTGGACTGCCCGCTTCGAGCCTCTCCTTGACGCCATCCAATACTTGGTAAAAGTATTGAACACGGGCGCCATTATCCGATGTAATCAGTGACAAAGCGTCCTTTGGTGTGAGGCCGTAGACGTCAACCAAGGTGTCAAGCTCTACATCTGGCAAGACAGCCAGGGAACCTTCCAGCTCCTCGATCAAGTCCTGTCCAATGACTAGGGGTGGAATATCAGGATCCGGCATATACCGATAGTCCACTTCTCCCTCTTTGCCACGTAGCCTGCGCGTCTCCTTTGAGCCCAACGACCACCCACGTGTTTCCCCGACAATGGCAACGCCGGCTTCTAGCTCCCGAATTTGACGGTCTCTTTCAGCGATAATCGCATCCTCGATGGCCTTGATCGTGCTCAAGTTTTTAATCTCAGTCCTTGTGCCTAGTTTCCGAGAGGGATCGTCCGTTTTGCGGACCGACACGTTTACATCGGCTCTGAGTCCCCCTGCTTCCATTCCCGAGACGCAGGCATCGACCGTGCTGAGCAATAGCTGGATTTTCCTCACAAAAGCCGCAGCGGTGCGAGGATGATGGAAGTCGGGTTGCGTAATGATTTCGATGAGAGGTATCCCAACGCGATTAAAGTCCAGCCAGTAAACATTGCCCATTTGAGCCAGGGTTTTCGCCGTGTCTTGCTCCAGCTGTACTTGCTTGATACCGACAGTAAAGCTTTGTCCATCTTCCAGCGCGATTCCATCTCGGGCTGACAAGGTGATATGGCCGTTCTTGGCAAAGGGCTCGTAGTATTGCGTAATCTGATACCCGGATGGCTGGTCCCACCAAAAGTAATGCTTTCTATCGAAACGGCTGACTGGTTGAATCTGGCAACGCAGAGCTAATGCAGCTCTGAGAGCCGGAATGAGCGCTTCTTTCTGGAAAAGAGGCTGGGAGCCCGGCATTGACACGTCAAACAAGGCCACATGACTATTGGGTTCATCGTTGAACGAAGTGGTGGCTGGAGAAAAGAGCTTGCGCGCTGTGTTGAGCTGGGCGTGAATTTCGATGCCCACCGTCAGCTCCCAACCATGGACCGTCTGGGACGCGCTTTTCGGCTTGTTCTTCTTGTCTTGCTTCTTGCCCAACCTTGCCTCTTCTTTCAACTGTTTGCGCAGAGGAACTGCAGGTGGTGCTGCAGCTGGCGTTCCAGCAGCTCTTGTCGAAGATGCAGTGCGGAATTGCCCGGGAGCCAGGTAAAGTGATGGCAAAGTCATGCCACGGGTCGGTTTAAAGCAGCGAATAGCAAGGCAGCCCCGTTGCGAAAGTATCCCATTCAAGAGGTACTTTTCAACCTGGGACATGGGCACCCTACACATTCTTTCGCGTGGTGAGGGTGAGAAAAATACAACTTGGTATGCTGGCTCGCCCGCTTGACTCAAAACGTCACGGGTCGGTAAACTGACAAGACTCGCTTTTGAACGTCGCTGGTCTTGTCACCAGTTTTGTCGGTTTCGCCGCCAGTTTCGCGCAGCAAATTTTCGGGAGACCGACACAGGCAACATAGGCTGTGCAGCAAACTGCGGGAAAGTTCACGTTGCAGATGCTTCGAATGCAATGCAAGCTTGGCCAAATGAAAGACGGCCAGAGAGACGCCCCCAGGACGATTGGATGATTCAGATTGCATTCAGATTGCATGTGGGTACAGTACAAGGCACAGGGCTCCACTCCAGAGCGGGAAGGAGTGTTGGAGCTGCTGTGGGGCCACCTGCTGAAGTTGGTCCTGAAGTTGCACGGTCTTGTAACGGAACAAACTCGATTTGAACAACGGCAATCTTGATTCTTGACAGAGAAATGGATGGTCACCAACTGCCCCCAACTGCCCCCGAATTCCACTCCAACCTCATGCATGAGCTCTGCTGTTTGACCAACGGACGCGCTCGGCACCAGTCTGCTTGGCACCAGTCTTGCTTGAACCTTGAGGGGCGGGCGACTAAACGACTAATAGGCAATATCCGTCCATACCACCATCATCATATAGGAGCCCTTTCCCAGCGCGCAGCCTGCGTCGGGCATCATTGGGTTCGCCAGAGGATCAGGGTCATGAAAGCATTGCCCGCAAGTGTTGATACCATATCAGGAACATGTTACACGTCGTGCACCAAGGGACGAGGTCCGTGACCATGGCGCGGCATTTCGGCGGGCAGACAGGAATCTGGAACAAAAGCTTGGGCTCCTATGAGAGAAAAGAAGTCTGGCGCGCCACACATGCACCGTGAACGAAGCATGCGTTTCTATTGCTGCGTCTTCGTTACTTCATGCGTGTCGCTACTTCATCTTGCATCACTCGAAGTACTTCGGCCTGTACCGCAGGCCCGCCTCACCCTCTCGCGGAGCGTGGGATGCAACCCCTACATCATGCCTCCACTAGAAACCGTCCACCCCCCCCCCCCCCCCCCCCAAAAAAAAAAGGTCATGGGAAGGACTTTTACTTCTTCTTAAACAGTGGTGCGTTGAGCTGTTTCAGCGCAATTCATGCCCCGTTCTAGGGACGAATAAAATACCGCCGTCGCCTGATACTGTAAGCCATATGTCTCTGGGTCAGTGCAAAGTTACTGGCATGGCATGCTTCCTGTACCGTAAAGCAGATAACCAGAATACATCAGCCTCGGGTTATTAAAGCCTAGTACACGCGGCTGCCCTTCTTCTCGCGCCCCCTCCCCTCTCTTTTTGCGTATGGGATGGAAATCCTCTTTTCCTTCACTTCTGCCCCTGACCTGTCGCGTTTGTCATTCCAGATTTATGAAAAGATGAGTGCGGCAAACGAAGAGAGCAAGCTTGAGGACGAGACAGCCGAATATTTCGCTCTTCGGCACTTTGAGAACGACGAAGGCGCATCTCTTACGCCGGAAAACGACAACGCGGATGCAGTTTCGCCCAGGACTTGGACCAGCTTAAAGCCGGACTCACCCTCTGACGACTTACATCAAAAGATTCCATCTTGTGCCGTTGTCGAGACCCCGTCACCCATCTCTGTGGAAGTTGTTTCTCCTTGCCCGTCCCCTCACACATCCTGCAAGAACTTCTTGACGGCTACGGTGGAAACCGATTGCTGGGAGGAAGAGGAGACTGATGATCACTACTGTGCTTACACGCCTCCATCATCTTTCTGTGTAACCACGCCACCTGTCCACGAGAATCCTCAAAGCCCGCCAGCATCGGTCAAGCACGGCAAGTCTCTCAAATCAGAGACTAATATACGAGGCGAAAGAAGCGAATCTTGTTACGGCCAAATCAATCCATCCGTTCCACCTGCACAAAAGAATCCTCAGCAGAATACATTCAGACGTCGACCAAGCGTCATGGATTATTTGGTGTCACAAGATGCAACCAGATACTCTTTGCCTGTTCCCGAGGGAATCAACTCGGCGTCTCACAGAATGGCGGAGGGGCGTGCCTTGCCCGGCCAGGAGCGTGGCCCCAGACTTGGTAGAGTTGGAGGTGGCGGCATGTCCAACGTCTTTGTCGGTTATCAAGGCGATGATAAAAGGCCTCCAGAAGAATGGGCAACTCAACAACCTTATTCTCGCCTCTCTGACAATGCTCAGGGCGGTCATATTGACCATGGCTTGGAAGGCCCCTCGTACTGGCCAGGCCACATGCAACCCTGGGATCACAATCAGCCACACGCTCCGTCTTCCAACGTGAGCGTGAGCATGAGCGCGGCTCAGAGTGATGTCCATTCGGAAGTATATGCGGAAGCATTCCATCCTGAACACACTCACCGCTTGGATAGCACAGCCCCTAGCGGATACCAGCTTCTAGCAGCAAAGCTGTCCGGTGACGGTGGTGGTCAGCCCATCACACCGATATATCGTCGTTTCGATGCTCTCACTCACCGTCTGCTGTTGTATATGCAGGATGAGATTGCAGACTTGGAGCGCCAACTCGTCGCTCTCGAGGCAAAGGACACGGTCAAGAGAAGCTACTCTGGAGGCATTATACCAGCTTCCCGTCGTCAGGATCGCTGGATAAATGGCAGCCTGTCGGACCAAAAAACCGAGATTCTGGGTCTCATCGGCTACAAGCTGAGCCAATACAGTTGAGTCTCTGCGGCCTTTTATTTTCCTTTCCTTTCCTTTCTTCTGCATCTTCTTCTTGTCCTTTCCACAGCTGACGCCGCTTGGAAGACCAGGTTCTCGCATCGTTCTGTAAAGTTCAAGACATTCCGGTACCCACGTGGCGGGACATCCACACGTACAAAACCTATCTCACCACCAGCAACCTGATTGTAGATGACGAGACACGCTTTCTCGATGCCTCGAACGATCTGATGGTGCTGGCGAGCAAAAGCCAGTCAGTCCACGACTTTGATGCTGCGGGAGACGGACCGACGCCAATGCCGCGGGCGGTTGAGGACCAGCAGTTCCCTACCATGTTCAAGGACAACGGCAGCCAGCCATCTACACGGGCCGAACAAGCTTCATCGTCATCAAGACCGAATGATGAAATGCTCGTGCGACTCGCATGTGCCGGGGTTTGCATCGTATTCGTGCCCATCATGACCTTTGCCGTGATTCCTAGTTTTCTGGGCCGCATGGCCGTCGTACTTCTTGTTGCGCTTGGCGTCGGTGTGGTAATGGAGCAGTCCGGCGTGATGCTGGATGCGCAGCGGCGCAAACCGGATTGGATTTTGTATTTGGGGCTGTACTTTGGGGCAATGGCCGTAGTGGCTGGGGCTGTGAAGTAAATACTTGAACTGGGTCATAACAGCTGGGAGGGCTACGAAGATGGCTACGAGGATATAAATGGACAAAGTCTCGGGTACCAAAAAAGGCGTTTGCGGCGCGCGTGTATTTGGCAATGAAGGTATCTGTTTGCTGCAACCCCATAGCCCATGAGCACACATCATGGTGAACTCGCAGCCTCGCTTTTCCGTCTAAGATGTGCCTCAATCAAGTCTGGTACAAGCGAGGCACGACGACCGGCAGCACAATGCCTCTTTGCACCCTATTTCCTCGAACCTGGATTCTCGTGGCTCTCCGGCTTGCGTGGACGCCGAAGCCCGTCCTAGTGACAGTTTGACTGACCAATGGCATTGCTTGGTGCCAAGAAGACCTAGACAACTCTCGAGTCTCCACCAAGACCCGTTGAACGAAGCCCTCCTGCTCCACCGAGTGCCCACAGCCTGCCCACCAAGCCGATTCATTGGCCTAGGGCTTTCGACGTGAGGACCCAAAAAACCCAATACGATCCATCTCACAAGCACAGTTCACGCAAAGCATGACAAATTGAAACAACGCGACACGGGACAACAATATCCGGGCGGATGGTTTAGTGGTATAATACTCCCTTAGCATGATTACACCTACCAGGTTTTCATTGGGAGTGGTCCGGGGTTCGATTCCCCGTTCGTCCAAGTTTGCGGTATTAATTCCGCGTTATACCCTCATTTTTCGAACTTTGTTTTTCTCTTGAACTCCACTTTTTTTTGCCTCGTCTTCCAGATGGAAGTCACTTTCTACGCGGTAGTCGCGCGGGTTAATTCTACAGAATACCCGAAACACGGTTTTGCTGCAAGTCAGCCTGAAAAGTCTTGAGCACGCTCGTTCTAGCTTTTCGTTTTGTATTTCTTTTTCCTCTGTTCTTTGGATATGGAAGTACTTGATGAGATTCAAGTGGCCATTCTAGCATCTGATTGGGCGAATGGTTTAGTGGTATAATACTCCCTTAGCATGATTCATCCGAATAAATTCGCGTTTGGGAGTGGTCCAGGGTTCGATTCCCTGTTCGTCCAAGAGTGTTTGCACGCTCTCCTTCAATCTTTTTACCCCCTCGGTAAAGAGTACGAGCGTGCGAATAAACGGGTCAGATTCGTGATAACTCCACTCCATACGGAGTCTCCAGTCCGGACAACGCGTGTCTGTCGCCCAAGACCGCAAATATAGCAACGTCGTCGTTGACCGGAACTTGTCCAACGGCATGTCTATACCTTTCTTTGGCGCTGTGCTGCTCTTTTGCTAGGTGAAATGCTGCGTAAATCGTGCGGAAGCCCCAGCAACGAAAGCAGCAAGCATATCTTGGCAAGACAGCTTCAACGGCTGGGATTGATCAAGACCGTGAGCAGAGCGCCCTGCAGAGAGTGATGTCACCACGGAAACTGAGCCCAGAAGAGCCCATATCATACAATATCTCAATCCGACGATAATGGTCAACGGGTTGCGCACAATGGTTCAAATCCAGTGTCTCATCCAGACCACCATGGCATTCGTCCCGCGGGCCTCGTAAGACGTGAAAGACCGGGACAACAAGCATGGCCATGGCCACCGCACGTCCCGTCACTCACTTTTCTCTGACCAGAAATTACATTCAGGCATTCAAACGGGGCGTGAATGGTTCCTCTCAGGAGTCACGGGCTCCTGCAAAAGCCGCAAAAGCCCTGCCAACTGTCACTCCCGCGCCAACAAGCCCAGGCAGCTGTCTCTTCACTAGCTACCACCTGGCGGGCCCTTATATATATCCAGGACTTGCTGGCTCGCGCCGGGAATACAAATCTGGAGTCTGCTCGCTCACCTTTTCAAAAACAAAACAAACAAGCAAAATCCTGAGCCCTAATCTTGTGTCCCTCGACACCGCATCCTCTCTGCCTGTGATGTCCAAACCTCCTCTGCAGGTATGTGCAACGCCTACTCCATCTCGTCTTTCATAATTCTGGTTGTCTCCCTTCTTTTCGAGAGATGAAATCCCTCGTCGTGCCATCCGTCTCTGCGGACACCGCTGAGATGGCGTTGCCACGACATGCCATTTCAGAGAAACGCTCGTGTCACCCCTTACAAACCGACGGCTACTGTGCTCGTTGATGAAACGTGGAAAGCCGCCTCGCCAAATCGTCGGACACATCTCCTCCTCTTTTTCTCTCATTCTCATGGCTGACAAGCACTCATGTTTTCCAAATTCTAGGCTTCGTAGCATTGCCCACGCTCGCACCTCTTTTCCCGTCTGCGAATCCCTCGTCTTCTCTCCAGGCCCGGATTTCAGGAAAAAATGCCTTCCTCCATCATGACCTTCCTCACCGGCCTTGCTGCCCTTTTTGTCGCCTTTGCTGGAGCCAGTGCTCAAACCTGGTGTAAGTGCCAACGCCATGCTCCGTACCGAGACAAGAAGTGCTAACCTCACATTCGCAGCCAGCACTTGGTCTTCCACCACTCTTCAGCCCCTTGCGATGGGAACTTCCACCCTCGACGGTGAGTGAACAGCGTCCTCCAAAGGGATCAGCACCCCCCAACCCCAGCGCTGACAGACCGACCATTAGGCGCTCTCCTCGTTTCCATCAACTATTGCACCGTCATTGTCAACACGCAGTGCCAGGTTTCCGTCACCACATCTCTTCCTTCCCAAGCGTCTCCTGTGTCTTCCACCCCCATCCCGACAACCAGCCCTACAATCCCGTCTGTTCCCATTCCTACGCCCTTCTCGGTCCCCCCGTCTGCTGCAGCTTCCAGCCCAGAAGCACCTCCTTTGACTGCAACGCAGACTGCCAGCTACGGCAGCGAGACGACCGACACGACCCAGGCGGCTGCTACTACTTCTTCTTCATCCGCAGGCACCTCTGTCGTTACTACCGCAGCAGCAGCCGGCATCAAGGCTCTCCCAGGAGCTGCCTGGGATGCCGCCATCCTCGCCATTGCTGTCCTTCTCTGAGTGAAAAGGGGTTTCTGCCCCCTCTTTTTGTGTCTCGTCGTTGGTACTGTTGTCTTGGATGCTTCAAGACTGGCCATTTGGTTACTATTCACTTCTGTTTTTGAATCCATCTTGTCTCTGCTTGCAGGGAAAATAGTTTCTTGAGCCACGACAAACCAGGCACACTGAGTTATTCTTTCTTTTCATCTTTCCGCTTGCATTGCATTGCATTGAATTGCATTGCACTGCACAGTGGTTGCCATATTGTACGATGTTTGATTTCGAGACCCATAGCTAGAGTCGATGCCTATATACGCATCTGAAATTGTTCCGCAAGAGTTACCGAATAGCAAGAGTATCCCCGCTGTTTATTCAATACATCAAGAGTGACAACCGCCTCTGCTGCCAAAGCCCTTGGAGAAACGCATTTTCCAGCTTGCAAAATTCTCGTACACGTCTTTTGGCTACCCGCCCACGACCATCTCTCCACACACACCTTCGCCAACACAATAGCCCAGGCAAAACGTGGGCTTCAGTCCCAACCGATTCACGCAGTCTCCTGGCATATCGCTCCCATAACAACCCTGTGTCAGAATGACATGACATATGCATGTCAGAGTCAGTTAAGAATGAACAAAGAAGAAATACAGGCCCACATACATCTATAGAAACCAACTCTGCAGAAGAGCCACCCGTCATGTCCCAAGCCTCCAGCAGGCCGTTTTGACGCAGTCCTCCCAACCTCATCGCAAGCACCGCCGAATCAACAATCAAGCGCAGATCGGGCACCCTTCCCTAACTTTGTCCCGCAACAACCTAGCTCTCGTAACCTTCAAACCCACAGAGTAGCGCCCGGATTCGCGAAACTCGCCTCCGAGGTCGACGTCCACTCGTCTCCCCTTGTAGATCAATTCCATCAGGTGGCTCACATGAAACGCGTGACTGCAGGCAAAGCCGACTATTGTTTCCATTTCGTATTCTGTAAAGACTTCGTGGCAGCTAGCACAGCGCCCCTGTTGTGGTACCGCGCCGCTGTGCCTGTCGTGCCCGCTGCCCTGGTCGCCTGGTGCCACAGGCACTCGTTGTTTGTTAGGGGTTGCTGCTGCTGCTGCTGCTGCTGCTGGGGTATCTTCGCCGCCCGGTGACAGCACCTGAAACTTGATGCCTCTTTTTTGGCCGCATCTCAGCCCGTTTTGCGCCGCGGCGAGCTCGCTTCGCAACACCTTGGCTACCCCCGAACTGATACTGTATTGGAGCTCATGCTCCTTCATCATGTGTGTAAGTCCTTCTCTCAGGCCGGGAATCTCGAGTCCCTCCGGTATCCTTCGCACAAGAGTAATCGGGTTAATGGCAGTTCCGACCTGCTCTAGCAACGCCCGAATGAAGTTTGGCTTGTCCATGCTGTAATCGAGAAGATGGTCCCACAGGTCCGGGTCATCCTGCTCTTTGGCGAACTCGATGGCCTTTTGTACGTTCTTCAACCGATCAATGATGAGATACAAAGCCCTGTTCATCTGTCCGGTTTTGGAGTACAGGTACACTAGCTCGTCATAATACGAGTATGATTCGCATTCTTGAACAGCCTGATGCGATCCGTTAGCTAAGAAACCAGCCCCCAATGTAACCAAAACTATGTTTCTTTTTTTTCATGACCTTACCTTTTCAAATGTGTACGATGTGGAAGACTTTAAAAACTCCATGAGAAGCCCCGGATCGAACTTGGCAAAGAGATGAACAGCTAAGTCGGCGTATTGGTCGACCAAAGATTGACTATCCATCACCAACCGGTCAATGTTCTCTGCAGGATGCTCTCGTATTCCCTGTCCCCGCCACAGCCCCTTGAGGTAGAAATACAAATACAACGGTAGCTTTTTCGCAGTCAGTTGCTCTACAACGACGTCTGGCCGAACCAAACCGTGCTGGGCCTCATCTACCAGAAGAGTAATGGCCTCGGAAGTTGCCTCTGCCAACTCCTCCTTGTTCATTTGCGGAGAAACCCTGAGACCGATGAAACTGGGAATATCATCCGCGACGGCCTCGGCAAGATGTCGGTCTCGGATGAGCCGAAACACGGCATCGGCATCGTGGAACCTAATGAAGCACTTCAGGGCCTCCCGATGGCGTCCACTGATTTCATAGAGGCGGGCTAAGCTTTCCATCACAATGAACCAGTCCCGTCCCTTTTCGCCGTCCTCGACGCTATCCTGTCGAACATCTCGGAATTTTAGTTGGTTCTCCAAGGCCGTCGTGATGGCGCCGACGTCAAATAAATCCGCCGACCACCGGTTGAGCAAATCCTTGAAGCAAGGTTTGTCGTTCTGGATGTAGTGTCCCAATACCACCTCATACACGGCTGCTGGAAGAGGTGGATGCATGGGTCGCGAGGGTATGTGAGGCGTGATTTCGTCAAAGTGCTTGGCTCCTGCGAACGTCCAGACCCATTTCTCCCATCGATCCGGAGTGGTCAGGACCTTCCCACACACCTCGCCCGCTAATCGCCAGTTCTTTTGCTCTATGAGTTGTTGAATCCAGAGCTCCCCAATCCGTCTCTTCTCCTTTGCCGCATGAGAATTCAAGTCTTGCTGGGTAGATTCTGCAATGGAATCTCCGTCGTAAAAGTCGTCTGAGATGGTAGGTCGCTTTGCAGCTTGTACTTGGACTGTGTCAGCATGTTTCTCAGAGGTAGCGGAGACAAGGTCGGGGTTTTCCTCCAGCAGCTCCCAGGCTTGCCGGTATTGTTCATGATCAACAAGCCAAGCCAAATGGTCTGCCAAGTCCCTCTTTGTGCCAAGTATGCAGTCATAAGGACTATGCATGAATATCTTGATGCCCGGCTTTGCCAAACTCGGGTGAACAGCCACTGGTCCCGTTTTTGCGCTCTGCCCTCGCCGTATGGTGCCAGCAGTACTAACAGTATGGGATCCTGAGGCGGCATCGTCGCCGCTTTCCTTGCTCATTATACTGGCCCCGGAGCCGAATAGGGACTTGGGATTGATAGCAACATTCCACATTTCGTTACCCAGGCCAGCTAGTGTCTCCAGCGTGCCTCTCGACACAGCCGTGGAAGCATCGGAATGGGCAGGAAGAACGCCCAGGTGATAGTCAGCAGCACCCAATCGCTCAAATCGACTGACTCCAAGACGGTCTTTGTCGATTTCCATCTGTGAATCCAGATCAATGAGCCTCAATTCTGGCGGTTGGTTGTTTTGGCGGCGACGTATGCCGCCAACTGGTTCGCTGCCGGTAGACCCTGAGGACGGTCTTGACTTGTGCCTTGGACTTGTTGGATGGTCCAACTTCTCGGGGTCATCCTCCGTTGGGCAGAAAGCAAGTACCAGGAGCGTGTTTTGTGTGTATAGCGATATGCCGGATATTATACAATCCATTCGCAAGCTTTCAGGTCGTCATCAGTACGCAATCCTAAATGGGGAAGCGTGAATGTGCGGCGGTTCGTTGATTGGAACAACTCACATCTTGGCTACCTCGGCTCGTCCAAATGGTTTTGCCTGATCCTGTCTTCCCGCGCCCGATTCTCCAGGATGGACGTGAATGATCCAGATTGTACCGCCCCAACCCACGAGAAGCCTTTCCATTGTCTTGTTTAGGGCAGAACTGGCTGAGCCCCCAGCAACATCGTTTGATGAGGGTGCTTCGTCGCTCTCGACAGCTTTTTCATCGATCCACTCTACGCGGCCCTTCCAGACACTTGCCATTGTCTCCCACTCCTCAGTTTGTGGCCTATCATAATGGCCAATTCTCCGCCATGCGCCCTCCGAGTCAGAATTTTCGAGGTGCAATTTAGAGCGCATAAACTTGATTCCGTATTCATTCAGCCACGCCACATATTTTCCGGAAAGTGACCATTGGATGCTGGAAATGGCGCCCTCCCCCGAGTGAAGCACATTATCCTTTCCACTGCTGGTTCCAAGACCCATGCTCCCCAGCCACCCCGATGCAGCAGCCACGGCAGTTCCTGTAGTTGTGGAAGTACTTCTCCCTTGCCTACCGCCTACTGTCAGGATTAGTTGGCCGGCCAGGCCACCTGACAAATATGTTCGGTCAGATTTGAAGTCGGGAGACAATGCCACAGCTTGAACTGGCCTCGCAAAGTTCCGTAGGTGGACGTCTTTGACATCTAGAAGCGATTGCACGCACACGTTGCCATCTATAGAGGAGGTGGCAATATAAATTTCGTTGGAAGGTATTTTTGGTAGCTGTATCGGATCTTTGCGTCTTCGAGAAGCCCCCGCAGGAGATGCGTCTGGCCTGGAACTGGCTTGCGACTGAGATGGTTGGACTCGCGTCTGTGATTCGACTCTCTCATTGTTGGACGGAGGGGGAAATGGTGAGATTGAGATGCTGGTGACTGATGCCGAGTGTGCATGATACACACGAAGAGGTTGCAAACTGGGGAGTTGGATGACGTGCTGCGAGTAAACATCAGTAACCAAGATTGATTTGAACACTGATATGATTTAACAACGAACAATATTGCCATTGTGAGTCCCAACAATCTGGTGGAGCGTGATAGGTCAGTATGGACTCCCCATGCGGCTGACAATGGGAGATAGGAGCTGCAAACCATTTTATCTCCTCCCACTAGAAATGTGCTTGTAGCATCGCCGTTCCGGTAGAGCCCACCCAAGTTTTGTGTGAGACGGGCATATTTCAATCTGGGTTCCTCATCCTCGTCCTCATCCTCATCCTCGTCCTCGTCATCGTCATCGTCCCCGTCCTCATCTTCCTCATCTTCGTCATCTTCGTCATCTTGCTCTTCCCTGTCGTCTCCGCCCGCAGTACCATCGAGTATTTTCGCTGTGGCCTGGTTACTTATTACTTCGCCGTGCACTGGCGCTTCGGCATCAGTCTGACAGGTCGTCGGGTCAGTAATATGATGATTGCCGTCGTTGGACTCAGGGGTTTCCACAGCGTCAGTCTCGCCCTTTCCAACTGCGGCATTGGCATCTCCGCCAGATTCGGATTCAATTTTGACCGGTTGGTCGCCGTCAGCTTGGTTGAGCTGGCTCGTCATTGTGATTGCCACCTCGATATCATCATGGGTTCGCTCCAGGTCTCGGGAAGCGACGGAGCGAATAAGCTTGACTATGTCATGCGGAACAATGGTAGGCTCCAAATGGTCGCAACCGGCCCTTCGAAAAAACTTGTGGCAAAATTATGTAGATATCACAAGCATTTCTCATCCATGACCGATGCGCGAAGACAAGTCGTTTCTCTGGTAGCACCCAGCGAGCAAGCTCGTGACGTCGTAGCTGGAAGCTGCCCAAGCGCCGGACAGCTGAGGTACCTACATGTCTGGTACCTGGCAGGGCCACTCATGCCCGACGTGCACTCTTATCGATTCAAATTATCTTATCGCTCACATCCATGATCCAACCACCAGTGCACAGTGCGCACTGCGCACGCTCTTTCACTGTCACTATTCATCGCAGGGCCGTCCTGGGTCAACCCTGGAAGCAGGAAAGGAGGCTCCCGTTTCCGCCACGATGCTCTAATCCGGCCCTGTTTTCATGAGCAATTACCTCCTCAGCTTGCCGCTTTCCGTTTGCCTGGACTGATGCCGCCTATGGAGCCCCATCAACATCAGCATGGCTTCGACCAGGTCCCTCGGGCTGCATCACCCGTCAGGGCTGCGCCATGCCATTGCGGAACAGTTGCTTCCCCCCAATCCTTCTCCTTCACAGTACAAGTGGGAAATCATTCCAGATGAAGACGACCATGGCTCAGTGGAAGACGAGCTTCTGACAACTCAAGACAGTGTGATATGGTGTCGCGGGGGCATTGTCCAAAAAACATTCAGATTCTCACTAGAAAAGGAGCCCATTACCCAGGCGCTGATGGCCCGCTTTCCATCTTCACACGATTCATGGAAACCTGATCGGACCGACCAGGCTAGCTCTAGCTCTGGCCGGAAGCCCTCGCGCAACACGCCAAGACTAGAGAAAGCCTTGATTGTTTTCCTCAAGACTCAAGCCCATGTCTTCTTCCTCTCGGGTACAAGCCATACCATCCACATGCCTTTTGAGGTGGAATCTGCTTGTGCAGGACCAGTTGGAGTTGTTATTCAGAGGAAGCAGAAAGCTGAGAACGTGGCACCGATAACCCTCAGATTTCCTCGAGTGCCGCCCAACTCCTTCGTCTCGTCACAACTTACCGCCCTTGACAGCTCACAGCAAACTGCATTTTCCGTAGAGAGTCTAGGAAAGCCCAAGTCTCTTCCTTTAGGACTAGGCTCGACCCTGGAAAACATGTGGGATGCTCCAATACAGACCCAGCAGTCACACTGGCCTCGTCTGGTTTCGCTTACAGACCCTTTGTCCGACATTGGCCTCGTCGTTTGCGAGCAGGCACACAGTTCTCAACGCGAATTACGAAGGGCCAAGCACAGGAGGCTGTCCTTCCTCAAACCTGCAGAAGAAATTCTTCACATTGAACAAATTTTCTTGCCTGGGACGGATTGTGAAAGCCTCAAGAATCCCCTCATCCTAGGAATCACTGTAAATCGGGAAGACGGGTCATACACAGTTTGGAGCTTGACTTATCTTGATCATGAGGACCCTTTTACCGGACACCAGAAGAAGGCCAAGAACAAGGCCAGCAGGCGTCGAAGCTCGATGCCTCCCCCGGGCTTCACGAGCGGATCCTCGACCCCTGTACAGCAGAGCTACCGGGAGAGTTTTGGAGCACCTATGCCTGGGAAGCGGCAGCGCAAAAGCGACAAGGTCGAGAAGCCCTTGGATTTGGTGTCGTCGCTTGAGCAGCAAGATGGCGAAGGCGCTGGTTTTACACGCAGAAGCTCTCGTCGACTTAGCTCCATGTTGGCCCGAGCCGACTTATCAACCTCCCACGATCGATCTGTGTTTGCTGACCAACCTCCTATTTCTTCTTCGGCAGCAGCTAAACGTAACGACTCTCACGGAAGCCGTCACGGCCGTTCCAGCTCCAGCTTCCACCAGCAGATTCATCCCAGCCTTGGCAGCTTACTTGAGGCCCCGCTTGATGTTGGATTGGACGAGGGCCTGCACAATATGGCACTTGATGACCACGACTTTGATGGGCTGCAGCATGAAATCCGGTTCACGAGAATTCAGACAATTGCGTTGGACAGCTCCAACGTTCGGTATTCAACTTCTGCTATGCCTTCTCGGAGTCAAACCAAAGTGTTCATTCTCACAGCCCCGCCTTTCACGTTGGATGAGCATCAGCGAACACAGCTGCTCATTGGAATACAGGAGCCATTGGAGAAACGACTTCAGATGATAACCCTATTCGTGAAAGCACATGAGAAGCCCGACCTCTTGACGACAGCCACTGCCAAGGCAAGGGCGGCTTGCCCATATGTTTCTATCTCTCCGGGCCAGCAATGGAAAGTTCAAAGCGTCGTGGATTCTTCCAAGCTCGTTGACGGAAACCTGTCTGCTATCCTAGTCCTCTCCGACTCCAAGGATGGACGACATGAACTAAGCGTTCAGGCTCCTTGGCTCGAGCTTACCAAAATCTCTCTTTCTTCATTCCATGTTGAAGATACGAGAAGCGTTCAATATCGTGGTAGAGTTGCTGATCCAGATGTTAAACAAAGAAAGTCAGAGATCATGGACCTCGAAGGCGGTGGAGTAGTTGAAATTCGGCATCCACGCAAGCGTGGGCTTGTCGATGTCGTTGATGGACACGGTCGACTCCACATGTTGAGAATCCAACTACAGCCAGCTTGTCCTCAGGTCTCCAAGGTCTTGGAAATTTGTAAAAGCGTCCTCCCTGATGCTTTTAGCTGTCGTATCCATGCGGGATGGTTGCATGTTATGCAATGGCTTCAAAGCCGCAACGAAAACTTGGCTGTTATTGAATGGTCCGCGATAGTCGTCCTGCTTCTAGGTTCCTTCCTTAATCTTGGCCGCGAGGGCAGCACTCTGCTAAAGTCAGCACAACTTCCGGTCCGCAGAAGACGGGCGGCATCCGGTTCGCTTGGCAGTATACGGGAATCAGAGGATTGGAAGGCTCTAGAATTAGGGGAAACTGCAAACTCGCTGGGTTGTCCGGTATGGATGATGAACAAGGGTTGGCAGTGGGCTCTTGATGAAGACGTTGATGACGCTACGTCTTCTCAAAGCGAAACTTGGATGAGCGCCAAGTTTCTCTCCAGGCATATTTCTTTGGCAAAAGATTACATCGACTCTCCTCAGGGAGTCGCGACCATGGGTCCAAACGGATACATGCCCACTTCCCTTGGCCGGTCATCTGAAACGCGATGCAAAGTGGCCGTAGACATATTCATGGCTCTGCATCTCCTGCTAGAGGAAGCGAAACTAGATATCACCACGCCCGAGTACGTCTGTCCAGGCAGAACCGATCTCCGGGTGCTGCTATGCCAGATCGCCAGGTGGCTTCAATGGCCCAACTTTTCAGGCATTTACGAATTAGGCATTCAAGAAGAAATTGACCCGCGCCATGATATCGGTACGAGATTCCGCATCTTATCCATTATGGCGCGCGCGAAATTGCTGACCAGCAGCAGAGCTCAATTTGAAACCGCCCATTCCGCAACCGCCGGTGCGACCGGACGTTCTAGAGTGGATCCAAAGCCGCTTCTCTGGCATCCGTGGAAAGCCTTACCTGACGCCTGCGGACATATACTACGCCAGCTCCCGTGTTTCCGAGGCCGACAAGCTCGAGGATAAGAAATGGAGTTCTATCACGGCCCGAACTCTCATGTTCAAACGGTTTTTCAAAGTTGTCAAGCCTAAATCAACAGCAGTTGAGATGGTAGAAGCGATGCAAGCGTGCGGTTTTACGAATCTAATTCTCCAAACGCTTCCAGAAGCCGTTCTAGTGCCACTACAAGACGCGATTTCACTGTGCCAACCACATCCGCCCCCGGATTGGTCCAACGAGTTATTGGACTTGGTGAAGCGCAGCGATATCAGCCTGATCATGAAACCTGGAAGGCGGCCGCGTCACGCTCTAGCAAATATTCTGGCGCCTACTCACGTGGCTACGTGGGATTTCAGGCTGCTTTGCCAGAGTGTGGACGAGGCTAATAATCTCGGAAATGATGATGGCGAGGCTACAGAACGTCAGGCTGTCATCCGATCTTTGTTCAAAGACGACCGTCGCTTGAACGAAGCCCAAGACTTGCTCTCAACCCACAAAGCTAGGGTAGTGCGACTGGTTCCGGACCCAAGTTGGCCAGAAAGTGAGTACCTGGAGAAACAAAAGGAGCTGGTGTCAAAGATTGCAACAGGCACGCTGGCAATTCCAGCTGGACGGGCGTTGCTGTACTACAGCTTGCGCTACCCGCTTATGACGCAAAAGTTCCACGTCGGAGGGTTCAACTTGAACTGCATTGTGAAGCCGGCAAATGTGACTGTCGGAGTCGACAAGTCGTTGTTTACCGAGGAGAAGGTCTGCTGGGGCTTTTTCCACCAAGGTGTCGCGGCTGGACTGGCTATATCACCGCAAGCCAAGGGAATCGACACGTCTTGGATCTTGTACAACAAACCCGCACAAGACCTGAGCAATCGACACGCCGGCTTCTTGCTGGCATTGGGTCTGAACGGCCACTTGAAAGGCGTAGCCAAATGGGTGGCGTTCAAATATCTCACTCCCAAGCACACCATGACCTCGATCGGGTTACTTTTGGGCTTGGCGGCGTCTTATATCGGCACAATGGATTCTCTTATTACACGGCTGCTCTCTGTTCACGCCACGCGTATGCTGCCTCGCGGTGCTGCAGAGCTGAACCTGTCGCCACTGACACAAACTTCTGGGATTCTGGGCATTGGCCTTCTCTATTGCAATAGCCAGCACCGACGAATGAGCGAAATCATGCTCTCCGAGATTGAGCACATTGATGAAGAGGACGAGGAAGAACCTCTGCGAAGCGAGTGTTATCGTCTTGCTGCTGGTTTTGCGCTGGGATTCATAAACCTGGGTAAAGGGGGTGATCTCAAAGGGTTGCACGACATGAAGCTGACGGAGAAGCTCATTGCTCATGCCACGGCAACAAAGAGTGTCGAAATTGTCCACATACTCGACAGAGCCTCCGCTGGTGCAGTCATGGCCATCGCCCTAATCTTCATGAAGTCTGAAGACCAGGTGGTGGCCCGGAAGATTGATGTGCCCGATTCCGTCCTTCAATTTGACTACGTGCGACCAGATATACTTCTCCTCCGCACCGTGGCCAAGAATCTGATTCTCTGGTCCAAGATTCAACCTACATTTGGCTGGATCCGCGACAATCTCCCGAGCCCGTATCGACATCGACATAGGCTGCAAGGCACTAGCCAGCTGCGCTCCGTAGATCTTGCCTTCTTTAGCATATTGGCCGGGATCTGCTTCTCGATTGCCCTTCGATATTCGGGAAGCGCTTCCATCAAGGTTCGCGATTTGTTGGTGCACTATCTTGATCAGTTTATGCGCATTTCCAAGATTGAATCGACGACGCGGGCTCAGCCGGATGCAGCACCACTTTATGACGAAGAGCTTACGCGTTCAAACGCCCGAACGTGCCAAGATATCCTCGCTCTGTCTTGTTCGATAGTCATGGCTGGCACAGGAGACGTAGTGGTTCTGCGGCGTCTCCGCTCCCTTCACGGCCGCGACACACCAGATGTTCCTTTCGGGTCTCATCTAGCGGCACACTTGGCTATTGGTTCCCTGTTTCTAGGATGCGGCACGGTGACTTTTGGCACCAGCGACATGGCGATTGCCGCTTTGCTGGTCGCCTTCTACCCCATTTTCCCGACCAGCGTGATGGACAACCGATCGCACCTGCAGGCCTTTCGCCATTTCTGGGTCTTGGCTACAGAGCAGCGATGTTTGATCGCCAAAGAGGTGCTCACCGGTCAGCCGGTCTCCGTGCCCGTCCAGATCAAGATGAAGCAGGGTTCTTGTTCGTCTGAGCTCACTCTCTGCCGCACTACTCCATGCCTTTTGCCGCCTCTTGACCAGATCTCCAGCCTGTCGACTTCATGCGGCCCGCAGTTTTGGGACGTGACGCTGGATTTTTCCAACAAGGAACGGCGATGCGCTTTTGCCCGCACGCAAAGCATATACCTGCGTCGGCGCCCGCCGCTCGAGGGATCCTTTGCCTCGACCCTGCGAACCTTGGGCAGCGACAGCAAGGGGACCAACCCCCTGGAATGGATTTTTTCGCTGGAGCAGCTGCAAGGCGTCAGCCATGTGGAAAAGGCGGCATTGCTAGATGGAAACGAAGACGGGCAGGAAGTCGGACTTGCCGTGGACGCCAGAATGGAGATGCAAAGGGGGATTGCAGACGGCGGCGATCGGGAGCGTTTCGAGGGAGCGAGACTTCTCTTTGAATGGGCATCTGCCCGGGAGAGACTGCTCAAGGACAATACGAGTCCCGGCATGCATGACAGCCAGGCGACCATAAAGGCAGACGTCTCTGACGCTGACGAGACGGCCGACGAGACGGCCGACGACAATGCTGTATCGCATGACCCTGGAGACAATGTATGGTGGATGCGGGACACTGCCATCGAAGCGCTCAAGGGGCAAGTTTGGCTGGCCGCCAGAGAAGGGGAGTAGGAAAAACAGTGGCCAAACGAGGAAGCTTCAGCCGCGAGGTTTTGACCAAGGCTGTAGCATGTAATAGCGAGGGGAGCCTGTGAATAGATTCATAGAGGGCCGAGGGGCTAATGAAATGAAAGCCGGCCATGACCCGCGAGGCTCCGGACGAGAATGCACAAGTCACGATGTAGAGAAACAACAATGCCTCGCATGCCCGCCGTACTGGAAACTACCCGATGAACAGATCGATGACCTTTGTATCTATCTACCCATCTTGCGCTTTGCCCGCCGCCTCCTCCGGCAAAGTCTGGTCCCATCCATCATCCTCTACGACACTCCAAGCCGCATATTGTCCAGCCAGCTCCTGAAAGAAAATGAGGCAAATCCGAAATCAAGAGCACACAACGCCATGCAATGCTAACCGCATCACCAGAGAGCAAAGGATAAATCACGCAGAACAAGCCACTTCGTCTCCTTGACCCGTGTCTTCCTGGGTAGAGTGTGCCTCCCCCCTTTTCCCCGTTGACAACCGAATATTACGGCGCGTCCGAGTGCGACTTGCCAGACGAGCTGGACGAGGTTCCGGTAAAGGAGACGCCCAAGCCGCCCCGTCGCGCACGACGGACTGCGTACCAGAACTTTTCTCTTCCTCCTTTTCTTTTTTTTTTTTTTGGCACACGGTTCCCTTGGTTGCCGTCGACAAGAGGTGGGAAATCCTGCCGTCAGTGTCGGTGTGAAATTGGTGCGAATCAGCCCACCCACCCCCGTGCGACAACGCACAAGCACAACACACAACAAACAATCTGAGAGTTGGGGGAAATGAAGAAAATAAAAGTGTGGTAGAGTGGCACCAAGTAGGGGAAGGGGGCGAAATCGCTCATTGTGGTGGAAATTGAGAGAAAAAAAAAAGGGGGGTGCTTCAGACCCCCGGGTTTACTTGGACACGGCGGCGTTCAAGACCTGCGTCCTGAAGAAGCCGCCCTTTGTCTTCTCAATGACCTGCTGGTAGACATTGTTGGGGGGGTGGTTCATGATGACGGTGCCGTTCTGGCTGTCAATCTTGGCGTCCAGCCTAGTCTCGCGGATCAGGTCGACGATCCACTTCTCGCCCTCGTCCGGGTTGAGCCCGAGCTTGGCGCTCAGGTCGCGAATGTTCATGCGGCTAAAGATCTTGCAGTAGCTCTCGCAGATGAGGTGGCGGGCGGCGTTGACAAAGGCGTCAGCGGACGAGGCGAGGAAGAAGTCGCTGCGGCAGACCTCCTCGGCCTGGTGCAGGGCCTCGCGGGCGGCGTTGAAGTCGTGGGCAATGTAGAGGGCGTTGACGAACTGCGTCACGGGGTCGGCGTACTCGTAGGCCTCCTGGCGGACGTAGCGGACAATGTCCTTGAGCTGCTTCTGCTGCGTGGAGCTGCTGCGCGCGCGGTTGCGGCCCGTGATGACGGCGGCGATGAGGTACCGCAGCACCCAGGGGCACGACGTCTGGATGGTGTTGATGTAGGCGGCGGAGAAGAAGGTGTCGAGGATGGGCTCGCGCGCGCCCTCCCAGTTGAAGAGGGGGAAGAGGGACCAGTGGATCAGCGTGGTCCGGTGGTCGAGCTGCGCGCGGGGGTTGTTGAACAGCTTGGAGTCGATGCCCTCCTTGACGTTCTTGAGCTCGTCCACGGCGGATTCCCAGTTGGTGGAGAGGATCTCGCACGCCAGCTTGCCCCAGGTCGAGGCGGACACCTTGTCGTTGTCGGTGGAGAGGACGCGGAACTGGTAGAGCATGTCGGCGGCAGGGCCGTACTGGCCGCACCGGAACTGGAACTGGCCAAAGTCGTACAGAGCATTGACCATTTCCATCGTGACCTTGCGAGGAGCAGCCACGTTAGCCGATTGCTCTGTTTTTGTTCGCCCTCGCCTTTCACACACAAAAGTCCTGCGACGCATGGGCAACAGCAAAGGGGTCACCTTGGTTTCCGACTTACTCCGTGTTGGTTCTTCAGAAACTCCAGGTTGGCAACCTTGTCGCTGCGCAGGCTGTTGACCACCTCGTCCTGCGTCAGCAGGTCCGCAATCTTGGCCGTGGCCTGCTCGTAGTTCTCCAGCTGGGCCAAGACCTCCTGCCGCTTCTTGGTGTACTCGGCCGGCGGCCCGGCCACCCCGTGAAGCCCGCAGTACAGCGTCGCCACGTAGTCGGTCATGTTGGTATCCTCCAGCAGCCTGATCTTGCCGGCCAGGATCCTCTTTGCCTTTTCGTCCTCGCCCTTCTCCTCGGCCTTGTCGCCTTCAAACTGGATGAGGGGGAACAAGAGGTGTCGGCTGAGGTGCGGAGCCAGCAGGGGCATGATGGATGAACCATCGGCCGAAACAGCCGTGACAAGATCCTCCATGGTGCAGTTCGTCGGGCTCGAGTAGATGTTTTGTCGCGGGTTTTCGCGCCTGATGATGTTTTGGGGGCTTTCCTTTTTTTTTTCTGCTTCCCCGGCGCTGAATTGCTTGCTCGTTCGTTCGTTCGTCGTCGTCGTCGGCAGGCGGCGCAGACGGACGGAGGGGCAGCAGGTATTTTGGTAATTTTTTCTGCTCATGTCCAGAGTGGGTGTGGGGGTTTTGGCGACGCGCACCGGAGATTTGCCGGTGCCGACAAAACTCCCTAGTCATGTGATCAGCTTTCGCATCGTCGCCGTTGTTTGCCGCTTCCCGAGTCCTCCGTCCGGCGGACGCAAGGCGACGGACGGCAAAGTGCGCGAGAGAACTGCCCGCATTCGCTGACCATTGGCGCCCGCTAGCGATCGCCAAAAGCTTCAAATCACACAAGTCTCGAACGGGGGCAACCTGCTCCGACTTTCTTTTTCCCCCGTCCCGAGTTCTTGCCCTGCGAAATCGAGCACAATTCCTTACTGTCGCCCATCGCACGGGAGGCTTAGCTCTTCTCTTTCAACTACGGAGGACGTAGGGGCTCAAACCCCCTTCCAGCCCAGCGCCAGCCATGAACCATCACATTTCCAGGGCCGTCCTACAACGCCGACCCTGCCTAGCCGAGGGCCTCTCTCCCCGATACGTCCTCTTCGCCACCCGGTCCCTCTCCGCGAGCCGAAACGCCTCCTCCACAGCATCCCGAACCTACGCGCCCGTCGCCCGAGCTGCCACCCCCCCGCCGACCAAGTCGGACGCAGAGCTGGCCCACTCTGCCTACATCGTCAGACGGACGTCTTCCATCCAACTGCCAGTGTACAAGCGTCTCAAGTCGGGAGGCAACCGCGTCGTGGTTCTGATAAAAAAAATCGACGGAGATCGGAGGAAGCTACTGCAGGATATGGCGCAGTCTCTTGGAGTGGCCAAGGAAGATATAAGAATAAATCCTACGACGCAGCATGTCGAGCTCAAGGTCCGTGTTTGACGATTTTGCGCTCCAGCTTTTATAAATCGCGTCTCCATGCCCTACGGTGTTTTTTTCTTTTCTTCTCGGCATCTGTGTTGACCAGTCTTCCAGGGTGATTATTACGAACAGGCAAGGTCTTGGCTGCTCTCTCGTGGGTTCTAAGAGCGACGAGTGCAAGGAAAGCACAAGGAACGCGCTGCGGCAGCGGGCCAAAGGAAGCCAAATGTAGCAAAATGTAACGATACCTTGAAAACGGATTCGATCATGAGTCAAATCTTGTACATAAATGCACCCGAGATCCCATGAGTGTTTGCAAGTTGATGCCTTGGCATCAGTTGTATCTCACATTCCTGCGCTTATATACACCCTACAAGATAAACCCAGGGTATGCCCCCTTCCAAATCAAGTTTCGCATCTCCATGCAAATCTAGCTCTGCGCCATCTGATTCAAAAGTCGGAAAACGAAAAAAAAAAAACAGAGGCAGCAAGACAAAAACCATCAAGTCCCAAAAGAATACAACCAGGAGCCATGCATGTCGACACGTTATTGTGTTTGCTGAGCAGCCTTATCCAGAAAAGGGTAAAAGAATAAAACCCCCCGCCTCTTTTGAAAGCAGTGTAAAACCATACCAGCGCAGTGAACATCAGTGACAGTTTCTTCTGCCCCAAAGCAACTAGGTTATTATCCGTCCAAGTTCAGTACGGCCGTTAGGTGCGGTAAAAGTCCATCCTTGGTCCATTCTGAAGACTGCATCATCAGGCTTTCCATCAACATTTGCGGTGGCGGTAACAGACCTGCAATACCTGCAGGCCCGGCAGCTGAGGATTCTCGTGCCTTTTCAGCAAGGCGACGCAAAAGCGAGGCCGCAACAACAACAATGTAGACGAGCTCCGGGTCTTTCCTGGCCGTTACACGGCTTCCCCCTCTTGCAAGTGCCGCTGGCTTCTCATACAATGCACTTAGCTCCTGTATCAGTTTCGCCAGATTTTGCGCCAGCCCATCTGCCGAGGTAAGAAACGCTCTTGCCAGATCGCACTCAGAACTGGAAATCAAAGAGACAATGATTTCTGCGGCCAACAGACCTTGCATCAAGAACGGTTTCCTGACTTCGTGCAGTGGCGGGACCTTGTCTCGGCGGAGCTGCTCCTTGGCCTTGTCGGGAATGGGGGAAATGGCGAGAGCAAACGCCCTGGTAAGCAGTTCGCTGCCCGAAGGTAGCGACGCGTCAGCCGTGAAAAGAGATTTATAAAACCCACGGTTTGGTACGTCTCGGGCTAATAGCTTGGCTAAGGCATCGACCGCATGTGGAAGATACAAATGAAGGCTCGGGTCATACTGTGAGAAGGTGAAGCTATCGTTCACCAGGACCGGACCCGGAACCGGGGCGAAGGCCAAGAGAAACTGCAGAAGACAGAGAGCTTGTTCCCGGCCCGGAATCTCCAACGAGCCTGCAATGTTTGACAGCAGAATAACCATATCCTTCATCAAATCCAGAGTATTGCAGTGGGTGCGCAACAGCATGGTACGCGTGCCCATATACCGAATAATAGAGCACAGCAATTTGACAACCACATCATCACACAAGACCAGGTGGTTGTCGTTGTGTTCCCCGGGAAATGATACGTTGCGTAGTATCGTCGTTATGGAAATCAGTCTGTCGACTGCTCGGTCTAATTCGTACTCATCGCTACCAAATGCCGGTACACTCTTGATTGCGAGACGCTCGATACGGCAAGCACGCACGACATCTTCGTACGGAGTCAACTGAATCTCGTCGCAAACCTCGACCGCATGCTCAAGAAGAAGGTCTAGCTGCGTGTCGGCACAATCCATCAGGGCTTCAACCAAGTCATCGCAGGTCCTGAGATGCAAGAAGTGGGCTTGGATAGGTGACGATGAGATAATGACCAAAGTGTCGAGCGCCACGCGCACTTCGCCGTGGAGATTGGATTGCAAGCTTCGAGTCAGAGCGGCAATATCGACGTTACCGAGCTCATTCACCGACGGAACAGTAGGCTCGCTTTTTTCCAGTTCGATACCGAGGAGCGCTGCAGCTCGTAGGTCGACTCCTCCATGTGTTGAAAGCTCCCGTGCGCAAGGGCTATAGTCCTGAGGTTTCGGGGGCATCCGAGGCAAGTGCGGCTCAGCAGAGACGGTAGGGTGGTGGCGGCCATCGACGGAAAGACTGCCCGGTCTATGGTGTATTGGCGATGGCAGGAAGTCGTGGGTTGCTGACGGGTCCGTACTTCGCGACATGCTGCTATTCCTGGATGCCGGTATTGCGTTGGCATTTTGTGGGTGTGGCTGCTGATGAAGCTGTTGTTGTCCCTGCTGATGTTGCTGGGCATGATGGGGATGAGGCTGCTGTTGAGGCGGTTGAGATTGTTGCGGGGGTTGTGGTGCTGGAAACCCATTCACGGGAGCCTGACCTGGCTTCATGTGAGACGACTGTTGCATTTGAGGTAGTTGTCCTGGCTGTAGCATCTGACCTTGGCTCAGTTGTTGTCCAGGCTGCATGTGCTTCTGAGAAGTTCCGGGCCCGCCCATTCCAACACCATGCTGCTGCATCATTCTTTGCTTGTGCTGTGCAATCCACGCCTCTTCAAACTTTATCAAGTTTCGCTCGTATATCTGTTTCAAGGTCGGGACCACGGTGGGAATTTGCGGCGGGAGTCCCAGAGCCTGTGCAATATGCGCCCAGCCGTTGACGGCAGCCACGGATTTATATCCTCCCTTGGCCTGAACCAACTGAAACAAAACCACAAGGTTGACGGGTCGGTCAGCCACAACCGGATGCGGATCCAAGGGAAGTCCTCTTGCACTCATCAGCGCTGTCAAGTTTTTCATGAATTGCTCAGCATTAATGGAGCCCATAAGCCGCGGTTGTTGCCTCATGACACCTGGAGGCATCTGCCCATTGGGTATGGCAGGCACTTGTTGCTTTGGCATCATTCCGCGGCCCATGCTTGGCACTTGCATCTGCGCCGGCATCTGCATGTTGCCATGTAATTGCTGTTGAAGTCGCATCTGGTAAGCCGCCATCTTCTGCTGATCAGCAATGCTCGGTTGTCGCTGCTGACCGGGCGGCTGAGGCTGCTGCTGACCGAGCTGTGGCTGCAGTGTCGGTTGAGCCTGTTGTTGCATCTGTTGATACATGTTAGGCATCATCTGATTCATGTGTTGCGGCATTTGTGCCATTTGCTGGGGCATCATCTGGCCAATGCCAGCACCCGCACCAAGCATCGCGTTTGGGTTGGGTGATGGCCTAGGATTAGAGGGCGATTGCGCAAAGGCCGGGTTGTAGGCTGACGGCAAGTTTTGCATGTATTGAGTCGGCTGTGGGGTGCCATGATCGGAGGGGATTGGCGATGTTTGGGTGCCGCCAAACTGCTGGGGACCAGGCGAAAAGGGATGAGGTGAAGCAGTAGCTACTCTCTGGGGGACGTTGCCTGGCCGCATCTGGTTACCCATGATGGGAGACGGGCTGGCATTGGCAGAGCCGTTAGCTTGGATATGAGAGAACTGGGCAGGGTTCTGTTGTGGAATGGCACCGCCGCCGGGTTGAAACGCAGGAAAGGTTTGTTGCTGCGGCGTCTCGGAACGCGACGGCGGTTGCATGCCAGAATTTTGGCCTGGCGAGCCAGCGACACTATCGTCACGAGGACGGGGGCGCTTCGATGGAATTACCGAGTTGGTAGTGTAGAGAGGGTTTTGGTTCGGGTTCGAGTTCTGATATGCCGGCGAGCCGTGGCGCATAGGGCCATTCTGCAAACCAGCCATCTGTTGTTGCTGGTTGGGAAATTGGCCAGGGTTGAACTGACCCGGGTTGGCCAAAAAGGCAGAGGGGTCCATCATAGCACCGGCGGCGTTGGGATCGTTTATGTGAGGGAAGCCGTTTCCATTGTAGTTGGGGACGGCGTCGTTCATCCAGGCGCTCATGGCGACGGCCCCGACAGGCTTTGCGCAACGTCAGCGATCAGCAAAATCACGGATAGAAACCCATTGAAGGGCGCAGGGACAAGTCGCGATGGGGCCGTGTCACGACCACGGCATGTGGTGATGAATAGGACGAGTCGCGTCGCGGGTTGGCGGGATATTGTGTGTGGTGTGCGGTGCGTGTGGTGTCTGGGGGGGGGGGGGGAATGAGCAGGCAAGACGGGGCCCGGGGGCAAGGTTTCCAGAGCCAGAGGCAGGAAAAAGCCACTTCGAGCAGAGTCCAGCGCTGGCAGACACCTAGCGGGCTGGCACTAGAGCAACAAAGCTGGTCTGGTCGGACTGGTCTGGTAGCAATCACCAGCACGGTTGGTAGGGGCGTAGCGAACGGGAAATCCCAGACACCAGAACGGAAGGGCAGCAGGGAGAGGGTAGAGTACTGATTGGGCAGCACTCGGAAAGGAGAGCGAGCAAGTGCCAGCAAGCAACACGGGGCGAAATGAAAGGATGTCTAGTCTGGTAGGCTGGACAGTCCTGAGCTTAGCAGCGAGCACCGCCCCAGCACAAAAGAAACATCGAGTTGTGGCGGGTGCTCAGGTGCTCGTGCAGGCCCGGGGAGGCGAGGCGAGGCGAGAGGGAGAGGCTGGGGCAGGTAATATTGGCCAGTTGACCTTTCGGGGAATTGCAGTGGCGAGGACAAACCAGACCGACCACAGGAGGAGGCGGGAGAAACTGGGAGGGCAGGGTCAATGGGGTGGGGGGAAGAGGGCCGGAGGGACACGAAAAGAGAGAGGTACGGAGTACCTGACCTTGGTGTGCGGGTGTGCAAAAGGACTTGACAAGCGTACCTAGGAGACAAAATACGTACGGGATACTGTATCCGTGTCACCAGCACCAGCCTAGGAGGGGCGCACGACAAGGGAGCCCACAACCGAAGGGGCTACCAAAGCGGCAGAGTAGGACCGCGGTTTTGCCACGGCGATGTCTGCACTCTGGTCTCTGAACCATAGAGCCAAAAGAAAGAAGAAGAAAAAAATCTATGGCCAGGAGCCGCCAGATGCACCTGAGAGACGGTCAGGTCAATAGAGGGGCCAAAGGAAGTATGGACGGATGGGCGCCCGAGTCTAGGTGGATGCTGCAACGTGAACTAGCTGCTGTAGCCAGCTGTGCGAGAAGAAATTTTGGCTTTAGCCAGCAACTCCAGTGCTTCCAGGCGACACACACGTCGACCTCAAGGACCAAGGAGGCCTTGTTTGGTCCGAAGAGGCTGTGCGGGTCACGAGACGGATATTGTGACTGGAGTAAGCCGTGCTGCTGTCTGTTCGTGTGGTCGACGGGGTCGTTGGGCCAAGCCCGAGGAGGGGGGGGGGTGTTCAGGGCGAAGGAGGTCTGGTGGGAAAGCCTGCGAGGAAGCCGTGGCAGCAAGCAGCGACAACTGCACCAAGCTATCCGGACTTGTGAGTGGGCAGCATTGCTTTCAGAATCTCCCAGACGCCGGCTTGCTTTTCGCTCGACCTTTTGTTGACACGCGGTTGCAGTTCCACAGGCAAATTTCGCTCCTGCCCGCACGCCTCGAGTCCTTTATCGAGACTAGCGCAGGCTCGCCCCACCTGTTGCGGCTAATTCCGGCTGATATCAAACCAATAAAAGCTGCAAGTTAGTGCCAAGTTAGTGAGCAATCAAGTCCGTTAGCCAAAGCGCATCCAGGACTACCAAGTCTTAACAGAAAGCCTCGCCGACCATCCTCGCATTATCGGCCCTATACCACATCGGTAATCGCTTGCTTGGGAAAGCCGCAGGCCGCATTGGATAAGGAAAACCGCCGAATCCAACATGGCACAAGTAACAGCAGTCCGTGTGCATGGTGGGAACTTGTTTGTCGGCGAAGTCAGGGTTAATGAGTGACCTATTACCTGCTGATTGCTAGTTCGGAAGCAGACTCTTCCAGTGTTGTTGGATAATGATCATGTGCTCAAGGGAATAATGTATTCTTTGGCGGGTCAGCTCTGGGGACGTAGATGTGCTTCGGCCCGTCCTGAAACGCTCTTGTATGCTTCTGTCTGGGATCCTGGAAATAATGCCAGAACAGCGCCACGGGCACCACGTTCTCTGGCATTTCGTCGACTTTTCCGCGTCTGGTCCATTATTGGGGCTGTGGCTGCAGCGGCTTGCGACCCTAGCAAAAGATTTGCTTTCCCTGTTGCAGAGACAGCACACCGGCTTCTTCGTCTTGGGACAGAAATTGGCTCGTAACAGGGCTACAAGTCCTCTGCTCCTGCCTCTGGCGGTATCTTGTGTCGATTCGGGGGGGGGGGGACAAAGATGAAAGAATTGGGCCGCTGGTCGGAAGATAAAATGACCAATGTTGTTTGTTGGCAATCATATGGCGCATCGATCCAAGCACAGCATACTCCGTAGGGCTGGCGAGAAGCACACCACTTCGGCACCCACCTCCTCAACAAGGCGTGGCGGGTTTCTGCTCAAGGGAGATACCGAAAAGTTGGTGTAAGGGGGAAGCAAGATTGACGAGCGCAAATTTAAAGCTGGAGCTTTGGTAGCAACAGCCTGCCGAACTGACTGTCCTTGCCGTCAGGCCCAAGACGAGGGAGGATAGCTCCAGTCGTCGATGTCGTATGAACGGTTGGCTGGCTGATAGCACGTTTTGGGCTTGCAGCTGCATGGCCCGCAGACGGCCCCACAGAGCGCAAGGCAATGCGGCAGCACCCAGACATTATTAGCTATGTTGGGCAAGTAAGGATAAAACCCACCACCGCCTCTCCCATAGCACGAAGCAGACCGTCGTCGCAATGTCTCGGGGCGTGGAAGAGTAATTGACGGAAATCCCACACGAAGGCGCTAATGATAGACTTGATGCCGGCGGCGCTGCTTTCGACCTGGTTTGTCCCTCCAGCTGGTTGCGAGTCGTGACTGGCAAGGTGGGATAGAAATGACGGTAATCTCGGGACGTGATTCGCGGGCCATGCCTGCCAATAATGCCAAGCTGTTGTAGACCAACCAGGCCCCCTCGATGAAGGAGCACTGCAGTACGTAGTAGCTTGAGGGCTGCACGCCCGTGCTGCGGGGAATTGGTGGCAGTTTCCAGAGAGAGACTCAGAGGTCACAGGCGACCAGACTTGACTGGGCAGGGCAGGGCACCACTGTGAGGCCTGGGGTTGGCGGGGGCCGCCGTTTGCTGCCGCTTCCTGCCTCTCTGCCTCTTTTGCCTTTCCTGCCTTCCTGGCTCGCTGCGCAAGGGATTCCTGGACGGAGACTGACCGACCAAAACCCCTGTCGCACTTGGGCTTGGGCCCAGCTGTCTCTGCTCATCCGCTCTTTCCATGCTTCATGGCCACGTCGACAAACGGGGTCGGCTGCTTTGCCTTGTGTCCGGTTCGTGCAGCTGAGTTGGGTGCTATTCCATCTCGATCTTCCCGGATTGTCTCCCCTTTTTGCCAACAAAACAACCAAAAGCTGGTCGAGAATGAAGCAACATGGTTATCAGCGAGATGTGTTCACCACTCGGCCGTGCTGAATTGCTCGCAGTGGGGTGGGTGTAAGTGCTGTCCAATCTGACGGGTAGCGAGAGGATGAGCGAGGAGCATCAGCGGATTCGCATCATCGGAAAGGCAAGCCAGGAAAAAGGGAACCACGGCAAAACAGGAAGAGAGGAATCTTGGATCTGGCGGGAAAAAGGGAAAGAAAAGAAAAACAAGAAAAGAAAACGAAGAGATGAAGTGGCTGCAAGAAACGAGGAAGGGGGGAAAAAGGTTTTAGTTATGCGAGTGACCTCAGCCGCCGAAGCCTGGCCCTTTCAATCATCCAAGGCGATGAAAGACCCAGCCCGTTGGCCACACACTGCTGCTGTTTTCTGGGGGAGGGGGTGGTGGTTCTTTTATTTTTACTTTTATTTTCATTTGTTTATTTTTTTATTCCTGCCAATTGATGGTTTTTTTTTTTTTTTTTTTTTTTGTTGTTGCTGCAAACTCGTACGGCTTTGGAAAGGATAACATTTGCCTTGTGAGGGAAAGACGGGTCGGGTCGGGCTTTGCTCGTGGATTTTACCTCGCCATTCCAGCCCACCCATCCACCCGACCTTGATCTTCACGCTTCACCTGTTTTCCACGCACTTTCCTTTCAGAGCCACAAGCAGCGAGTGTTTCATTGTCAAGTTCGATTTGGTTTGTTTTCCCCTCCAGCCGTTCAGCCAGTTGCCTGTGCTTGCTTCTGAATCGGGCTTCCGGGATGGTGGCTCGTTAGATTAGCTTGTGGTTCTTTCCCTGCGCACCGATATTGGCGTCCCGCTGTTGCCAATGTCCACCTCTGTCCTGGCTCCTGGTCTCGCAAGGTTTCTTTCGTGATGATGAATTAGATTGCTTGCTTGGGCCATTGTGCTCGCGGCTCACCTCACTGATTAGACCCGCTCAATGGTTTCCCCCATCGTCTGACTTCTAAGGACTCAGTGCATGACTACCTTTGATGCTCCATAGATGATGGCCCGAGATTGCAAGGAACTGGGCAGTGGGGGTTGATCTGGGTCACTGAGTGACTCCAGTCCCACGCCGGATCCTCTTCTACTATTTGGAGCGGGACTTTTTAGCTCTGGCAAGTTCCCAATTTCCATTAGGTTGGACAATGTAATGTCTGCTCCAGCCCAATTTGCCATCTTTGCGTCGGTCACATAGCCAGACACATGGATCTAACTGTTCGCAGCCCTTTGCGTTCTCGTCAATCTTTCCATTCGTCTCTTCATATGTTCGCATCTGTAGAGCGTCTTGCTATTTCCCCTCTCCCTGACGGTTAACCATGTTCATGTCTGGTTGATGGGCGTTTGTGCAACCCACCCCCACATTTGAGTTCCGTTGGTGGCAACAAGCCATGACTAGCACCAGGAGACGCTTACCAATAACTTTGATTCACAAAGTGCTCCCCGAAGATCCATCAGACGAGTTATCATTGACAGTACGGAATAGTCCGTTCAAGAAGGTGGATGCGATATGCGGCTGGAGGCGCAGTGAACGAAGCGAAACCCGTTCAGCAGCTATCAGTGAAGTCGCCAAATGCGCTAGCGCCTGGCAACTTGTTTACCGAAAAAAGGTCAATAAATGAGGCAGGCACCTAGCGTTCAGGAACGTACCTACCTCCTTGGCAGGTACCTGTCTGGCCCCTGTTGGGGAATAGAATAGCTGCCTCACATTCGAGAGAGAAAAAGATGCACAACCGTAAAATAGAACGAGTCAGTGGAGGGAAAAGCAGCTCGATGAGCCGAGATGACCTATTTTTTTGTCGTTTTGACTCCGCGCCTGCTACTGGGACACCTTACACCCCCTCCCCCCCCCCCACATTTCACCACATCTTCCAGTGTCAATTGCCCTCAGGCTCTACTAGCAATCCTCGCAAATCGAAAGCGGAGGTGCCTGACTTGTCCATAATATGTACCAAACACCGAACACCGAACACCGAACGTGCCTTACACAAACTCAGTCAGGGACAGAAGGCTTCATGTTACGTTTTTGGACGGGTGTAATAGTGGGATCCCGCCTGGGTATAATCCGCCTTTTCTCTTGCCATGTCCTCTGGAAAAACACCCAATCCCCCTCCTGTTGCTCTGCCCCTACTTGGTATTATTGAGAAACATTTGCAGAACTTGTTGCGTCGCATTGCAAACGATCTTGAGTGACAGCACAGTCGGCATCAAGACAAATCACTACAGGCACCACAGAGCAGACATGCTGCAAACAGACGCAAATTGACCTGAAAACGAACACCTTTGGATAAGATACAAGAGCCTGGTCATGAAATATCCAATTTGCCCCTCATATGCTCCAATACCTGACGGATGCCAGCGTCAAGATCACCCCAGGCCAAATATCCGTCTATCCACTCCGCTGTTTTACGGCTGAGCTCTGCCTTGTCTGCCGTTGTCTCCATTTTCTCATCCAAGCGTGTCAACACGTCACGCAACCCTCTCGGGAAGTCCGCAGTATTGGGTGCCACACCAGCAATCGGGTGTCTGATGTAGCAACTGCAGGCAGACGGGTGATTCGGAAACTGCTTCTCGAGAGCGTCCAGTACATGCTGGGTGACCTTGGGCTGTACCGATAGCTTCCTGAAGGAAGCAAACATGAAAAAGAATATCTCTGCGACTTGGGCCGAGTAAAATCCTTGATTGGCTGCTATGTCAAAAATGGCCATTGGTATGGCGCCGTCCATGGCGGGATTGGACTTGAGTTGTTCGCTTGCCCGCTTATCAATAATTCGAGCCTGCGTCTTGGAGGGTTCCGGGAGCACGCTGCCGTCGTCGTCGTCGTCGTCGTCGTCTTCACTGTCCACGATGCGGAGTTCATCGTCATCGTCTACCCGGTCAGGTCGTAGGGCGTCAGCTCCCTTGGTTTCCTTGCGCTTGTCCACTTTGACCAGCCATTCCATTTCGCATTTCGCATACTCCACCCAGAGTCTGCAATCCTTGGTGCAGAATCGGCAGCCTCTCATGAAGAAGCCTCTTGCAGAAGCCATGTCGCCATTTCGAGCGGATCGTCGGCCGGCCATCACCCACATGTCCACATCGGTGGGCATCATGCGCAAGGCCCTCGTCATTGTCTTGCGCCAGCGCTTGGAGGCCTTGACGCTGGCCGTGTAGGACAGGTATTCGCGCCATAGCTCGCCGCTGCCGGGATGTCTATTGACAGCTCGTTCATAGATGGACATGACACGATTTTGTCCCGCATGCGCAGAAGTCAGCTGGTGGATTTTGAGGCGTTTGCATCGTTTATTTCGCAGTGTTTCCAGCGATTGCTCCCAGGTGGCCAATGTTGACCAGTCGGACGGCGTGTTTCCTGGTGAGAGGACTCTGTGCTCGTGCTCATTGCGTTTTTGTACAATGGTCCGTATTTCGTCCTTTGGTGATGAGACTTGTTTAGCATTGCGGCATGAAATCAGTCAAAGGACGCTCGAGTGCTGACCAAGCGTACGCACCTTGGAGAATATTTGCTTCTCCTCCCATTCTCTCAGTTGTGGAACCGAGCGTTCGAGGTAAAACCTCGCCTTTTCAGCTACACCAGCCATTACCGTCCCTTTTTTCGGTCGGGGCTGAGCCAAGGAAGTGAGTCGGTAACTCTGGCCCGTTGGGGTGAGAAATATGGTGGCACCAATTTGTTCCGTGCCTAATTTTTTTTTGCCTGTCTTCTTTTTCTTTCATTCATTTTTCTGGTGTGGTAAAGAAGATGATTAGGCTGCTCGATGTGAGACTTTTTAGTGGAGTATTTGTTCTTAGTCATCAGCCTTGCGTCTTGCGTCGCCGACTTGCATCCTGTCAACCTTTGTAGTAGGATTATAGTAGGATTTGAAAAGCATTGTTTTTCTTAGCCGCCAGATCAGATAGTCGCTCGTTCGGCCAATTGTAGCCAAGCCCAGCGTTCGAAGAGCCGAAAACATCGAAATAGTCATTATTGTTGTTACCTGCATGCAGTATCGGACAGGTTCGGGTTCTCTTCCTTGGGGTTTAGCTACCCGACACCAGGACCACTCCGTCCTCGATTCCCACTTTGAAAATGCCTCCCGACATTTACAGCAACATGGCATCTAGCTGCTCGCTCAGGCGCTTGTCATCCGTTTTTAGCGTTACTTTGAACACCGGCGTAAAGATATGAGCTTCCTACGCAGCCAGCGCCGCCTTTACAGGAGTGTCCATCGACAGGCTTGTATCTCCAACGTCAGGTACCAGCCTGAAACAAGGGAATTGTCTCGATATTTCTCATAAGAAATTTCCTTGGCAGCCATTCTCCGAGACACCTCGAACTAACAGAGAAAACGATCCACCAATTGGCACCCATTCCACACAAGTCTGACCCTCAAGCGTCCATCCTTGCAATGCAGACTGTCTACTAGCTCAGCCCATTTCCAGGTGCAACAAGGCCACCAGGAAAAAAGCCCCTGTCCCTGTCGGTGTTACTCTTGGCCAGACTTTTCCAAAAGGCTGCCTTGCCACATCTCCTAACTGTTTCTCCTACTCCGTAGCATTTCCAGAGATACCGCTGGTCACGTGGCTGGGCGCCGCTGAAGTTGTGCCCCTGTGTTCATGTTGCTTGTTTGGAGCCAGCCCCTACTATTGTAGGTACCTGGTACGGTTGACAGTTGGTGCGGGCGCCGTCAATTGATCAAATCAATAGCTCCCGAGGCTCCGAGGCTTGTTAACCAGCCACAACTCCAAATCTTACCGTTGCTGACTTTCATCTCGTGTCGTTCCTTTGATCCCTTTCTAGCTACCCTTTGCACATGTCGGGCATAATTCCGGATGGTGTTTGAATTCCTTGTCTTCCACACCCCCCTCACTCGCTCGATCTTTCTTTGCCGTTGGCTGTCGCCATGTCCAAATACAAGGACAAGGATGGCGGCGTCGTTCTCAGTTTCGGAGGGCAATGGGTGAGCTGGGCTCACACGATTGTCGCATACAGTAAGCACTTGCCGCGAGCCCAGAGTTTCGCGCCTTGTTGGAAATATTATTTTTGTTGAACGCTGCAGCATGGGCTATTATTCTAACCACACATGTGCATAGCCGCCTTCCTCAGCGCATTGATTGTCGGCGTTTCCCTCCATTATCACAAGATTGTCGAGAATGAGTTCTATGGGTATCCCCAGGAGTGGTTCCCATCCGTTTCTGCAACAATCGGCGATCGATATCCGGAGCGTTCTTTTTTCATGATTTTTATTGCCATCACGTCCGGTATATGCTCCACCAGTGGTCTGAAATCTCGCCGAACCTCATAATTAATGCCATACAGGCCCCCGGTTCGCCCTCGTCGGCCTTTTCTACCTCCTGACCCGCAAACCGGGCACCATACTACCTGGTTTTGTTGCCTCTATGGGCTTCCTCCGCACTCTTACATGCGGCGGCTGGACGTACATCACGTCGACAGACGACCACGACTGGCATGATATTCTCATGATTTCCTACATTGTGTGCACTTTGCCTTGGACCCTGGGATGCATTGCCCTCAGCCCACCCAATCCCCAAGCCATCAAATACAGAAAGTATCTTGGTAGCGCCTTCTTTGGAACCTTGGTGCCGCTCGTTTACTTCTTTATCCAACACAAGGTGCACCGAGTGGCTGGAGGTTTGTTCCGATCCATCAAACATTTCAAATTATCGTTCATACCTAGTTGACCTAGCTCTTAGCATACACAATATACGCTTTTTTCGAGTGGTCACTGATTCTCTTCGATGTTGGTTTCGATGCTGTCACGGCTTTGGATTTTTCAACCTTTGAACTCATTGTCAGGGATACCAAGGGTTTGAGCAAGGGGTACGTGCATTGGCTCCCCAGATAGTACTTGCTTCTCGTGCAGACAAATCAAATAGACTTTTAGTTATTTGAATCATGCTCTAAGTATTTTTTTTTCCCAGTGAAAACCGTTCGTCTACCCCGTCAGCCGTTATGGAGAAGGAGTAAGTATGCCCCTTTTGTCAAGGTCTTGAGTCGATTTTGCTGACATGACTTCCAAAAGGAAAGAAAAAGCCACACTCGGGCTTTGTACAATACGGTTCACCTGGTCCGAAGCTTTGGATACTGCTGCAAACATCTACCACGGAGTGAGTTGAATCGCAACGATAAACTGAAAGATTTCTAATAACCCTTTAGTTTATTTTTTGGTCCATGTTGACTAGTCTTGGTCTCGTAGTCTGGTGTAAGCAGAAATATCCCGGTTCTTGAGACCTGGAAACAGCATACTGACGTGATGTAGATTTCCCACTCTGGCATATGGGCATTTCTGGCTATGAAGCGTTTGTGCTTGTTTCCGTCTCACCAATTCTTCTCGTTGGCCCTGTCAGGTCAGCCATTGTGAACAACCAGAGGGCCGTCCATCTCCTTTCCCTTTCCGGAATTGCTGCTTATCTGGTTTTGGACCCGGCTCGTCGCCTCCTCACAGTCGGCTTTGGCGTTGCCATGTCGACAATGGGTTGGGTGTCTACCCTTCACGCCGAATCGATCCACGAAGCAAGGTTTGAATCAAAGCTTCTTGGCTTGCTTGTCGGCCTGATTCTTTCCTCTACTGCCAAATTCGCTTGGAAGACAAATAACCCTGTCTGGCCCATTATGCACGGCGCCAACGGTGGATGGAACCTTGGCGGCCTGGTTCTGGCGGTTCTTGCTGCGCTACGATTCACTCGCAAGGCACCTTTGACGGGCGGCTCTTCCGACGGGGCTCAAACAGGCTCGACAATTCTAGCTGCTTGTGGTGTTGGAGGTGTCTTTTTTGGCGCGCATTCATTGCTGTCCGACACCAGCACAATGATTCTCTGGGTTTGGGAGGGATTTCCCCTTCGAGGGCCATATTCTTCGACGCACGGCTGGTGCACACTGGCGGCGATGTCTGTTGGTGTGTTTATCGGAATCTGCAAACCGTCAGTTTCTATCAGCTGGGCAACCTATGCCGCAGGCACTGCCGGTGCCATGGTCCTGACTTTCTTCAGCCACTGGTTCGGGTACTACGGTGGTCTTGCGACTGCGACCTACTTGATGGCTGTCGCTGTCCCAATCCTTACCAATGCCTCAAAGAAGAGCCCCGCAGCCACCTATGGACTCGGATTCTTCCTCTACGTATTCTTGGTCCTTTTCCATGTTTGGGTGGTTGCATATGCTTTCGTCCCAGGCGGCCCTCTCGTGAGGGAGCACACAGATTGGATCATGTATATCATGATGGGCTTGATTGGCGCCGGTGTCTACGACTGCAACTCGTCGAGGTTACGCAAGCAAGGGCCGCGCCGTCCGTCCGCGTCGCAGCACCAGAAATACTTTGGTTTCGCCACGGTCATCATCAACGTTCTATTCTTGAGCGCCGCCTTTATGAGGTTCCCCACCAACGATTACAAGCCGTATCATGCCGAGGATCGTGTCTTGACTGCGGGTATCTGGACAATTCATTTCTCGCTTGATAATGACATGTGGTCCTCGGAACACCGCATGCGTGATCTCATCAAGGAGCTGGAGCTCGACGTGGTCGGCCTCCTCGAATCTGACCTCCAGCGCATCATCATGGGCAACCGCGATACCACTCAATTCCTGGCCGAGGATCTCGGCATGTATGTGGACTATGGTCCCGGCCCCAATAAGCACACTTGGGGCGCTGCCCTGCTTTCCAAGTTCCCTATTGTCGAGTCCAAGCACCATTTACTCCCCAGCCCGGTTGGAGAGCTGGCACCTGCCATTCAAGCTACCCTTGACGTCTACGGCCAAATGGTGGATGTATTCGTCTTCCACTCGGGCCAGGAGGAGGACCCTGAAGACAGGCGTCTGCAATCCGAGTATCTCGCGCAGTTGATGGGCTCCACCCCACGGCCCGCGTTTCTTTTGAGTTATCTCGTCACCAAGCCCCTGGAGGGCAACTACAACACCTATGTCAGCGACAAGTCTGGCATGCACGATGTTGACCCCAGCGACTGGGACCGGTGGTGTGAATACATCTTGTTCAAGAAGCTCAAGCGCGTGGGCTATGCTCGCGTGAGCCGAAGCACCATCACCGACACGGAATTGCAGGTGGCCAAGTTTGTCATTCCAAGCTCGTCCGCTGAAGCGCAACAGCTGGATTCAATGTCGGCCGAGGAACGTAATCGCCGCGTGCAAGAGCATGAGGTTCCCGAGGGCTGGAGGTTTCCTTCCATGTTTAGAGGACAAGGTGTCCGTGACCACAGATATCACGTCTTTGACGAACCAAGATACTTTAACTGAGGCACAACAAAAGGGTGGCTCGAGGGTGGCATGAGGGTGGCTCGAGGGACGGGCATAGAAACGCGATGTAATTGAAGGCATTCTGCTTCAAAACATTAGCGGTCGCTTCACCAGGGGAAGGGAATACATAATACGACTCTACATTAAACGGCCCTGATCAACTTTGCGAAGGTGCAGCCTCCCATTTATTCTTCTTCATGTCTTTCGGACGACTCGATTTTTTCCCCCTTGAACCTTGTTGAATCATGCTTTTTGAGAGCATCGACTACCTCAAATACCTACCGACCCGGTGGAAGGTAGTCTGCTCTGACGTCAGGGCGGAACGTCGTGTTTCTCGCCGTTTTAACCGGCGCGTGAGCCTAAAATCCCCGCAAATACCGGTTGGTCATGTGCGCAAAGCCGCGGGCGGAATAGCTGCTCCGTGCGGAATGGTACCGAAGCAACCCGTACATGCCCTTGACTTCCCGTCCGTTGTGCGGACCTTCACGTGCAGGGGATGCGCAGTTCTTCTGTCCCAATCCCGTCCCTAGCCGGCCCCCCCAATTTACCCCAATTCTTCGCCCCAAGCAAAAACTGGGGTTTTTGAAGAAGTACTGTGTGTATGTTGAAAGGTGTGGGTATCACAGGGTACATAGCATTTTCGTGTTTCCCTATAAAAGTTAGATCTTTTGTGGCTCTGTTGTGCCACCTTAGTAATACAACAACAATTCTCTGATTTCAACAGCGTACGTACGGAGCACATGGGTCTCCCCGGCGTTTAGTGGCATCAAGTGCCGCGGAAAGCCGCCTTCATCTCTAATCGGCAACGCCTCACTCGTCACCTTCAACGAGTCTCCAGCTCCGGTGGACAAAGCAATGTGGGGGGTTACAGCAGGTGAGGTCGACCGTGAAATCATTTTAGTTTAAGAGAGTCATGTGCGGCCCTTGATGCCCCGAGGAGAGTCTCGTCCTCCCACCCTATCTGCACAGTCTTGCTTCGCATAAGGTTGCTTGCGTCGTACTGCGGAAACTTGCTTGCGAAGACAAGTTCACCATGGCCTTTAGCTCGGGACCGCTGTGGACGTATCTGGGGTGGCTGTCTGGTGCTGGAGCGCTCTACGTAAGTTTCTTTTGGCCAACCAGAGCTGACCTCTTGGTTCCCTTGTCGTCGCTGAGACGAAGGACGAAGCTCTCAATGTGATGGCGTCCAGTAGTCCCGCCGTGTCCGCATATGAGTGCTTCCGAGTTTCCATATCCGACCGTCAAAAAGGGCTGGGTAAGCAGAGTGCTGAATTTTTCTCAGATTTTCAGCCTCGTCATCTACAGAGTCTTCTTCCACCCTCTGGCAAAGTATCCCGGTCCTTTCCTGGCCAAGATCAGCGATGCGTATCAGCTCTACCACGCCTACAAAGGTGACCGTCACCTCGAGTTCTGGCGTATGCATCAGAGATACGGTACGCGTTGACCCCCTTGTAGCCGTCCCCGGTACTTACAAAAATGACTCTTCATGCTGGCGAAAATAAAAGGTGTCGGCTAATGGCTGCCATCTCGTAGGCAAGGTTGTCCGATTCGGGCCCAACTCCCTCTCCTTCAACTCGAACCAGTCTCTCAAGGAAATCTACGGCTTCCGCTCCAATGTGCGCAAGGCCGAGTTCTACGATGCTTTTGTTCACCCGGCCGCCAACACCCACAATACCCGCGACAAGGACGTTCACGCCCGCAAGCGGCGTGTCCTCTCTCACGCCTTTTCCGACAGCGCCATGAAGGAGATGCAGCGCTACATCCTGGGCAATGTCCGGACCTTCTGCCAGCAAATCGGCCTGAATGACGGCCCCGTCGACGCTAAGGGTTGGACGAAACCCCGCAACATGAGCGACTGGTGCAACTATCTCGCCATGGACATCCTCGGCGATCTCAGCTTCGGAAAGGCCTTCCACATGCTCGAGAAGCCCGACAACCGATTTGCTCTGGAACTCGTCGAAGCTGCCACCACCAGACATCTCATCTGCGGGACCATGCCCATTGTCGACAAGCTAAAGATTGACAAGTTCTTGTTCCCCAAGCTGGCAGCCGGCCGCGCGAGGTACATGGCTTACAGCAAGGGCCAGCTCACGGAGCGCACCAAGCTCGGCGCCGAGGCCGACCGCCGAGACTTCTTCTACTACCTGCTCAAGGCCCGCGATCCCGAAACCGGCCAGGGATTCAGCACTCCCGAGCTCTGGGGCGAGTCCAACTTGCTTATCATCGCCGGTTCCGACACCACTTCGACCGCCATGGCCTCGACGCTGTTCTACCTTGTCCGCAACCCTCACGCCCTAAGACGGGTTACCGAGGAAATCCGTAGCAAGTTCGACGACGTCGAGGAGATTGTCCACGGGCATCTCCTGGGCTCTTGCACCTACCTGCGCGCCTGTGTCGACGAGGCCATGCGACTCTCACCCTCTGTCGGAGGCATCCTCCCTCGCGAGATCCTTGCAGGAGGCATGACCATTGACGGCCACACTCTTCCTCAGGGCACCGTAGTCGGCACCCCGCACTACACCATCCACCACAACGAGGCCTACTATCCTTTACCTTATGGTTACGCTCCTGAGCGTTGGCTCCGCGGCGAAGTGAACCCCCTGAACGGCAAGACGGTGACGGAAGACGACGTCGCCCTGGCCCACAGCGCCTTTTGCCCCTTTTCCATTGGGCCCCGTGGCTGCATCGGCAAGGGCCTCGCCTATGTTGAGATGACCACAACCCTGGCTCGTACCATCTACCTCTACGATCTCCGAAGGGCGGTTGGTGTCGTTGATCCTGGCGAGGGTCGCGCTGATCTCGAGTGGGGACGTCACCGTGAGACCGAGTTCCAGCTGGTTGATACGTTTACGAGCGCCAAGAAGGGTCCCATGGTTGAGTTCAGGAGGGCTCAGAAAACTTGAGCGTACTTGTAAGGACCCCCGGGGTCAGTAACGATGATGCCAATCAATCCAGCGCTGCGTTAAAACGAAAATTTGTGCCCAGGCAAAGAAACAAAGAGGAAAAGGGTGTGGTTTTTGAATTCAACCCGTCATGACGGACCGCATCTTTGCTTGCGGCTCTAATGGTGGTGTATTTTGACGGGCTTCCCATGGAGCGGATGTGATTTTGGATGGGGATAGTAATCGAAAATCCGGAACATGTACTCTGATGAGTTTTCAGCGTCATTTATGACTTATGACTTGGGGGATTTTGAGCCGCATGAACATCGTCGGGTTTCAGAAGCAGACTGACTTTAGCCACGACGGCGATGCCGAAGAACGACAACTGCGCTGGACTAATGGGGACCATGACCTTCACAGGCTTATGCTAGGATTGAGACAGACGTACTCCGGAGTACATGGTAGTAAATGATATTGAGATTCAAAGACGAAAAGAGCAACGAGAAGTTGTTCGGCGATGCCCCGGAGTTGTGCCGTTTCGGGTGACTTGATGTGTGTTTGTGCCAGCAAGTCGAGTTCTCCACTGGCACGAGTTGAGGTTCTCCACCCTGCCGAGCCACTTTAATAAACCCTCCCAAGGTTGGCAAAGGCTTATTGATATATTTCTTTCCGCGTGATGCTTCTATCGGACAAGAAGCCGACGGAACGCGAGATTTGCGTTGTTGCTCACCCCACCTGTGCATCAAAGGGGATATCGAAAACGCCATCGCTCCCTTTCCTCTACGTCTCCTCCTCTTTGGCATCGACATGACGTTGTAGACGAGGTTACCATCGATATTCGGACCCTTGGCCGTCTGAGCACCTCAGCATGACCGTGTGCAAGTTCTTCCAGCAAGGCAATTGCAGATATGGTAGTGCGTCAGAATCCCAGATACGAATCCGCCAGCTCTGCGCTCAAGATAGCCTTCTCCCTCTGCCGCGGGAAAGGCAGACACACTCTGACCGCAGCGCCCCAACGTCGAACAGTCGAAACCAATTAACAAACCCAACGCAGGTAATTGTCGATTCGAACATCCCGCAGTCGCGAACAACCGATTTGGCGCGCTCGCGTCGGGGGACGGCGGAGGGAATCGAGGACTCAAAGATGCGCTCGGTATGTGAAGCCTCCAGGAGATGCCGCCATGGCTGTAACTGAAACACAGACTCAAACTCCTCGCGCAACAGCAAAATACAGCATAACAACCGAGGGGATTGAAAAAGATCTCACCACCGACACACCGCAATGGATCCTGTCTGCCTACGCCCCCGGGCGAAACGCACCAGAACAGCTGTTTGGGGGGTTTCCTCGAGAACAGAGCTTCGAAGAGATGAGGATGCATTACCTCACAGCAAAGGCCTCCGGAAACGAACAACAAGCTGTGAGTCCAAGGCAGACCTGTGCTTGGAACCTGGCGAATTCAAAAACGAGCATGCTGACAACTGTCCCTGTTGTAGCTGAATGAAGCGCAGGAGCTCTACCACAACGCTCAGCAGCAGATGCAGACGGCAGTGAGAAATGTTCAAGACGCGGCTCGTTTCATCGTCGAGGCCGAAAACAAGCACCCGAATAGACTAGACATATGCCGGGAAGGGACACAGGGCGCTCCATTTGGCGAATTCCTCATCGGAAAGAGACCTGCATCCGTGGCTCATCCAGCACAGCAACCGAACCCTTTCAGCACCGGCGCCGGCAGCACGGCATCTTCGCTGGGCGGTGGAACTGCCACCTTGCAGACTCCAAGTGCTTTTGGACAACCGGCTGCTTTAGGGCAGCGGCCGAATCCTTTCGGTGCGCCGGCTTTCGGGCAGCCGGCTTCAGCATTTGGTCAGCCCTCACAACAAGCGTCGGCTTTCGGCCAACCCTCACAGCCAGCAGCTCCAGCCTTTGGGCAAAGTGCTCAAACAACGTCGGCATTTGGACAAGCCTCCACTCTAGGAGCCAAACCGAGCCCGTTTGGAACACCATCATTCGGTCAAGCGGCCTGGGCTGCAAATCCACAGGGGAGTGCGTTTGGTCAAGTCGGCCAACTGGGAGGCGCAAAACAAAATCCTTTTGCTTCCAGCGGCAGCGCCAACAATGCTGCAAGTCCGTTCGGAACCGTCAACGTCAAAAACGACAACAGTGCGCCGCCGCCTGCTAATCCGTTCGCAAGCTCAAACACTGCGCCGAGTAATCCTACGTCTAGTCCCTTCGCATCCAGCGCCCTGAACCAGAACGGCAATGCGAGCCAGCCGAACCCCTTTGACCAACAACAGACATCGAATCCGAGTCCTTTCGGCCAAGCTGCCCAGGTTGCCAAATCGAATCCTTTTGCCGCCGCCATCTCGTCCGAGCCTTTACAATCCAGCGACCCATTCGCGCAGAATGCACAAAAGCAGAGCAACACTCCGTTTGGAGCAAATGCCAGTTCCAACACATTTGGGGAAAACTCTTCTCAGTCACAAAATCCGTTTGCCTCGGGCGGCAGCCAAACGCAGCAAGCGCCCGCTGCTCCCGCTGCAGCTGCAGCCTCTGACGCAAGAAATCCATATCCTCCAGGATGCGCCAAGCATCACCCATCGATTGAAAGCCATGCAACCAAGAAGATGGACGGGACTCTTGCTTCTTTCAAGGGGAAAGCCGTTTCATACAAGGGCAACCTGCCTGGCATCCTAGGGTTCGACGGCACTTGGACTCGCATTTGGTTTCCAGCAGGCGCCCCGGGCTATTACAAAGACACAGAACTACCTCCCGAGCAGTATGATGAGACGTCCAAAATGCAATGGGCTGCCTTTGTTCAAACAGGGACGTTTGGCGATGGTATTATGCCAGAGCTACCACCTCGGCGAGAATTTACACAGTGGGACTTTTGATTAGGCGAGGGGGTGTGCAAATGATCTATCCAAGGCCTCCTTCTTATGTGGGAAAGTGGTAACAAGGCGTTGCTGCAAATTAGACTTGGGGTTCTGGAAGCTCGAAGGCATTTTACGGCGTTGGCAGATTCGCATAGACAAAATCATCAAACTGATCTGGAGATGCATAGCTATTGCAAACCATACCTTTCAGGTTCTTGACTATTTCCAGTGGATGGCAAAATTTTGACTAGCCGAGCCACTACATAGCGAATGGTGGGTACGAATCATTACACTTTACTGCTTGGATTCCATACTGGCTATTCTTGGCGAATGACGTGACCAATGTGCTGATAGTTGCGGTCCAACACGAACCGAACGGCTTTGGAGGTTTTGTTTCCAGAGGCAAACTTGTATTTTGACTGTCTGGGCTGAGAAAAAAAAGGTTTCCTACATGACACCAAGGGAACCAGATCTCCGCCTTGCCATTCATGGATCCGTCCAGGCTTAAGCAGCAATGGTGACCTCGACCTCTACACCGGCATCGATGTTGACAATGATCTGCTTGACGACCTCGGTAGGCGCATGAAGGCTACAACGAAGAAAATCAGCACAAGTTATTCTCTGGTGGCGCTGCTTGCAACACGCCAGACTTTCCAGGTCGATGAGTCCAAGGCAGAAGGCAGCCAGTACATACTCAATAAGACGCTTGTGGATGCGCATCTCGTAGGAGTCCCAGGTCTTGGAGCCTTCACCGCAAGGAGTCTTGCGGGTGGTAATCTTGAGAATCTGGGTCGGCAGACGGACGGGGCCCTTGACGCGCAGGTCCTTGCTCTTGGCGCGCTCGATAATCTCGGAGCAGACCTTCTCGAGGACGTTGACCTTGCGGGAAGAGAGGGTGATGCGGATCTTGTGGGCCTTCTATATTTCGGGGGGGGGGGGGTTAACAACAAGATCCCTTTGTCAGTGAGGCGTAGCAGGGTGGGCTTCTGGACCATATGTATGAAGCCAAAGAACGCTCTGCATTGTTCTAGTCGGTTGAGGGAGAGAACGTACGGGAGCCTCGCCAAGATCCTTGTCAGCCTTGTTGTAGGACATGATTTTCGGTGTATGCGACTGTGCTGGGTTTGTCCTTCACGACTCGAACGCGGGGGAAACCTGGACGTTTCGGCAAAGTGATGAAGGCTCGCAGTTGTTGATGATGTCAAATCTTTTTCGTTTCGTTTTTTTTTTTCTGTGGTGGGGTTGGGATAATCTCGACGTAGGGCTTTGCTGTGGGCTGCTAGGCCGAATGTGGTAATGGGGGCGCCAAGTTGATCGCTTATTGGCGGGGGGTTTCACGACACGGCGTCTGTGTCATAAGTGGGGGCATTGAGCCGTCAGACCCGGAGTACTTGGCAGCTGCAGTTGAGCTGCAAACACACAGCGCGGGCTGATTCATCCGTCTTCAGCAAAGAAACGACATGAATAAATGAAATACGACGTTGGGCCGACCCGGCGGGAAATGATGGCTGAGAAATTCGTGATTTGATATTTGTCGATTCATATATTTCACTCTTCTGCTTGCTCCGTCCATTGTCCCCCTTCCTAGAAGTTGCAGGCATGTCAGCTCTCCCGCCCTTGGCGCCTTTCCCAAAAGCCTCGTGGCAGAAAAACCTCAGCTCGACGGAGTGGAATCAGCTCGTACAGGCATGGGCATCGTTGTGTCGGGCGTATCTGGACTTGCCAGATGATGGATTTAGCAAAGCAAGCAACAATCACGACTCCTTGGTTGCGTTTACTTCCAGTTTCGTGCGCGAGACAGTACACGCTTCGTCAACGTCCGCATCAACCTCCCTGCTCCGGCCCGTGTTCCACCTCACATCACGCCTTTTGAAGCTGGTGAACCCGCCGCAGCTTCTGGAATACTCATTCCTCGGTAATCTCGCAAGGCTATATCCAAAGAAGCGCACGGCTGCTCTCCTGGGCGACGTCTTTGCCGGAACGGCCTCACGCGCCGTTGCTGAAGCGTCCGTCACCGCGCTCAAGAGGCTTCTCATTCCGCACCTCGACTCCGGCATCAGGGGGGACCTCAAGCTGGTGGAATCCAGCCTCGTTGCGCTGAACCCCCTTCTGCACGCTTCTCCTGCGCCCTGTGTTCTGCTGTTGGCGGGATCTGATTTTCTCGATGGCTTGGTCACCTGCTACAGAGTGATGAATCCGCCGCTGCGAAAGGCAATCGTCGCAACAACGTACTTGTGTGTAGTTGGACTTGCGGATTCTGAGCCCCCCAAGTGGTCCATGTTGAATGATCAGCTGTTTGCGTTGAACTCGGCTGCGGAAAGTCACAAGAACGGGCCGTTGAACGCCAATGACTCGCTCGTGGCCGAACTCGTAACTACGACCCCTCTGCTGAAGATATTATGGCGCAAGGCTGAAGCTCATGGGGCGGCAACAGAGAGTCTCCAGAAGAGAATCGCCGTATTAGAGTCGTTTACAAAGGGTCCCATGACCAGACCCAGCCGCCTGGTCCGGGGAAGAGTCGACAAAGGCAAAGGAAAAGCCACGAATGATGAAGCCCAGATGGAGGCGCATGTCCGTCGAATGAGCCAGGTCTCTCAGGTGCAGGATATATTCCCCGAACTTGGAACGGGGTTTATTTCGCGCTGCTTGGACGAATATGGCGACGACGTCGAACAAGTCGTGGCAAATCTACTCTCCAACTCATTGCCGTCCCACCTCGCTGCAGCTGACAGAAGCGAGCCTCTGTACGTCCGGTTGCTCCCCAGTAATGCGGGAATCTCATTTCCACCCTTTTTATTTCCTGCTTTTCGTACTAGATACTGCTTCTTCTTTACACACTAACATCCACGAAAAGCTCCCCTCTTCAATTCGTTCCTCACCAAACAGATGTCGCGGCCCGGTCAGCACCATTGCCGCCAGCGCCAGCGCCAGCGCCAGCGTCCAGCAGACGGAACGTATTCGACGACGACGAGTTTGATCGCCTTGGCGTTGATTTGTCCAAAATCTCGTTTGGCAAAAAGCCACAAAAGGACGCCGATCACCTCCTCCGGGATAAATCTGCAGCACCAAACAAGGCCACCATTCTGTCGGCTCTTGCGGCGTTTGATTCGGACGAGGACGAGCGTGATGACACGTACGATGCGGCCGATGTTGGCGGCACTGTAGATTCCACGAACCAAGAGGCCGATGGGGCGAACGATGGTAACGAAGAGCTTCTCTTCCGCGCGTATCAGACGAACGAGAAGATGTTTGACCGAGACGCCGGCACCAGGAGAAGCAACATGCGTCTCAAGCTAAGAGAGGAGACGGGCATGACGGACGAAGCATTAGAGGGCTGGGCAGTCATGCTAGCGAGGAATCCCCAGCAGAAGAAGAGACTAGAAGCCAAGTACGCGTTTGCAGGACAACAGGCACAGCTGGAGCGTACAGCTTGGCGAGCCGGTCCGGCTGAAGACGGTGATGTTGACGGAGCCGCTGGCAGAGGCGGCAGAGGCGGCAGAGGCGGCAGTGGAGAGGGGACCGGCGCAGGGCGTGGAGGACGAGGTCGCGGTGGCCGCGGCGGACCTGGCAGCAGTGCTGCAGGGCCAGCCGGAGAAAAAGAGACCGAGGCAGCCAGGAGGAATAAAGAGGCTCACAAGGGGTCAAGAGCGAACCACAACAGGAGAAATGCGCGGGCCAAGAAGATGGCCCGCGGAGGCTTTGCTGGTTGAAACGAAAGGCAGGGGCTGACACGTTTTTGTACTTCCCGATTCCCCTCCGCAGGGACTGATTGCCCACGCGCTTGGCGGGATATAACGGTCCCTAATCCCACGTCGACCTCTGCTTCGCGCGCTGCCAACGCATCGCCGAACCACGCAAACGGCCTTCAGCCTAGAAAGAAGCTCCAAGCTCCTTCGAGGCCCTGCGCGACAATCCCACGGCATAGCCAGCTCGCACACCTCGTCAACCGAGGTCGCTCCCCCTCCCGGTAGCCGATGACGCCTGGCGATGATGCGCGTCAACCTGTCCCAGCTTCCCAGACGCGTCTTCTGCGTGCGCAGCCACCATCTGCTCTCGACGGATGGCCAGTAGCCGGGAAGGAATCGCTGCAACCGCCAGGCCGCATGAGCACGGGACGCCAAGTCGCCTGGGACTGTTGAAGCCTCGACCCTGTGGGGATGCAAAGACGGAACTCAGCATGGCATGTAGGTTGATCTCCTTGTCCCGTGAACAAAGGACGTGGGGTGCAAGAGCGGTTGGGCTGCTTGAAAGCCCCCTCGGGGAGTCGGTATTGCATGCTGCCGTGGAGCGCTTGGCTCGCCTAGATGAGCGGACGGAACGGACTGATGGCAACAGATTGCGGTTCAGTTCTCAACTGCAAGACTTGGTGCCTACCATTATCGTGCATATACATACAGCCATAGTTCCCGAAAAAAAAAAAAGAGAATCCAAACTCCTGTTGTGCATTTCCTGTCGTGTCATCTGTAACCGCCCCTTTTGAATAGAAGAGTCAAAGCGAAAAAAAAGAAGAAAGAAAGAAAGAAAGAAAGAAAGAAAGAAAGACCCGAGCAAGCGCCTAGGCGAACAACCCCCCGCCCCCCCTGACACAAGGACGCAAATCATTCAAACATCTGAAAACAAGCCTGCCACCACATCGCCAAGCATCTTCAGCCCGTAATACTTTGCCACCCTCCTCATGACTGTCAGCTTCCTGACCGTGTCATCCCTTGACACCTTCTCCTTCCACTCTCCACTGCAGGTGCAATACTCCATCAGGTCGTTGACTCGTAGGGCCTGGCAGCGGGCGCACTGCAGATCCTGCGTTGCCCATTCCACCGCCCAGGCCTCGACCATGCCCAACAGCCTCTCCTCAACGGCCACCCGGTCGTACTCGGTGTTGCAGAAGCCGCACCGCCACCTGCGGCCGCCGTCGCTCCACAAGTCCTCGTCCCTGCATAGGTCCAGGTCGCGGGCCATGGTGCAGCTGTCGCACGAGACCTGCACCAGCCTCAGGCTCTCCGACGGGTTTGCAAAGGCCCCTTCCTTGGAGAACTCGCGCACCTCGAACAGCGCCAGCAGCTCCTTGCGCAGGAGACGCGCTTCCAGCGTGATGTTCTTGTCGAGGGAGAGAACTTGCATGAGCGACTTGACCAGCTCCAAGACAGGGTTGCTCGCCGGCAAGTGCGAGCCAGGCAAGTCTGGGAAGCTGTAATCCTGCGCCAGCTCCGGATGCAGAAGCTCTCTCTTTTGCTGACTGATGAGGCTGGCAATCGCCCTCTTCAGCGGCTTTGCAAACGACTTGGCCAAAACGACTTGGCCTTGTCCATTCTCCGTGTCGCGGTTGGGTAACTGGGTCAGGCGAGGAGTCGAGGCGTCGCCATCGTCGTTCGCCTGTCGCTTGAGACTGTGCATGAGCTGTATAAAAGCAATGACCCACTCCTGGAAGGTCGCCTGTAGCCGCGCGGGCAGAAATGTCGTCATTTGCCAGTGCATGATTGTCTCCAGGTTTTGCTCGTCCGCCTCCACAACTTCTTGGCATGCCTTGCCTCCGTAGTTGAACTCATCGTACCACACCAGATAATCCCAGTACTCCTTGATGTCGAGGTCGATAAAGTGGAAGAGAGGCTTGCTCTTGATCGACTTGATGATGTATTGGCTGTAGGCAAAAGCATTGCCTACTTCGGCCTTTGTTGTCTGGAGGATCAGCCGGTTCGCGTTTGCAAACACTACCTGAGACCCGACTCTCCTGAAGTCCGCCATGAGCTGCTGGAACGCCTTGCGGGACATCATCTGCACGTAGTAGTGCAGCGCTCGATCATACATAAAGGAATCGGGATTCTCCACCCATCGGACAAGATGCTGCACCAGCACATCCGCCATGGTACTGCCCTTGCAGGCCTCAGCCCACCAGGACTTGACCATCTCACGCAGGACAAGCACGCCCGCGTTGGCAAATGCGTTGTCCGAAGCCAGCACTCCAGACCCTTCCGCAGACGGGTTGAGAGAAATCGAGTCTGCACCTTCCAGTTCGTTGATGAGTGACGACGTGAGGATGGTGTTGATGGCCAGATTCCGTATTTCTAGGTCGATACACACCGAAGCGAACGTACCCGGATTGTTGACGTTGGCCATCTTGACTGTTTCGAGAGGACCCAGAACATCATCTTTCTCGTATCCAGCGTGGTCTGGCCGGGGACCAGCCGACCACCAGAGAACTACTCCGTTTGCTTGCAGTCGACGGGCGTACGCGACATCAATCAGGAATCGAGGATCCTCCCGCTCCAGATTACACAACGGAACGTCTCCATAGCGAGCCAAAGTCGTGAGGTGCAAGATCCATGAGCCCAGTCCCAGGTAATGTCCGATCAGGCGGCGTGCTACTACCCCTTGCCAGCCCAGGGGTGGGAGTAAGCTGTCTGTCGTATCGTACTTGAGCGGCAAAACAGGGAATTCTCCCAAGACGGGGACGTGGTGAACCAGCAGGTTACGCTGCGAGGATTGTAACACCAGTACTTGAGGCCGCGATTCATCCTTGCGCATCTTCTTAACCACGTCGCCAATCTCCAAGTGCACCTTTCGGCGGGTCGAGACTTGGGTAATCTTGAATGTGACTTTCTCTTGGTAGCTGAAGCAGTCCTGCCAGTTAGTGCCGGCTGCTTCTTGTGCTCTTTTGACCAGCATCTCCGAGTACATTCTCGTCACGTTGGGCAGATCCTGGCCAGAGTCCTTATTCTTCTGCAGCATGACAATGTGGCCTTGGCTAGACGTCGTGGAGAATATGCCAAAGATTTGACGCTCCCCGGCTGTAATGTGAGAGATGTAGATGTACGCCAGTGGTGAAGATTCCAGGTAAGTCACAGCCTTGGCAGGCCGCTTCAAACCAGACAGGTCGAAGCCCTGCTCTAAGCCTTTGCCCAGCACGGCATGTTGCTGGTCGTCAATTGTGCACTGATTGCCCAAGCAGAGGACAGCCCTGATATGCAGAGGCACTTGCTTCTCGTACACACCTTCCACGCCGGGGTGGTTGAACAGCGCGGAAAACTTGGCGGCTTCATTGAAATAAACGTCCTCCGGCACTGTGAGTTTGAAAAGATGACTTGAGGCATGGCCGTTCGGAAGCGTATGATTGACCTGTTCCACTTCGCAGCCGGGAATGTCGACATCAGGCAGCTCAGTGCTCTTGAGATTAAAGAAGAGTTGACGGGGGACATTGACTTTGAGAGTATGGATCTTCGCATCGATCAGAACATGAGCCGTTACAACACCCGGGGTATCCGTGGGCTGGAGATGAAGCAGCTGCCACGTGTTCATGAACGTTATGTGTGCCTGTTTCATAAAAGTCTGTCGCAGATTGCCTCCCGTGAGGCCTTTCCTGTCCCCGAAAAGCTGTCTTCTACGAACACGAGCCTGCTTCTGCAGAGCCCATTTCTTCTTCTGATATCTCAAGAAAGAAGGATAGTCCTCCGAAGCGCTGGGCATAACCTTGGGCAGCATCGCCATGGGATCGGGGTTCTCGACTGAATCGGGCGACTTGCGTTTGTGTACTGCGGGCAGCGGTTGTGACGAAGATATGACTTCGTTTATCTGTCTTGGCTTGAGAAGCTTGCTGCCAAAATCCTCCAGATCATCCACTCGGGACCCGTTGAGGTTGGTAATGTCTCCCAGCGGCTCCTTGGTGAACAGATCCGTCAGTTTCTTCTGCTTCATCTTGTCATCTTTGATGTTGATACGCCTTTGGAGCCAGTCAGGGTGAGGCACTCGAGGCACCGGATTGCGGACTTTCTGCAGAGCCGCTGGGATCGTGATCAATTTTTGAATCACGGATCCCAGGCGCTCCAGATAGTAATCCCAGTCAAGCAGTGCTCGCGGATCGGTATCAGCAGGTTCCTCCTTCAGCCATTTCTTCAGGTACGTCCGCTTGACCGACTCCTCGGCGGAAAAGATGGCGACGGGAACGGCACGCTCAGTGACTGGTGCATTTTTGGGCCTCGCGCAGATAATGAATTTGCAGTTCAACCCTTTGTCCTTGACCATCTGTTCACCCAGAAAGTCGGCCAGACGCTTGGCAGTAGTGATGCTGGTTGATTTTTGACTACCGTACTCCGCCAAAGTCTTGGACATGCTCCTGTTTTCCGAAATCAACTCCATGAGTTCTTCATCAGCCAGGGTCGATCCTTTATTGTGCAGCACATCAAGCCAGCGATTGGCTACCTTGGCAACAGCGGTGTAGCATTGGGTCAAGTCCTCTCCTTCCAGAAAAAACTTGAAAATTTGCTGCTGAAAGATCTTGATGAGCTTGAGCTCTCCGCGTCGTTTCACCTCAAACCCTTTCAACTCTGCGAGGCTACCGTCGTCGTTGAACACTGCGTATCTTTTCTTCAGGTTCTTGTCCTCTTCTTTCGATGTCGGCAGGACCATTGCTTTGTAAGGGCCGTCAACCTCGAAGAAGATGGAGTTGTCGCTGTGGGTTTCGTATTTAAATGTCTTTGGATCGACGAGGGTCTGGTACTGATGGTTCGTAAACTTGTCATGAACCAAGTGGTTCAACATGACGCAGGGGTAAGAGATGGACATTTTTTTGCCATTCTTCAACTTGAAGGAAAAGTTTTCGGGAAATGTTGCCGGCAACATACACCAGATGCCGTCCGTATCTAGTTCCAAAGGCCGACCTAGTCTCTCGACAAGCTGGCGCGCCAGTTGAATGATGGTAGCCCCGGTCAAGCAAGTAACACCAGCCATTTCCATAGAGTACCACCGTGACCCCTTGCTCATGACATAACCGTAAAAGGAATTCAGAATGACCTTGTGAGCAAGTTGCAGCGAATCATACAAGATAATCATTTTTTTGGCGGCGTCCACGTCGCTAGAGGCTGCACCAGATGACCTGAGCGAATCCGCCTTGCCTTTCCACACTTTTGCCATTCCCTTGTAGTCGTATCTTCGGTCACGGAAGTCTCGCACAGTATCAATGTAAAAAGGATTCTCTCTTTGGCAGATGATGGCCTCCCGTACGATGGCGGTGGAATCGTGAATCTTGTGGTACACTTTTTGCGAGTAAAGCTGCAGACGTTTTCGGACCAACCCAGCTTGTTCGTCGGCGCTCAGATCAGCAAATGTGCGCGGCGGAGCGTGAGGTGCCTTGCCCGGAAACTTCTCATTTTCCAAGGCGTGCCGAATCATGTTGTACTCGTCTCTTTTTGCAGGGAGGTAGTCTCCTCTCCAAGCCCAGGGCATCCTTCTGTCACAAGTCTTTCCAGGTCGGTTGAAATCACATGCTGCGCAGTCGGATTCTGAAATCATGGAATCAGGTTGGAGTCTGTTTGTGGTCATGATGTTGGGGTACATGGATGCGACGTCCAAGTGATAGATAAGGGGACGTTCATGTCGATTTGGTGTTTCTTTCAGCTTTCTCAGTCGGGCAGCAATTTGCTGCTTGACCTCATCGTAGTTTTCTACGTCATCCAGCGACTTCTTCTCCTCGACAGTAATGACAAACTGTAAAGCAGCATCGAGGTCACGCAGAAGCTCATCAACTGCTCCAGGATCAACAGCGAAATCGACAGGTATATCGGACCGAAAAACGCCAGCCTCTATACTTTCGACATGACCCCCCACGTATGTCTCCGAGTGCAAGAGATGACCTTCCCAAAATGCCTCCTTGGGTGACTGATGTTTGTTTGGTAAAATGATTTCCTTCTGGTAGGCTTGGACCATGAGCAACATCTCGCACAGGGTACCAGTGCCTTTCCTCAAGGTATCGTCCCCACCGATGGGGAGAATTGTACAAAGCGAGAAGATGAATGGGTGGACATACTTCATGTAAAGGTAATAGGTAGCAACGGCGTCGGACACCGAGTATTCGGCTAGAGTCTGGGGTCGTTCGCTGGCGTACGGCGTCATCAATTCCGGTTCAAGTTCATCAGGGTCGTATCCCAGTTTGGCCACTGTGACAGCTTTGAGGCCACGTGAACCTTGTGGTAAGTAAGAATCACGATTAACCCAATGGAAACAGTCCATGTGGACACCATAGGCGCATTTGAATTGATCCTCGTTGTCCTTCTTCCAGCCGATTTCTTGGTACATGTCAATGCCATTCACGCTCGCTCTAGCCTCCACAAAAGGCCAATCGAAAAAATCGCCGTTATAAGTGGCAATGACTGTAGGTCTGGCTTCTTTTATATGCAAGAAAAAGCGTTCGATCAAAGCCTTTTCGTCCGGCTCATTGAATATCATGAAGGGTCCAGGATATTCAGGCTTTGGGGTGTAGTCGAAGTCGCCAATATCCTCCGAAATAATTTCTCGATTCGTGATTAAAAATCCTTGACCGTCAATCATGTAAGAAATCATCATAATTTGGTCCACCGCTGCATCGGGGAATTTCAACGGAAGTTTCGTTGTCTCTATGTCGAATGCCAGGACAACGGGATCTGCTGGCAATGATCGCTCTTTATTAGGAATTATTTTCGTTACACCGTGCTTGACTTCGACGTAATACCATTTTCCAACTCTAATGTCTATGTCAAAAGCATCAGCATGGACACGAGCAGTCTGATGAGCCAGTATGGACTTACCTAGATCTATCATCACCCTCACGTGGTATGGCACATCATATTCTCGCATGTCCACTATATGATCGCTAGCCTCGGTAAATGAAGCGCTGCCTCGTTCATCATTTCGTAAGTCGTCATCAAAAAGATCAAAGTTAACACTCGCACTATTGGCTTTTTTTGTCAGCATCCGTCTTGAAAAGCCGAGCATGGCGCAGGAAAAGCTTACGTAGCGACCTCAGCATATGCATCCATGGCATTCATGTTCTTCTTGTTCTTCTCTGCCACTGGCATGATGTCCCTTCTGGCAGCCATGAGGTTGTTGACATTGGCAAACCTTAATTCGAGAAAGGTGCGTCGATAACCAAGCAGGTGGTTGGGCATGCTCAAGTCGTCCTTTTCCACTCGCCGAATAGACTTGACAACGCCATCTCCAGGTACTCGTTTGATCCATTCCTCAACTTCAGACTCGTGGCCCTTCTTGACGGCAACCAAAAAATAAGGATCGTATTCAACAGTGCCCTTGAACGTAGATCCGTCATGCTCTATAAAGTAGCAATCGAGTGCAGCGCGGCCGCCAGGTATCCTTTCATCTTCTATTGAAGTTGGTTGAACATTGACGAGCCAGCCTTCCCTTCTCTTTCCGCCATCATATCTTGTGAAGCCCAAGTTTTCGTCAATGGTTTGGGCAAGTCGGATACGTTCCCACTTCTCGTCAGCAGACGTTCCTTCTGCTCTTGAAGTTGCGGCAAAGGTACGGGTCCTGTGGCCATGATACGCAGTGTTGCCGCCCCGACGAAAGCCTTTTTGGGGCCTCCGCAGACTTGTGTTGGGCATGACAGAGTAAAGTACGTGGAGAGCCAGCAAGGACTCCCACTGCAGCTAAGAAACAGGTGATGATTCGGGGTCGAAGAGAGAGCTGCGGCCGTCGAGGGATAATGCGCACCGTGCGCTTGGGTCGTGAGGCTGCAATACGGACGAGTTGAATGTAGAGTATAGCGCGATGCCCATGGAGCGGGATAATCAAACAAAGTCCAGCATCATGGGGGGTAGCAGAGCCAATTTTACAATCAGTATCTGACGAACCAGGGCAATTCTTGATTGCTGTTACGGAGTAGCCGTAGGGATTTAATGGGAAGAGAGTTGCGTGCGCCAGTGAGACGCGACTGGACGCGTTGCTGCGCGACAGTTCGGCTGCCCCACATTAAGTTAAATAGGATCAATTTCTCCACTCTCTCGCGACATGCCGCACAGAATCTGCTGCACATACGGAGCAGTAGCAGGTAGCCAGGTGGACAAAATACAATTTTGCAGTAGATTGGTTATTGGTACTTAATTACTTCTATTTACTCTAAAGATGAGTCGAGTCGATTAAGCTGCGTCCCTGTTGTGTCCTTATTACCAGTCAGTGCCTTGGTTTCGTGCTGTTGCCCTAGAGGTACCTACATAGTAAGAGGTACATACCTAGCTCCTGGTAATGGATAGGACCCAGCATTTTGCCAGGTAACCGGTTGTCCAATATTAGGCAGGCGGCAGAAGAACCATGGCTTACTCCGTCAAAATTGTAATCGGATCTGGGTCACTGATCCAGGGAGCAGCTCGACATCGAAACGTCACAACAGCCTCACACGACCTTGCATGAGAACGTTCGCTCACCCAAGGTAGCCAGAAATGGCTCCCAACATCGTGGATGCGCCTCAAAATGCAGATTCCAACCCCGGCCAGAAGACTCTGCACGTATGGTCTAAGTCGATAGAACAACCCGACGGGCAGGGCCAATCCGAAGCAAATAGCCACAACGCTAGACCAACTATTTCTGAGGCAGTCAGCATGATCAAGGCAGATGACTTCACCAATGTTCACAACACGCCGTGTGCGAGGCAAGGATTTCTCACAGGCATCGCTGCCGGCGCTGGAGTCGGAGCATTGAAGTTTGTTCTTAAAGGTGCGTGCGCTGTCCCTGCCGACGTTTCCATCTTTGCGAACAAACTGTCCTGACGTGTTCTTGGACAGGGAACGCTGTCAAGTCAGCAAACTGGGCTGTTGGCATGTTCATACTCGGAAGCACGGCATCGTACGAATACTGTCAGTACCTCCGACGAGCCGAGCGAATACAGATGAAGCGGCAAATTGAGATCGTCGCGGAGAACAAACGAGAACAGGCCAGGAGGGCGGCAGAGGATAAACGCGAGAAACTCAAGTTGGAACAGGAGAGTACGGCGACGCAAAAGCCTTGGTATAAGTTTTGGTGACATCCATGCGCCTCCGGGGGTGCATATGAAGGAAGAGCCTTGTCCCTAAGTCCTAGACATTGATTCTAACCCGGTTTTCCTCGCTTGGTACAAGCTGTACATTACAATTTTCTGATACCCACGAATCGATGCTAAACCTGTGTCTAAGTCCCCTGAAAAGGTCACTGTTGTTAGAGAGATGATTGTTTGATTAACAGCATCATCTTTGTTGATTGAATAATGCGGGTCGGTAAGCTTGGGGACACTGAAGTCATACTGAAGCCATACTACCTTCTTGCTTACCTCAATGCCAGCCTCAATATTCGACCTATGCCCTTGAGTACCAGTATATGTCGTGTAAAGCGTCAAATGTAGTCTCAACCATCGCATTCCTTTAAAACAACTTTTAAATCGCAGTTTTTCTCTCCCGTATGTTGCATTGGTGTGCACACAGTGGTATGGTTGTGTGTAGTAAACTTGGAAACGAAATAAAGCCCCCGAATCACAGCCCGGTCGACCGAGTATAAAACCTGAGAGCACAATCGATAACAAAGAAAGAAGATTTCCCACTTCATAAGATATAACATGATTCTCGGTCGTTGAAACAAAAACGTATTAAGCCACCAACCCACCGGAAACTCCGAATCCGTGAAGTCACATTGTTCATTATTCGTAGCCATTACCACCACATGCCAGCTCCTCCTTTCTGACCACAAGAAAGCATAGTCTCTCTCACTGATCCCTCACTGAATTTGCACGGCCATATTTTGCCTATCCGGGTCAATGAAATGAACTTTTCGAGCAGGGGATCTCTTCTTTGGTCGCGCAGAAAGGGATTCTTCTCCTCGCCGTTGTATGTTGCGCTGAGCTCTAGCCTCGCCCTCTTCCCGTTTGCGATACCCCTCCATCTGCTGCCTTCTTCTCATGGCTCTAGAGTGAGCTATTGCTGGGGTTGGTCTGAAGCCGATACCATTGACGCCGGTTCCGTCATCGTCTTCATCATCCGGATCATAGACGGTTATCTCATCGTCGTGCCAAGTCAACGCTGCTCGGACGGGATCCACGACGGCAACATCCAGGTCGTTGCCGTCCTTGCTCTGACCGTCTTTGGTGGCGGTCCTTTGGCCTGGCATCAGTGACTTGTTCAACTTGAGCGGCGGCGTGCTGGCTCTTTTGCGTCGTGGAGACTTTGCTGTCGTGGTTGAATCTTGGGCGTCGTTGTCCAGGGATGGTGGTAATCGGAAAGGACAATTTACTTTGGTGGTAGCTGGGGTCTCGAAACCAACGTGCCGGCTGGGAGGAGTTGGAGAAGTGGGCTTTCGCCCTGGTTGCAGGGGACCGGGTTTCCCAACATCGATCATTACTGTATCCAGCTTCAGGCGTTTTCGCATCGCATTTGTACTGCGGTCGTCATCGTCATCATCGTCGTCCTGCACCCCGCCCCCACTTTCGAGAGCGAGGCCGCGAAAGCGATGTGCGACCTTGGATCGTGGACTGCCACTTCCATCGTCGGTGGAGTTGGTGCTGCAAAAATCAAATGAGAACTTGATGGGGCTAACAGCAATGTCTTCTTCTCCACGCTTCCTTTTCGAAGACCCGGCAGGGGCAGCAGCGGCCATGGTCGGCAATCTGGTGCAAAGACGCGGTGCTGACTGAGCGAGTGGTTTGGTTTTGAGGGTCGGGACAGCGGGAGGGGAGCAAGACAAGCCCGGATGCCGAGTCTCACTCACTCCCTTGGATTGGGTTGGGCAGATGACGGTTTTTAGTGAAAACTCTACATGTTGATATTTCGGGGACGGTTCAACTCTACTGATGACCAAAAACCTTAGCCACTACCTTGGGTAGCCTCGAGGAGAGTGCTGACATTACGGAATAAGTTGCAATACCTACCTCGGGGTAGTTATAGTTGGCCAAGTTCACTGTGAGTGGGATTGGGTGCATATCAGCAGGTACACAAGGTACTTACCTAGGTACCTAAGGTACTTACCTACCTAGGTACCTAAGGTATGAAGTAAGGTAGGTACCTAGGTATGGTACCTCCTACCAGGTACCTATGTACCTAGGTACAGTACGTATGCGCTACTTGACGTAACTTACCTAATTAGAAGAGGGGCCTTCGTTACAAAGTGCATTAGGTAAGGTAGCGGTTACTTGAAGATATCTTTGGGTAGGTCGTGCGCTGAAGATGAGGGGAAAATTGTGTTGATGCGAAAGCTGCATCATCCTGAGCTTAAGAGATCTACTTAGGTAGCTGGCCACCTTATAAGTCGCTGTCAGGTACTCCGTAAGCGCTTCAAACGCATATTAGCCGTCGGCCTTTCGACAGCTAACCAAACCACAGCGGAGCACTTAGGCCTCGGTTCAACACGGCTTGCCCACGATGACATATCGCTCTCTTGAATATTGATCTGGGTTGTCCTTCACCTTGCCAGAAGTATAACTTGAACGGCTTTAGAAAAGCCCAGATAGTCTTCATTTTCTATCACAACAAGATCGAAATCCACGCCTCCTCCAACGTCATCCACCACCCAAGCACTGTACACTGGAGACATGGCTGAGGCCCCATTCTCCTTCCTCCCATTGGGAGCCATCATACAATCTTTCAAAGTCAAAGACACCAACATTGTCCTTGGCTTCCCGAGCCAAGAGCTATACGTGAAATACAATACGCCCCATTTTGGGGAAACGATTGGCCGCGTCGCCAACCGTATCAAAGGTGCTCACCTGGACTCGGTCAACGGCAGGTCGTATCCGTTGGTTGCAAATCACGGACCCAGCACATTGCACGGCGGCATCGTCGGATGGGGCAAGCGTATCTGGAATGGCCCCAAACCGGTCGGCGTGAAACAGATTCCGGGCGTGGGTGACCTCCAAGGTGGAGAGAGCGTCGAGTTCACCCTCACTAGCGAGGACGGCGATGAAGGCTTTCCTGGTGCAGTAGAGGCCAAGACTACTTACACGACGGGTACGCAGACCAAGAACGGCAAAGAGGTTCTTGTCCTTGGAATCGAGTACGAGGCGAGGCTGGTGGACGGTGCTGAGGAAACTCCCATCAACTTGACAAACCACTCATACTTCAACCTCTCTGGAGATGCCACGGTAGACGGCACCGTGGTGACCCTTGCTACGAGACATCAGCTGCCCAACGACGAGCATTCGGTCCCTATTGGACCTCCACAGCCATATAGCATCGATACAACCAAGCCTTTTACGCTCACGGCGACGGAGCCCAGTATCGACAATTGCTTCACCAAGATCTCAGACCCGGCTTCGGTACCAATTGATACCCGCTCAGAGCCACTCACACTTGATCTGGCAGCCAGCCACCCCAAGACTGGTATTCACCTTGAGGTCTTGAGCACGGAGCCCTCTTTCCAGTTCTATACTGGCGACTTCGTAAATGTTCCCGCCGTGAAAGGCGTCAGTGCCAAGAGTTGCCGCAGCGCCTTCTGCTGCGAGCCTTGCCGATGGGTTAATGCGGTCAATGTTCCCGAGTGGAGGAGCATGAGTTTGTTGAAGAGAGGCCAGACGTATGGAAGCAGGATTGTGTATAAAGCCTGGTCTGATTAGGTCGATGTCCTTTCAGTCAGAACAATAACGTTGTCAGGCCCTGAAAAATAAAGGGAGGGGGAGGGAGGGGGCAGAAAAAATACCAAACTCTAAGCTTCCAGATTAAACCACCGCTTCAAGAAGAACGCTGTTTACGGCGTACGAGTAACGATACATAGCCACCGTACCAAAACAAGTTTGTTATTACAGATCATGCTCACAATTTCGAACCTAGCCCCTTCGTAAACGCATAGTTAAAACCCAGAAATTCGTCGTTGGTAAAACTTAATCAGCTGCTACACCTTCAAGAAGCGACTCTATTCGGATTCGCTATCATCTCCTAGAAATGCCAGATCAGCCTGAGCACGTCGTCTCCTAGCCGCAAAAGAAGTGTTTCCATCATCACTGTCCTGGTCGTCATGGTCGTCATTTGCTTTGCTGGCATCGTCTGTTTCAGCCTCTACCTCGCTCCCGTTGCTTTCGTCTGACTTCGTTGATTTTTGTTTGCTTCGACTTGCTCTGGCGCCCGAGTCCACGCCCCACAGGCGATTCATCTCCTGCGCAGACTCGGCGTCTGCTATTAACTCTCTCATCTCTTTGATTTCGCGTGCCTTGGCTTCCGAAAAGCGACCGTCCATGCCAATGTCAGCCAGAATCTTCTTGAGATGGCGAATTTTAGCGCGGGCGTCATCTCCGTACTGCTTAAGTTCGTTATGCCAAAGTTTCCTAATCCCACATTTCACCAACTGAGATTGTAGCTTTTTTATCTCGACTTCCTTTGCGTCGTCAGAAATTGATGTCATGGCTTTCTGTTTTGATTTGGCAGCAGGCTTAGCTGGTTTTGACGACTTTTGTTTTGCATCCTTCTTCTTCCGCGCCGCCTTGGGAGGCTCGTCGATAACATCCGAGAACTCCTCTTCCTCACTGACGAGGGGCTTTGATGTGTCAACTTTGATGGAAGACAAAGCCTCGTCTCCAGAACCCTCGACTTCCTTGGTCGGTGAAGGCTTTTTCTCTACAGCGCCAGGTTTCTCCTTTACTTTAGCCTGTTTAATAGGAGAAGGTGAGGCAGCAGCTTTAACCGGAGACGGATTCCCGGTTGTTTTTCCTTTCATGCTGTCCGAGCCAGTCTTTGCGCCTTGCTTCCGCCTTTTCGGGGAAGGGGAAATATCTTCAGGAGCTTGGCGCTTGGTTCCATCATTCGCTTCAGTTTCCCCAGGTACCCAGCCATCTAGAAACTTGTCCTGATGAACATGGTTAGCTTGCCCCTCGATGTACCGCGCAGTGCATCCCAGGCCAGCATATATTACTTACGACATATTCCTTGATCAAGATTTTGCTTCTCTGTTTCCATTCATCGCTTGCGAAGAATCCGGCTTGGAGATTTTGCGCGTCTTCCACGTGCTTTCGAACCTTGTTCACAGTGGTTGCGTCAGGGTCAGAAGTGAAAACCTGATACGTCCCTTGGATGAGAGCTTCTTCCAGCTTCCCACGTGATAGTGTCATGTTCGTCTTTGTGTTATTTCCCTTTTTCAGCAGATGGGAAGCCGGCATCTGGCACTCAATGTCTCATTCCGGTCAGCCGTGATTATGAATATGGCGACAGAATGCTGGTAGCAACTGGGAATAGTCATTATATCGACGCGTTATTGCGCGCCGTTGACTCTTGGGGCTACGAAAGACATGCTTGCAAGTAATCATACTCGTACGCCATCAGGATCAGATCGAACCAATGAAATCATTTCACGACTCACAACGGGGCAAGCGAAATACAGTATGCAGATCTAAATTGCACGGCATAAGTAGTGTACTTGGCAGCGCGCATCGTCAGCATGCCTCATGACCAGCAACGGTACAATCAATAGCGAAAAACCATTAACAGCAAGTTATCGCTGGTCAAAGATATAAGTGTTGAATAGGAAAATTCATGCCTATTAGTTCGACGTTATTTAGAAAATCTATTACCAAGGTCAGTTGAACATGGGAAAAGACTTCAAGTTACATGGTACGTACCCTTATGTAGCATAAAGCGGGTTCCCACTGAGGCGTTCAACAATTGGTGCGTTTCACCATGCCATTGAATTTGTTCAAGCCGACTTCCATATCCTCCCCGTTCGACCATGTCGGCTTCATTAGCACCGGAGTGTAACGAGGTCAAGGAGTAAGATACCATTCCATGCCCAACAGCATCGGCCGCAATGTTAAACTCGTTACCGAACAGGCGCTACGACACGTGTTTTCTCAAATGGTACAGCGAAAGTCAGTGCTCTTTTCTTTCACGCTCACCGCAGTCGCCTAGTTACTCAACGTGACGTTTCAGAATACCTCAGAGGCGGTGAAAAAGATAATAAAGAATGCGCAGTTTTGTTCAAGGATTACCAAAAATGCTTGGGAGTAAGTCAAGTCAGGTTATCGTTCCCGTTGCACCCGACTAATACTTTCCTGTCAAGGTTGCGCTTAAAGAGAGAGGAATTGACAAACTCGTCGATGAAGCTCGCGAAGACAACAGAGATAACGATGCCAGATTGATCCTTCCAAAGAGTGAGTCGCCTCGCTCCGAATTGTTGTCATTTTGACCCATTATCAAACCATCACGTCGTCTTCTGACACATTGCAGAATGACAACACCGGCCTGGTCTACAGATAAAGTGGATTCCATCGAAGTATTAAATCGGAAGCCCAAGTTGCAACCCAACTTTTTCAGATTAGGGATTCGGTATTTAAATCTTAGAAATCATAAGTGTAACATCTCGTCTTAAACTCAAAGATCGCCATTTCAATTCAACACAACAGCTTTATTGACTTGCTGGCTCTCATCAAAGTTGCAATCGCCACGTGATTCTTTGCGTTCCCCTTTGGAAGGCGTTGAGAGGTATTTGGTGCCCCACAGCACCCCTTGACAAATCGTCACGACTGGGATAGTTAGGTAGCTATCGGGACTCAGGAGAGGTCCAAATCAACGCAGCGCCGCCTTCCTCTCCTCCCTGCTGCGCTTCGTTCTTACCCTATTAGTATTATTCCCAGGATTGTCTCATGGCCTGCCGAATGTAGAAATTCCACGAAAAAACCCGACGACAAGCCCACGGCGACCTTTTGCCGTCTATTCCATGCTTGAAGCTGCCAAACAACCAGGCCGCCCTGACCACCTCGAGACCAGATTTACCGCTTCCGATCCAAAGTGTCTAGCGTCTGAGACGGCATGCGCTGCCAGAACAAATAACGCTCTATGCACCCGTTTTCTATTCTCACTCTCGGCATTTTCATAGCTGGCTACATCACCGCGCGCTGGGATCTGGTTACCCGCCTCTATGAGTTGGCCATCTTTGCTGTTGAATACGGAGTAGTGGTATGTCTGGCACTTTACGGTGTTACGGTGGAAATAATGCAAATAACCATGCGGTGTTTCTAACTGGGATACTTCCAAAACTCTTGTAGATACGCGCTGCGAAGGGCGTAATTGCCTTGACTGCACTGTTCGTCGCCATTTTTGCACCGGTAGCCTGGATTGCGAGAAAGGAAACTTACTTGGTACAGTTACCAGCCCGCAGCGAGATCCACGTCAGAGAGCCGTCTCATTGACAAACCGACTTTTATAGCACCCAAGGGCCCCTGCCATCGGGTTATCTGCTAGGGAGCAGTTGAGACGGCGCGGTTCTTTCTGAGACTTTATACATACCCTTGCATTGATCGTCTCCGGTCATGATAGAGCATGATGGACTGATGCGAGTGTTCTGGCCAACGGACATTCGCAAGTCCGATCGTCCTGGGGTGGTGGTTGGGTGGAGGAATTCGACCTTGGATGTTTTTGTTGTCGCCATTCTGGAAGATGTGGAGGTCTGTCTTCCATGCTGTGGTGAGCGATTTCATTGCGTTCGCTTTTTAACAGTCTCTAGGCCCAGAAAGTCGAGATTCATCTCAAAGAGGGCACATTTTTCAGGAATGCGCCTCACTCTCCTGCTCGAATATACGACCTATGTGGGCATGCATCAATGCATGTCCTCGGCATATCAAACACAATGACAACGCGGGACATTGATCAGTCTTGGGTTTGTTCGGTATACTGCCCATCCTCCAGAATCCCAACTATTACCTGCGCCAAGGCATCCAGCATACAACTCATCCTCTATGATAGACCTCAACCGAAGTACATGCAATATGTCTCCTTGACCCCGATCGCCCTCGCACTAGGAGACAGCCAACCCCCGATAGATGACGGCAGGATTGATGATGATGCCGAGGATGCAATAGAACGACAAGAACGGGTGGCGAAAGAGACGAAGCGAAAGCTTGTCGAGAAGTTGAAGCAGCACAGCATCTATAAGCGAGTGCCCTCCGCAAGAGACAAGGCATTACGCAAGATCATTAACCAAATCAACTGGTCTTGGGAGCTAGAACAAATCCTGCTGAAAAACGTCGGACGCCTGGGGTCTCGCCCCAAGCGAAGTCTCAGCGTATCAGAGCAGGTCATGGAATCTGCCTTTACTATGAGGAACTATGTACTCACACAACTCTGGGCAATCTTCTCCGTGTACCTATTTCCGACCTTGTGCAAGATTTTCAACATAGTCCTCATGGGTCACCGTATGGCTGCAGAACTGTTTCTGCTCCTTCTCGAGTTCCGGATAAAGCCAGGATATGCCGCATTGAAGGATATATCGGCAACGGCGCAGCAGATCGAAATTCGCCTGCAACAGTTCTGCTACTGGCCCATGCAGTATTCGACTTTACGGCAAAGGAAGATGAATTGGGCCAGTATAACGACTAGTCACCCTGATTATATCCGATTCTACAATAGTCTCTGGCTCGTTGCCAACGACGTGATCATCGGCATGGCTCTCGGCTCGTACATAATTGAACATGCTGACGGGCTCGCAACGCAACTCGGCGACCTTCTGCGGGTATATACTGTCGAAGCTCTTCGGCGTAGCATCTCATGGCTCATGGGCTGGCCGGCCGGTTTGAAGCTTAATAGTGAATTGGCCGAATTCTTGGGCGAGCTGTTCCTTTGGGTAATTGATTATTGGTCAAGTGAGTTACACTCTCGTCATGCATGTCTTGATGAATCCCCGTTTCGATCTGACGCTATTTCCAGGTTGCATCAATGCACTGCATCCCGTCTTGCCAAAAGTTGTCTGGTTTATTGGATTTACATCCTTTGCAGGTGCCAGCATGCCGATTGCGCTCTGCTCGGATCTCCTCTCGGCCTTGACTGTGCACATCTACTCGTTTTATCTAGCTTCGGCACGCATCTATCATTGGCAGCTGACAATACTCCAATCCTTGTTTCATCTATTCCGGGGCAAGAGACACAACGTGCTCCGTAACCGTATCGATTCGTGCGACTACGACTTGGACCAGCTGCTTCTCGGCACCATTCTGTTTACGCTTCTGTTCTTCTTGCTTCCTACAGTTGTTGTCTTCTACCTCAATTTCGCCATTGCTAGGATGATTATAATATCCATGAAAGCGGGATTCGACACTCTGCTTTCCTGTTTAAATCATTTCCCGCTTTTCGCCGTCATGTTGCGGGTCAAAGATGAAAAGAGGCTACCAGGTGAGCAGGATCTGCAAATTGCCGTTTCAGTATTAGAGAGGCAGCAAGACATTTGGCTGATGCAACTATAGGCGGAATTCGTTTCGAGCTTCGCGATGATCAAGATGATGGATCTAGCGACAGCCAATCTCCCAATAAGACCCCAACATCCATCATCTACCTCAAGGTAAACACGCTTCCCAACAGTGGTTCCACAAGACCGAACGGCCCCCCCCCCACCCCCCTTCCCCCTTCCACCCCCAAACGAAAAAAAAAAACCCCCTTTGGCTGCTGCTGACCCGGCCTTGTTTAGTCGGTTCCCTTGAAATTTAGCGACATGTTCAACCAGTATTCTCAGCTGGCTCATCGTATCCGGAAACACTACTTGTCACCTCGAGTTTTGCTGTGCCTCCTCACAGGCCAGTTTGTGCCTCCTATCAACCGCAAGAATTTGTACAGTCTACAATACAGCATGTTGCCATCGCGACGGGCAACAGTGTGGGAGATGTGGCGAGCGATGAATACCCAACTTACCCAGAAGCGAGCGTTCCAATTACCCATAATACCTCCTTTGCCTAATGGTGGGAAAAGAATGGCTAATACCGGGCGCACGAGGTCATACCACTGATTGATGTAGAGCCCGAAAGTGGAAGGATGGAAATACCTTTTCTAAAAGAAAAGAAAAGAAAAAACCACATGCATGGATGTTTGCCGCCAAAGCGTTTCGGCAGTCCTTTAAGCGACTAACAGATAATAACAGTTTTTTTTTTACTTTTGAGTATGAACCTAAGGTAGTACCAATGCTTGTCAAGATGCTTGATTACCCGACGCCCTTGAAATGGAGACCAGAACAACAGCAGAACGTGAAGACGAACATGTACTCCGTAATATAAAATAGTATTTCTCAACTTACTCAAACTTGCTACCCCGCAACCACATGACGCCACTTTGTTGAAGCTTGGTGTTGTCGCTTCCGGGGCCCCTCTTTCTCTCGCAGAGGACTGGCCAGAGGACTGGCAACAAAGGTCAATGGCACCCAGTAAATACGGGGTCATTCTTAGCCTTCCGCGAATAGACAGCCACTAAACAACACACTCATAGAAATGAGACGCAACGATGCCGTTCCCATCGATTGTATTTCTGCGTCAGTTTCATACCACTCACTGCCTGCTACGAAGGAACGTAATCTGTCTGCATTTCTTTTGGCACAATCCCGATGCTCCAACTCTTTTTACTAATTACTAGTACTGCTCAATTCTGCTTTGCCTTGACCCAGGATCAGTTGGTTCACCGCTGTGTTTTTGCGGCTGTTGAAAGTTTAAAGCCCTTTCAGGGTTCGTTCCTCACTTGAGCAAATTACAACAAGGCAGGCAAGCTCAGACCAAAAAGCATTGTCAACGCTACATTCGAAACAATAACCAGGCCTCAAGAGAGAGAATAGTCGGGTCCATGTCTGTCCATGATGGATTCGAAACAAAAGTTTTATCACCATTTCCAGGACAGCGCGGCTGGTAAGTTTAGTTTGGTTGATGCAACATCACCGATCTTTGTCAGGAGCGCATGATGGCACTGCAGCTGGCTTATTCCAACTAAAAACGACATAGAGATCCAGGATCTCACCGATCAACTTGACTGCGTTTCGCCTGTGGCGGGAGAGCGTCAAGAAGCCATAGACCATATTCTCGCCAGCATCAGTAAGCTTCAGCATGAGGTTTCCGATGCCTCGGAGTTCACGCCTTCTTATGACCGAAAGCAATACTCGGATGTAGGTAGACCAAGTATATCTTGCAAATTATTTCTCGTCCGCCAAAACGGTGGAGAGAAACCGGTTGCGCTAAATGAGAAGCTGATTGGTATTACCTACAACAGACCATCAAGAACTTGCAGGAGAAGCTGAACGAGACTATAGCCAGGATGACGCCCAAGTCGCGCTTTCAGTTCAGGAGATGTAGCGTGCAGGAACATGTTGATATGGGAGCCCCAGAAAACGACCCTAGGCTATATCCGGGGAGTCATTCAAGAAACATACAAAGCCACAATGGCGACTTTAATCGAGAAGCAACCGAGAGGGATAGCAGAGTTCGCCAGCTTCCACCTACAGAGAATCCAGAGTACGACAATGAGCTCCCCAAGCCAAGTGCACAGTCTTTCCTGCAGCCCGGCTTTTCCGCCACGAAGAACGTTGGTATTTCTAACCAGTCCGACCTTCACATAATTCTCCCATCGTCAGCGGCTAGGGCTACGACGTCCGGCAGCTTAACCGATATCAAATGCTGCATTGTTGATATGTCGCTTCCCACAGTCGAGGGCCGACCTTGGCCTGGTCTGACACTGAGGAATATTTCTCATAGTCTCGTTATAGCTGGTCTTGTCGATGGTCCTGTTCACATCACCGGGGTATCAAACAGTATCATCGTGGTGATTGCAAGACAAGTGCGCATTCATGAGTGTGCGGATGTAGATCTCTACCTGCACTGCACCAGCCATCCCATCATAGAGGATTGCACGAGTATGCGCTTTGCCCCATTGCCCAAGTCATATGTAAGTTTTCCCCTCCCTTCTCGGCCACGTCCTGTGGTCGCTGTCTGACTGCACCCGCATCCGTAGGCCATCAAAGATGTTTCAGGTAAGGAGAATCAGTGGGATAAGGTGGACGATTTTAAATGGCTCAAGGCTGGCCAAAGTCCCAACTGGAGAGCCTTGTCTGACGCTGAAACATTGGATGACACGGTCTGGACAAAAGTTGTGCCAGGGCAACCGGGTAAGAGCGTGGAAGAGACTTTGAAGGAGGTCGGTGTCTCTCGTCAGTGAATTCCGGACGACAAATGTCTCCCTGTTCGGTCGTATGAAAACGGTGGGGCCAAAGCGAACGACGAGTATGTCGAGCTATAGTACCCAAAAATAAAAAAAAACTCAATTTTTATCCCCGAAAATACTGACTTTTTCTTTTCTTCCTTCCTTTTCTGCCATTTTTGAATGCTCCTTCGCAAACAAGGAAAGAAAGAAAGCTTTCAGAAAACGGCAGTTGCCATAGTTTCTGCAGCTTTGGCGTATCATTTTTCTGTTTTGACGCCTGCACTTGTGCCATCGTCGGCATTGAATCTGAGATCCCCCTCTCGTAGTCTCTCCAAGAGAGCGCGCTGCCTCTCAATGCGAGCTTCCAGCTCTTTTATTTCGCAATTTTGCTCTTCTATCGAGCGGTGCATGTCTGGCAGTGCTCGAACTTGCGCCCTGGCATGTTGCAACTTGTGTTTCAAAGCATCCGTCGCGCCGGGAACATCTTTGAACGACAACTGCTGTCCTTGAGTGCTAACACCACCAGGGCTTGCTCCACTGCCAGTTGCGATGCCATTCGAAGATTGGATGCCGGCTCGGACCTTGGCGAGGACGATCGACAGCTCCGACAACGTATCGAGATGGTCTGGGGAAAGGGAGGTCGGTAAAGCGAGGGGATGTTGTTTTCCGGCCATTGTTGGCGAGCCGACGTGTCGGTGATTCGGAAACCCCAATGGCTTGGTTGGCGATTGACGGCTTCAGTGTTGCTGTAACCTGCAGGCAAGTAATTCGGGCCTATCGGCAGTCTGGGGTTTGTTTGTTGAGGACGGCGCGTGGCGTTACGGAACTGTGATAAGCACGCTGCGTAGCACAGTGCCAAATATGTCCTCCCCCTCCCCCGCCCCCGAATTTCGTCGATACCTTGACGCCTACGCCCCAGACATAATACTCCCGCAGTCGCTGTAGACTGTAGACGTCAACTGGTAGACCCCAGAATCCAAACCCCACCCAAATCTTGACACTTCAGCTCCTTATGAAATTCACGCATTCTGCATTTTTGCCTTGGAGCCAATTGAGCGCATACCACGCAGAAATAGACCTAGACCTTGACTGTTTTCATCTGTCCTTCAGAAACGGCCTTTTTCAGCATGTCTAAGACCGAGCAAAAGGCTTGCCTCAGTATGTCGTCCACTCCCGACAAATCCAAAGCCTTGCCTTGCCCCACCATTGAAGCTTCCTGCCCAACTTCTTCTTCGGCCGTTTGTTGGACGACGCCCCCCGGCGCAGTCGATGGAGCCAATTCCTCTTGTTAGGCAAACATTTCGTCGCCTGGACTGCGTCGTTTCTACTTGTCATGTCCTTGTGTACCTGGAGCTAGGGTGGCTAATTATTTCAACCTTTACGCACCTTCAGTCGTCATTGACGGATGGGGTATCCCTTCAGAGAAATCCCCAAAGGATGGCGATGCTATCACCAATGCCAATACACCTGTCATGGACAAGCTGTCGAGTAATTCTCATGGTTTCACCGAATTGGAGGCTTCATCTTTGGCCGTCGGTTTGCCAGAAGGCCTCATGGGCAACTCCGAAGTCGGCCATTTGAACATTGGTGCTGGTCGTGTCGTCTGGCAGGACGTTGTTCGCATCGACCAGACCATCAGGAACGAGGAGCTCAGTGAGAATGAAGTGATCAAGAAGACGTTTCAGAGTGCCGCTTCTGGAAATGGCCGCCTGCACTTGTGCGGACTCGTTTCCCGCGGTGGTGTCGTAAGTCCTTTGGACACATTTTCTCTCGTCCGTTCTCCCCGCGAGCTGACAGAGAAGCACGTCAGCACTCCAAACAAGAACATCTTTACGCTCTTTTGAGAGCTGCCAAGGAGTACAAGGTTCCCAAGGTTTTCATCCACTTCTTTGGTGACGGTCGCGACACTGACCCCAAGTCCGGTGCTGGTTACATGCAAGAGCTGGTTGAGTACATCAAGGAGGTGGGTATCGGGCAGATTGCGACCGTCGTTGGCCGTTACTTTGCTATGGATCGGGATAAGCGATGGGAACGTGTCGAGATTGCCTTGAAGGGCATGTGCCACGGTGAAGGTGAAGCCAGCGAGGATCCTGTTGCCACCGTCAAGGCTCGATACGAACGCAATGGTGACCAGGATCGTGACGAGTTCCTTACCCCCATCATTGTTGGTGGTGGCGAATCTAGAATCAAGGGTAGGTGATGTCAACTCCTCTTTTTCCAAGTTCACACCAAGGTCGGATACCTGACCAGATTTATTGTAGACGACGACACTGTCTTCTTCTTCAACTACCGATCCGACCGTGTGCGACAAATCACCCAGCTGCTCGGCGACGTCGACCGATCTGTCCTCCCCGACTTCTCCTACCCCAAGATCAGCAGACTAGTCACCATGACGACCTACAAGACAGATTACCCCTTTGAGGTTGCCTTCAAGCCTCAACACATGGGTAATGTCCTAGCCGAATGGCTTGGCAAGCAGAATGTCGAACAGGTTCACATTGCAGAAACGGAGAAGTACGCTCACGTCACGTTCTTCTTCAACGGCGGAGTCGAGAAAGTATTCCCTCTGGAGACCCGCGACCAGGACCAGGATCTTGTTCCCTCAAACAAGTCGGTGGCTACTTACGACAAAGCCCCAGAGATGTCTGCAGATGGTGTAGCGAACCAAGTTTGTAAGCGTTTGGCCGAGCAAAAGTTCCCCTTTGTCATGAACAACTTTGCTCCCCCCGACATGGTTGGACACACGGGCGTGTACGAGGCCGCAATCGTTGGTTGCGAGGCTACAGACAAGGCCATTGGGAAGATTCTTGAGGCCTGCAAGAAGGAGGGTTACATTCTTTTCATCACTGCCGATCACGGAAACGCTGAAGAGATGAAGTTTCCCGACGGCAAGCCCAAGACAAGCCACACAACGAACAAGGTTCCCTTCATCATGGCCAATGCTCCCGAGGGTTGGAGTCTCAAGAAGAACGACGGTGTGTTGGGAGACGTTGCACCCACCATACTTGCCGCCATGGGTCTGCCCAAACCCGACGAGATGACGGGCAAGTCTCTCCTCGACAAGGACCTCAAGAGGGGAGTCGAGTAAGATCCATCAGTCAATCATACCAAATACATAGTTTTTATATGTTTTGCGTAGCGGAGTTGCGGAGAGGCATGGCTTGGCGGGATGAATCAAGAACTTAGACTAGATGATGAAGAATGTCAAGAAAACATGAGTTGGGCGCACGAATGGCAAGCAGCGAGAGAATTACACCACGGGTGAGATTTAGATAAGCACCGGAGGACTAACGATTCACGACGGCTATGAGCTGAACTCTGTAGCACGTTGAGCTGGTCTCCTTGGTCTTCTGGAACGCTGGGCGCGGAGTGAACCAAGACGTGGGCGTGTACTCGGTAACCTGCTTTCAATACACGCTACTGGACTAAATGCGGCGATCCGCCATCTGGGCCAAATGCCGCAGGTAGCAGAATGTTCCTGCCGTGACGAGTTCCCGAATTTAGAGGGCATCGAAGTGTAGGCCCACAACGCATATGCTCGAGCACTCAGTCTGGTGTTCCACCTAACAGGTACCTGAGGTGGTTTGAGTATTGACGTGCTTGCGCTGCAGCATATTAGCCACCGGATCAAGCAACCGGCAATCTGGTTGCCCGGATGCGGTCGTACGGTCCCTAGAGACGAGAATGACGTGAGTTTTTGCTCGCCAGGGTGCTTTCGGCCGTTTGGTTTATTTCCAGCCGCCTGTTCAGTTCTTCTGGCCGCAAACCTACGCCCCTTGGAGAGATACCCAAGCCAGCAGTGAGGTTGGTCTTCACCAACAGCCCAGGTTTTTCGAGCTGTCCCGGCGGTATTGGCACTACAGGTCACCGTTGTTGGCTGGCGAGACACTGATTTGTCGGCCAAGAGCTTAGCGTCGAAAATGACGCGAGTGGGAGAGGCGAAGAACCCGGATCTCTTGCTGCAGCTGGAAGACGCATCGTCGAAATTGCTTCACTCTAGACGCCTTCCATATATGGGTTGCGATTGGGTTGGGGGAGGTCCTGTTCTCACTTGCCAGCTCGCCCAATTTGTCGCTCAGTGCTCAGAGGCGTCATGCTGCTCGGTAATGGTGATTTTTGGAACAGCCACGTCCCCAAGCGGGTTGCCAGCTTTGTACAGCGAGTCGGGGACTTGTCCGTGTCGTCGTTGGGGCTTCATAACCGCCAATCCAACTAGCTCTAGTTGAAGAGGATTTTGGACTCCAAGGACGGTGCTGCTGATAGCCGAGATGTTGACCGTTGGGCATAGGACATTATGTGCTCAGGGAAGAGCCGCATCCCAGAGGTGAATCTGGTGTACTAGCACGTCGTTTGGTTGACCATCTTGGTTAGCGGCTTCCTTCGCAGCGCCGATCATGCCAGCACTGGCTGCTAAGACCTCGGAATTAGGGGCCAGGATGACATAGCCTCCTGGGGTTGGTTGCCGTGGAGTAGCAAGCATGCCAGTATCACGTACAAAGCTTCAAAGGTACTATGGCGTCTATTGCTTGCCGTCATCCAAGGCCCCAAGAATGCCCTATGCCGGCCGGGAGGAGCTAGGCTCTAAATTCTAGACCATTCGAGGACGCACATACCAGGTATACCGCTCGCCGTCCTCTTCCGCGAAGGCATACAGGGGAAAGAAAGTTGGGGACTTGCCACGAGGATGCGCCATGGCGGGCTCGTACAACTCGATCTTGTCACGCGAGTTCTACGAGGAGATTGGGTGTGATGTCCACGCAGGCGCTACTAGCCGTATATCCTGTGGATATACAAGTACAACGAGACACCTTGAGATGACCAAACTTGTAGATACACTATGCCACTCTAATTCCTCGGCAAGTATGGGTAGTACCTTTAGCAGATCTCGCATCTATAGCAAACAGGGGTGGCATGGTCAATGGCTGCAGACATTACACTTCAATCTACTGATGGGAACTGGTGCAAGGTAATAATTGCCTCCTCCTATTTTTTTTTCTCTCTCCATAACAGAGAGGCAGACAGAAATGGTACCAGACCGCATAAATGCAAGTTGTGCGTGGAGTTGGTCGAGGCGGCGCAGCTTGGACGAGGTGTCACCGCTGGCAGAGAGTGTCAAGCATCGTGATCGGCTTATCACGGGGAGGGACGTCATAAAGAAAATCTTTGCCAAGACGTCAGACTCGTCTTGAGACTTGGAGGAGTGCGGCCCTATGGGATGCTCACTGCCGCTGCTGTCAAATTCGCGAGCGAGATGGAGCCGATGACGACTTGGCAACAGAAGTGTTTCACATTGCGCGCGATCGAAGTTCGGGACTGCCGCATCGCTCAGTCAGGTTCCTTTGTTCCTTTGGCTTCGCCGGGGAGGGAGGCTTGCATGCAACGGAGAGCGCAAAAGCTGGTAGCCCAGCAAAAGAGTCTAGATGATTCCAAGGAAGCCCTGGTCGTCCCTCCATCAAGCCAAGCGGATAGGGAAGGAGCCGGGGAGCTTATGATGTCGATGCTCCCCGGGTCCCAGGCGCGCATTACTTGCGGATTGCGTGCGGGCTGCGTCACAAATAAGATGGATGACAAGCTGCAGTCCTCATGCTGGCAAGTCTTGCTGGAAAAGTGGTGGGGTGGGGTGGGGTGCGGTTGGGGGTGGGCTTGCCATCTCGATTTCGACCTCGACTCCGTGTGGGTCTCCTTGAAAGCGGCAAATGAAGCCTAGCTGCAGCGACGCCAATCTTAAATTAGGGCATACGCCATTAATCCGGCTCTAAAGAAGCGTCCTGTAAAGAAGCCTCGGTGATTATTGGGCACTTTGAGCAAGAGCGTGGTGGGGGGGGGAAGGAGAGAGAAAGAGAAAGAGAAAGAAAGAAAGAAAGAGGGAAAGAATTATGAAAAAAAAAAAAAAAAAAAAAAAAAAAAAAACTCGATGTCAGAAACTTTTCCCTGGTGGAGCCTGAAAACGACGCAGCAAACACGCAGCGTACCGAGCAGCGAGCATACAAACTTTCGAGAAAAAGATTCGAGATTCCCATCGAATCATCTAAGCCCCTCAACCAGGCTGCTCTCGTCAGGACTCACAAGTTGCACAAGTTCCGCACGAGGGGAAGCAGGCCATACCAGGTGCGCGTAAACTGAGAAGTGACAGGGCCTGATGTCGATGACAGCGCAAAAGCGAGATTCGCGGAGGGCACGGTTCTGAGCCTCTGACGGGTGTTGTCCGTCGCCTGGCGTGGCTTGGCGTGGCCTGGCTTGGCTGGTGGGTATGCGGACCGGCATTTTATTGCTCGGCTGGGGGTCCTGCGGCGTTCCTGCGAGTGACGGAGCAGAGAGCAGAGTGTCAACTTGTTGTAGCTGGGTACGGAGTACATGGAGAATCTATGTTGGCACAAGCCATTTGTCCAGTTGACTCTGGTTGCAGTTTTGGGCGGCAGCAGTAACGACCCGGTATCAAATCCTCTTTAAATTCATATAACATCAATATCAAGGAATGCTTCCCAGCAGTCAGTGCGAGGTGCCCCTAAGCATGCACCCTGGCAATGCGAGAATTCGATTTGTAACTTGTCCACCCAGCCTACAGGGCGTTTGGGCAAAAGAAACCATGCGTCAATCAGATCATCTCCAAGTGCGATATCCTCCTTTCCCTCGTCAAATAAATGTGCACAGATACCCGTGCGAAAGAATTGTCCATCTAAAACCACACCGGTGTCTGTCCATTCACTGGACCCTGATTAAATGTGGGCCCGATCGTCTCTGATCCCATACGCTCCATGTAGGCTGCGGGCATCGGAGCAATGAGAGCCAAATCTAGGCTTCGAGGCTCACGACTTTTGTTGCCACACGCCCCACAAACCAGCACTTCGCGGTTGACCAACCCTCTTCGTCGTCCGCGGCGATATCCCAGCAATGGGCTCTCCCATCCCATTCTTCCCAATGCGCCCCCGTCTTGTCCTCTCTGACCCGACCCGACCCTATGCTATCGAACCCTGATTCTCCATCCACATGCCTCATTCCTTATGCTCAATACCTTTCAGCCTCGACTACTTTGCGCTGACGACGTCTTGATTACTTCATCCAATATCACTGCAAAGTATCACGCAAACCAACCCTCCTACATTTGGGCCAACTTGATCTTCCAACGCAGCGATCCGCGATCCGTTCCAGAGATTACTTGGTGTCTGTATTCGGAAATCGCGCATCTACCGCATCGCCAGAGCCAAGGCATAACTGGTCTCTGCAAAACGCCGCAAACTCGGCAAAACCCCATCGTCAATCTGTCAAAGCCCCCAGACTACTGCTTTTTCGGTTTGCCTTCAAGTTGTTTGATCGACCTCGTTTCTGCCCGTCGGCGAAATTATCGACTTCCAGTTTCGAAGAAGGACCGCTTTGCACTTGATTGCGTAAACACCAAGCGAATTTACAAGTCGAATCACCTGCCCTCGGCTTGTTTCTTCCCATCTGCTCTCTATTCCTACCTTCTATTCACCACTGCAGTACAGCCCAACCAAAAGGCAACGAAAAACCCCCATGTAAGCTCTACTATTGACAAGGGGGGAACTTGGCGTTAGCCATTAAAAAGGGGTTCGGAAAGATATTTTTTTTTGGTCGCCTTGATTATCCACTGCTTTCCATGAAAAACTCAAAAAAAACTGGCTGACTGACTGGTTGCTTGCAGCTCTGGTTGTTCACTTGACCCGCGGTTCATCTCTCTAGCTATAGCCGATTTTTCTCATTAACGGTATGTGAGCCGCTGACCAACTTGTCGGCCCAGCACGACGCCTAGGTGCCATACATAGCACTCCTGAACGATAGATTTCCTTGTTATTGTTTGGCAGCTTGGCCAATTCTGATTGGCTTTCTCCCCCATTTTTGACCCCTCATTTAGATCCATTCATTCTCGCAGAACTTGCGAGCATGCTATAAAGTGGCACAAGCTTATGTATCGTTCTAGGGATCGGCATCGCACCTTACGTCACAGGTCAACACCCAACAGACCTTCCCTGATTCATACTGCAACCCTTTGAGGGTCGGCTGCCGCCGTGGCAGGTAAAGCAGATCGCGGCGCAGAATGCCGAATTGTATATTCTGCTGAAGCCAAATCCCGCCGAGATTCCGGTTCCCATGTATCAGTAATGGCACTACCAACTCAAAATTCTCGTCGCACGGTCCGTCTGCCTCTGAGCTCAACCGGTCATCCTCTTCCTCGCAGAACATCACCATCCAACTCTGTGACCTTGATCCACCACCAGCTCGCCCGAGATGCTTCACTCCGAGCAAGTCCCGGGTCGGCAGTGGCCAGAGCAAATAAGGCTACCGGCTCGCCGCGACGTAATTCTTCGGGCGACAGTCACGAAACCGGTCAGAGCGATCCCAATAAGTGGTTTGATCAGTCCAACCAGAACCCAACGGCGACTTTTGACGGAGCGATGGATGGTGTGTAACGAAGCTATTCGAAAATAGTTTTGCGATGCTGACACTGAATACAGTTGATCCTCCATTTTTCCAGAAAGAGTCGGATTCCTCGAACGACGACAAGCTCTATGCCTACCAAAATCCACCTCTACAACCGTTACTCAACACGCAACACAGTAGCAGTGCCGATGATTACCGCAGCGTCATCGACGACCTCACAATCGAGATACAGAAGTTGAAGGAAGAATTAAAGAAATATAAGCAGAGAGGTCCGGACATGTTGAGGAAGGACAAACTATTTGAAATCAAATATCACGGCCTTCCCAAACGAAAACGCAGGGAGCTCGAGACGACCCTTCGCGATTTTGCGGCGAGCATCGAAGATTCTCCAGATGTATCATCCTCGCAACGGAAGAAGTCGTCGAGACACGCCACCCGGGACAACATGTATTCCGGCTCTGGCTCTGCATCCAAGCATGCCTCATCGTCGTCGGGCTCTAACGCTAGGCCGGTCGATTCAGCTTACGCGTCAATGTCCAGCGGTGCCAACTCAGCTGGCGTGTCACTCGGACGTCCTGCCATGAGCTCTCGCGCTAGAAACGATCAAAAGGTGGAAAGCTACTTGCGGGACATCCCCGAGGGCTTATATCCCCGACACATGGTGCTGACCGATAGAGAACGAAAAAAGCTCGTCGTCAGACGCTTGGAGCAGATTTTCACTGGTAAAATGGGAGGCCGGCACGCGAGGAAAGCTGGACAACGCCAAAATGCCAACGCTTCCCTCGTGAGCTCGGCAACTGCTGAACCAGAACCCCAGCCTCGAAGTCTCAAGGATCAACGGCCTACTTCTGGTACTACGGGAGCGGAGCTCTGCAGGGAAGCGAGGATTTTGCCGTCAGAGCAACTTTCCGGTACCTGTGGCAAGAAAACTCAATCCAGAGACAACGCATCGGCTTCCAACTCCAACGGTGATCAGACAGAATCAGGCGGCCATGGCAACAGTAGTCGATCAGGTACCAACCCGTCCCCAACACAACCAACAGCTCCGGATCAACGACCTACACGTGTTAATGATCTGGATCCCGACCGCATCCAGGTGCCTTCGGAAAATATGGACTACATCCGCCATTTGGGTTTGGTTCCCCCGGGACTCCTGGTGGATCCGTCAAAGAACGCTGAAGTTCAACCAGACGCTGATGGTTGGGTCTATTTGAATTTGCTGTGCAACATGGCGCAGTTGCACATTGTCAATGTTACTCCAAGTTTTGTGCGAGCCGCGGTGACGGAGATCAGCACCAAGTTTCAGCTCTCGTCCGATGGCCGCAAAATTCGCTGGCGCGGCGGCAGTGATGGCACACAGTTTTCCAGTGACAGCTCTAATGATAGTTCTCAAACAACGCCCGAGGTCGATGACGCTGCGAGCAAAGACGGCAAACGTAAAAGACAGAGGACTGGCAAGTCTGCTGGGTACGAAGATCAATCAGGCGGAAGCTCAAAAAGTCAGTCCAAATTCGGGCCTCAAATATCCACATCATCCGACAGCTTTCACTACAAGCCGTTATTTGCTCACAACGGCTCTCCCAATGGGCAAATATCCCTGGATGATACGCTCTCATCCTTCGGTCCCATTGACGACAGCAACGTGGACGAATCGCGATGGGGTTTAAGCGGTTCGGGTACCTCTAACCGCAGGAAGCGCCGGCACGACGGTGTCATCATTTACTATAGTGGTGCGCCCTTCTGTACAGATCTTTCTGGTGATCCGGGCGATGCGTCTCCAGCGACATACATGCTCTCGAGTGGCCAAGACCGGAAAGAGCATGATTGCCATCAATTCGACCGGCCCATTCCACATCGATCCGCATCCGGGTCTTCTCTTGGCTATCGACCCTTGAGCGACATGTACCATGGCTGCCATGCCGGCGTCAAAATGGACGTCGACAGCGTCGATTGTGTTCCTGATCTGGGAAATGAGTCGGATTCAGACTCGGGTATTATTGACTCTGAATTCCCATGGGCTACCGGGCAACAGTACATAGGGGTTATTCCGCTAGAGCCCTGCGGCCTTGGCGGGGTGATGCCAGATGACCACTTCATGGTCGTCGTCACAACGAAACGACCTAAAGACGACACCGTTTCAGAACTCGTCTCCTCCACGCGGAAGAAGTCTGAGGAAGCTACAGAAGTCATCATCGGGAGACTGGCCAGCATGTCAACATCATCCCCGGTGCCGGTAGCCTCCTCCCAGAAAGTCGGTCCTGTCGAGATAGAATATGTGTCTGGAAGAATCAAGCGACTCGCTCCCGTGTCGCTCCCTCCTCCCGTCATTTTCCTACCGCCGTTTAGCAGCGATGCTTCCAGCTCCATTGGTGATGATTACATGTCGGAAGATGCTGACGAGTCACTCGAATCCTCCGAGGAGTTGATGAGCCGTCAAGCCAACCCACACCATTCCGACGGGTATCCGGATGGGGTCGATTTAAGCAGTGGCGATGAAGATGGCGAAGACCCAGATGAAAATTTAGAGGAGTTGAAGATGTACGACAAGATGGAGTCCGCCGACGTGCCAGGATTTGCTCGGCCAAAGTCTAAGCGACAGTCCATCGGCAGCGCCGAAGCTGCCCCGGGTAGTGCAAGAGAAAGAAGTAAAAGTGCTAGCGCTGATGCCTTATTTCGGACTGGGGCGAGCTCTGCGGCCACAGCGGGAGTGAGAAGCGGCTATACTAGTAGCGACAAGGAAAACTGAAGCATCAAATAAACGAACAAAAACAATCATACGAATGTTACGACTCTGGGATTCTAGCCTTTTGTGGAGTAGTCAATATATCCTTTTTTTTTTTCCTGATTCAAATTTTTGAATGACATACCCAATCATGTATCTCCTTTGCATATGGGACAAAGGTATGGCCGCAACTAGGTTGTTATATTTAGGCATGGGTCCTGTTATCAAGTAGGGCTTTCCCTCGTTGAAGCATTTTATTAGTACAGGAATTGAAAGGGAAATCGTCACCTGGAAAGGGCATACTATGGTTGTCGAGGTCCCGTTTCGTCCTAAGCCGTCTGCATATCTCTATCAACTCATCCTACGACTGTAGTGCTATGTAGAATGTACTTGGTTCTTTCCATTTAGTTTGCTTAAAAACACGTGATAGGACAAAACTCTATTTAGCTTCTGGTCAGCTTCTGGTCAGCTTCTGGCGTAGGGATGAATCACGATAGGCTTAGCTGGTGATGATTTAATGAAAAATATTAAACGAAGTGCTTTGATTTCACTTGCTTTAACGTTTAATATTGCTTCCATGCTTTATTTCATTTATCGATTTTCAGTTTTCCGACCTCTTACTTTAACCATAGTCATGTACGTGACATCTTTGAGCTAAATAGTAAAGAAGTAAAGAGATGAAAAATAAAAAAAAGACTGTGAATCTGCATAAAGTGCATATAGCACCGTTAATTACCTCCTGGTAGGATGTCTGGTACCCACCAATCTTACCCAATGCAGGTGGTACATACCTATTACCCAGCAACTTACAAGGCATCTAAACAGCGGACGGACATGGGCCCCGTGCCCTCAAGAGGGCTGCCTGCCTGTACCCTCGAAGTCTCCCCAGAGTCCCCGGACTTTCGCAAGCACCAGACCACATGCAAGTTTTAGACATTGATGAGTTCCCAGGCGACTTATTAGTGTGCTCCTTACGCGCCAAGCTATAGTGACAGCGTTCTTCCTCGTCCGGCATTCAACAACACATCAAACAATACATCATCTCACAACATGGGACACGTAATACCGGCACGTAGAGCAACTTGAACTGGATCAAATTCCTCCGCCATCCTTGTCTGATCTCCTTTTTTTTGGCACCCCGCATTGAAACGATGTGGTGGTCCCTACCCAAGCTGATCGCCGTGGCCGGTGCAGTGTGCGTCGCTCGCGGCGCGAAAGTGAATGTTGCCGACGCCAGAAATGCCAAGAATATTGCCATAATCGGTAAGTTCTGGTTGAACGGGAGCCCGTTGGAGATGCAAAGGTCCCACCCGAGCCGGCAAGACTTGGCGCGTTGGGATCTGGACCTGGACTTGGACTTGGAGGTGGCATCAATGCATCTCGGAGGCCTGGGCTCAAAGGCGAAAACACACCACTGACAAGACAATGTATAGGTGCTGGTGCTGCGGGCTCTTCAGCTGCGTACCACTTGCGGAAATTCGCCGACGAGCAAGGGCTCTGTGTGAATATTTCGGTTTTTGAAAAGACTGACCACGTTGGCGGGCGCACTGTCACGGTCAACGTGTTTGATGATGCCAATCAGCCTGTGGAGTTGGGCGCCTCCATATTCATTAAGGCAAACCACATCATATATAATGCCACTCAGAATTTCCAGCTGAACCTGACGGAACTGTCCGCCCCTGATCCCGCCGGCTATACGGCCATTTGGGACGGCGAAGCCATCGTCTTCCGCTCAGAAGCGAGCAGCTCGTGGTGGTGGGACGCCGCGAAGCTGTTTTGGAAGTACGGTCTTGCACCGTACCAGGCTGTGAAGCTGGTCAAGAGCGCTGTGGGAACTTTCCTGCAGCTCTACGAAGAACCAAACTTTCCCTTTCGCTCACTGACGCAAAGAGCATTTGAACTGGGTCTCTTGCGCTTGACTGGCGTCACTGGTGAGCAGTATCTCCAAGAGAACAACGTGAGTAACCACCGCCATTGTTTCCTACCCCAGAGTACCTCGCTCTTTATCTGTGGATATGGTTTTAGAAGCTGACACATTCCACGTTGGTCAGATCAACCCCCGGTTTGTACGTGAAGTGATGCAGCCAGCTTCACGGGTCAACTATGCGTCCAACTTGGCCTTTATCCATGGGCTGGAAGCCATTGTAAGCCTCCTGATGCACCATTCTGCTTCTGACAAAGATTTTTTTTGCTAAAGTCCGGGCAGGTCTCCTTTGCTACTGAGGGCGCCGTTTCCGTAAGCGGCGGCAACTATCAAGTGTTTGAGAAGTTACTGCAGCATAGCCGTGCAGCGCATTACCCGAATACTACTGTCACGGGAATAGCATTTCACAAAGGCACCAACAAGCCGGGATCTATCCCCAAGTACGCGCTCTCGACCAAGTCTTCCTCTCCAAGGTCAAGGGTAGCCAAGCTGCAGACTGTGTTTGACAGCGTCGTCATCGCGTCCCCGTGGCAGTTTAGTGGGATTGAGGCTGCCGACGGTGTCATCAAGCATCATATAGACTCGGTTCCTTACATGGCGCTACACGTGACTCTTTTCACGTCTCCTCTTCGATTGCAAGCGTCCTACTTTGGCCTGGAACCCGGAAGCAAGGCACCCAGCAATGTGTACACTACTCTTGGCAGCGAAGAGACGGCCCAAGAAGGTCCGAAGGGTGTTGGCCGCACCGGCTTCTACTCCATCAGTACTCTGCGAACGATCACCAACCCCACAACCGGCAAGAAGGAGTTCCTATACAAGATTTTCAGCGCCGAGCCCGTCAATTCAACCTTTCTCTCGACCATCCTGGGTGCAGACATCCCAGATTCATTCGTCTCCAACGACTCTGCTGCAGGCGTGGAGCCGGTTTCGTGGTACCATGCCCACTGCTTTCACTCGTATCCCATCGGGCTCCCGCGGGTGACGTTTCAGGATCCGATTCTCGGCCGCGGCCTCTACTATACCTCTGGAGTTGAAAGCTTTATTTCCACCATGGAGACGAGCGCACTGATGGGCATGAACGTTGCTCGTCTCATTGTCGATGACTTTGCGGGAATCTCAAGAAACCGCTGGAATCAGATCGGACAGTTCAGTCGTAATCCAGCAAAGGCCAGACAAGACTTCTGGGACAGCATGGATAGCGAAATGCGGGCGAGCATGGATTTCTTGGGCGCAGATGAACTTTAGGAAGGTTGAGAGCTAGGATACTCCTGTTTTTTAATTATCTTTTTTTTTGTTGTGGGTTTGAAGGAAACGGATAAATGAGAGTCAGATGGCTTGCTATTTAGACCAAATACACGGCAAATGACAGTTATGAAGCCGTACCGGAATCATCAACAGTTACCACACGGTCATTTGTTATGGAAGCTTGGACAATATGCCGGCAAGTTTGCAAAGCGTAGTGACGCCAATTGCGGTAAGAACCGACGATTGAAAATGCCAGTTTATTGTATTAGGTTGATTGCGCATTACCTTGGTCCTCTGGCATTGCGTGTTTTCTAGTTGTTGATCGCAGTGATATGCGAAGGAAATTGTTGGTTAGTTGTGTCAGATAACCGGCAGTATGCTTCGAACTTTAAGAACATTCTGTGTGAGCAGGTGGCAAATACATAGCAAATAGCTTCGCTTAAGGGCAGAACTTTAGGAGTTGACCTATCACGAGCTGCCCGTCTGTTTAATATCGGCAGGTACCGAAGGTACCTAAAGTACCTACGAGGTAGGTACCTCCCAATGTAACCAGGCGTTCAGCCCCACAGGGGAGTTTAAGTTACTTGCATAATCTGCGTAGCGTACTCTTTGTTCTATGACGCTCTTCGCTCTTTCCCTGCACAGCGCAAGCTTGTCCCTCGCACGATCTATCCCTCACTCACATTTCTTCGTCTGCAGAGGAGGCCCCCCTGCAGACTTGCTAGTTGAGCATCGTCACTCCTTGATGACTACTCCGTAATCGTTATATTCTCATCATTTTTACCATTTACGCAGTATTCTTTCTACGTGTCACGGTGAAATTTCGATTACGCAACCTTGTCTGCGGAACCCCTCGGTTGAGCGCTTGTCGGTGAAGGAGGGGTGTGGTTTGCATCCACTGCCAGCGCACACAATCTAGACGGGCAAGAGAAGCTGCAAACGACAAATACATGAAATAATCAGGATGTTCGTTCTGAGAAACGGTAAGTGGTGGGATGTGATGGAGTGCTCTTGCTTGCAACTTGCGGGTGCAATTTTTTTTTCCCCCTCTCCCTTGTTTTTTCAAATCAACATGTTGCCATTTTGCCACTCTCCCGGGCAACCAAACCAGCATTTTGGGGGTCCCCGTCCCCGTACTTTTCAGGCAAGCGCATCTTGCCCCGCCGGGATGCCTTGCTACATTCCTCACTGCTCCCTCCAGTTCAGCGCGAATGGCCTGTTGGGGAAAACACGTCGGTTGCTATTGATAGCCAAGCTAATCGAGTTTTTACCTCAGTTGGAAAGTTCATCTTCGGCTCCAGTGCCCAAGAAGCGCTCATTGAGCTCCCCCAGGGTCAGCTCTATCTTGTTAGACCGCTCTCCCCGAAGGGATACTCGGAGCTCATATTCAAGGACTCGGCCATTCGCATTCGCCGAACCAACCAGGACTTTCACTACCAGCTCGTCGTCCAGCGTGTGTTTGAAGAAGGCGAGGCCGAGCTGCTCGCTGAAGAAGAAGGAGAGGACGCCGAAATCGATGCTCTTGCAGCCGAGCGCGACGAAAAAACCTTCTTGCTAGATGAGGCACTTCACTTCCGCGTGGAGAGCAGAGAGGGTGGGGAAACGGTCTTTGCGTGGAGAGACTTGAGCGGCGACAACGGTGACCTCTACGAATTCGTTTGCGACAGTCAAGCATCTTCCGCCCAAGTGGAGCAGTTTGTACAGGTCGCCAGACAGTGTCAGTACGAACGCAAGTACCGCAAGTCTCATACCACCGCCTCAGACGAAGACTACCAGCAGTTCGAATTCCACGACGAGAACCCAATACCGCCTGCCAGCCCTCTTCATAGCCCGGTGCTCGCCCGTTCCATAGAGTCAGTCGACGACATGTATGCCAAGGCAAACACTGCTGCAAAAAGAGAACCACTTGCTGCCGCAAAGCAGCTAACACCTGAATCCGAACCCATACCCGAACCCGAGCCCGAACCCGAGCATGAACCACAGAAGAGCTCACATCCACCTGAGCCTGACTCTGCTCCAGAGCCACTCGAGATCTATGCCGCCGTTCCAGCCGAGCTACATCTGTACGATCCCCAGCCTGGACATTTTGTCCTTGTCGATGAATCCGTCATTGCGACGGTCTCGGAAGTCGGAACATGGCAATATTGGCTGCAGATCGAAAACAAGGACAAGTCATGGATTGGCACATCTGTTGTGCCTGAATTCAACCCAGTTTTTGACTTCGAGTATCTCTCGTTCGTGTTCAATCACTACAGCAATGATGCCACGGCTAGGTCTTGGTTGCTTAGATTCAAAGATCAACATACTCTCGAGAAATTCCAGGAAGCAGTGATGCAAGCCATCTGGGAGAGACTGAACGAGACCAAGTGGGCCAGAGTCCAAGAAAAAGAGCGCGAATACGTGCTTGACGCGTTTGGTGATATGAACATAAACGATTCCCTGCCGCAGGAAGAAGCCGAAGAGGAAGAGGCAGAACTCGACGAAGAGGATCATGATGATGGTGTCCGCAGCGACGAATATGACTCGGCGGGAGAAAATGACGAGGCTGCTGAAGAAAGAGAGCCGGGAGAGGTCAATTCTCAGTTGGCTGTCGGATACAAACACGACCGATCCTTTGTCGTGCGCGGCTCCAAGATTGGCGTTTTCTCTCATACGGCCGATAATCGCTTAAAGTTCAACACCAACATCTCCAAAGTTACCACTCCAAGCGGCAAGCTCATGAGCCCCAAAAAGGTCATGCTCCATAGCGAGGATCGGGACCTCATCATGCAAAACGATGTGGATCCCAACAAGTTGTTCCGCATGGACATTGAGTACGGCAAAGTTGTGGACGAGTGGAAAGTTCACGACGACATTCCCGTAGTCACGTTTGCTCCCGAAAACAAGTTTGCCCAGATGACGTCTGAGCAGACCTTCCTGGGTGTGTCAAACAATGCGCTATACCGCATAGACCCCCGCCTGTCCGGCAACAAGTTGGTAGATACGGATATGAAGCAGTATGCCTCGAAGAATGATTTCTCAGCTCTGGCGACCACCGAGAAGGGCTACATTGCTGTAGCCAGCAACAAAGGTGATATTCGCTTATTCGATCGACTGGGCATTCGTGCAAAGACCCAGCTTCCTGCCCTGGGTGACCCCATCATCGGCATGGATGTTTCTGCCGACGGTCGCTGGATCCTGGGTACGACAAAGAATTACATTCTGCTGGTTGACGCTCAGCAAAAGGGCGGCAAGAACGATGGCAAGCTTGGATTCGAGAAGGGCTTCGCGGCCGACTCCAAGCCACGTCCTCGCCGTCTGGCCCTAACTCCGGAGCATGTCGCTCAAGTCTATCACGAAACCGGAAAGGCCGTGGCTTTCACGCCGGCCAAGTTCAACGCGGGAGAAGGTGCCGAGGAGAAGAGCATTATTACCGCTACGGGGCCATACATTGTCGAATGGGATCTCAAGAAGATTCTGCGCGGCACGAAGGCTCCTTACAAGATCAAACGCTATCAGGACGAAGTCAAGGCCGACGAGTTCAAGTTCGGTTCCGACAAGAATGTCATTGTTGCATTGCCCAACGAAGTCAACATGGTAGCCAAGCAGAGTCTGCGAAAGCCCACTCGCGAGAGCATCATGGGAGATGTTCGATTGAGCAGTGGCGGTCGCCGCAGCTCTGGGCGGATCGGAAACAGCCAGAGTGGAAGATACAAGCTGGGCAGGGACGACATAGTCAATTCGCCGTATTGAACGGAGAGGGGTCTCATGGGATTTTAATGCTCACGCAGGCAAACAGCAGCGGGACTGGGTGATTCGGGAAAATTATACACGTGAGCGACGGTGGGGGGGGGGGGGGGTTCGCTTATTTTTCTGGTCGTTCTCTCTCTTTTTTTTTTCGTTTTTTTCTTTCGGTTCGCTGTTGACCATGTGTTGGCGACTAGAGAGCTGGAGTCTGGGGAAAGGGGGGGGGAGCGGGCGGGTATCCGCAGAACAACACCAGGACGAGATCAGTTCGAGCATCTTGGGTTTCGTACAGTAAGCAATCTTGCACATTAACTTACATGTTTCTGTTAAGGAATAGGGAGCACAGACTGCTTACTATTATCACTTCTAGGGGTGGGGGTACCGTTGCCCGTGCCGGGCGAGTGTGCTTGGTAGAAGACCTCTGGCAGGTAGCTCACGAGAGTAATTAGAAGGCAGAGGGCAGGAATAAAGACATTCCAGGAACCTCCTTTATGGGGAACTGTTGGAAACTGTTCTTTATATTCTTTCTCTTTTTCTTGATTTATTTCACCCTAAAATTAGATTTTATTTTTAAAGAAAGGGTTCCTTCCCACAGTTTACGCGCTTAATATCCAGGGCAACTAGATATCACTCACGTGACCTACATTGACTGCGTATATACAAACACTTCCCTCTATAGTCTCTAACTCGTCCTTGCCTCAACTCTTGATCATTATTGCCTTACTCTATTATTATTGTTGCCTCAACTCTGTTATCATTGCCTTAACTCTATCATCGTTGCCTCTTATCACAATAGCTATATACAGCGAGAATCCATTGCCGCAGCCTGACTTTAGGCGTATTTCCGAGGCCTTGGGAGCATTATCCGTAAAACGGAAGAGACAACCTCCACATCGCGGAACCCAACTACACCTGGCATTAATGGAGATGCACGCCAACCAACTACCTAAGCTACATACCAAGACAAAACTTTAAAGTCGGATGCGCTCAACCCGGACGGGCAGCAAACCCCTCCCACCATGGCTGCGGGAGCACCTGGGCCTGGCAGGGCACCCAGGAGCTCGATTGGACAAGTTCGATACCGTTGGCTTTTCGAGAAGGCAGCTCTTGGTTAGGAACTGGGAACCGCCAAGCGCTACGCAAGCCACCCTGCAAACCATTCAATTGGTCAATAACGGCCTGGGGATCGCTTAAGAACGACCTCAGAAAAAATCCTCAACCAGCTTATGCAGCTGAACGAAAAGGTAGATACATTATATCGCAAGCTAGATCTATTAGATCACATCCTAGATTCATTATATCGCAAGGTCGAAGACCTGCGTATATAGATAACTGCAGAGTACGTTATATTACGATAATTCTTTTTGAAATATAGTATGGGGAGCTAATTATGGAAACAAACAGACGTCGGAGTGCAATCAAAATAAGGTTCCTTCCCACAGTTTACGCGCTTAATATCCAGGGCAACTAGATATCACTCACGTGACCTACCTTAGCTGCACATATAAACACTTCCCTCCAACTCACCCTTGCCTCAACTCCATCATCATCGTTCCCTCAACTCCGTCATCGTTGCCTCAACTCGACCATCGTTGCCTCAACTCCCATCTCATCACAATGGCTATGAACAGCGAGAATCCATTGCCGCAGCCTAACTTTGGGCTTATTTCCGAGGGCTTTGGGTCATTATCGGAACAGTTCGCGCTTTGCGCTAACTTACCTGCCGTTAACAATGGAGATCGCTTAGTAACGACCTTGCAAACAATCCTCAACCGGCTTGTGCAGCTGAACGAAAAGGCAGATGCATTAGATCGCAAGGTCGAAGACCTGCGTTCAGATATGAGTGCAGAGTACGTTATACTACGATGATTCTTTTTTTGGAATATAGTATGGGGTGCTAATAATAACAATAAACAGACGTCGAAATGCAATCGCGAGACTCCAGAACTCCTCGGTAATGAGTGTGAGCGAGGATCTGGTGGCCTTGCATAACCCCGCCACGGGTGCCTTGATTAATAATTTCCCGCCGACTCTTGGTCACCTGGACCGTCTAGAGAGTAAGTCCTTGACTATTGATATAATATTCACAGAGTCACGTTATATTAACTATGGGTCAATTATAGTGCGGCAGGTGAACGAGCTGTTGCAGCAGCTAGGCGAGGTAGGAACAGGTCGGATCGACGAAAGGAGAAGACATCTAATGCGTACGATCGGTGTACTTGCGCGGAAGTTGCGATAGATAATGTCTGTCTATTCATCGTTCGGGAACTGAACAACTTGCACACTTTATTCTATGAGTCTTCTGCATAGGAGCATCTTCTTCTACGGCAAGTTGAGGAGGAGAAGGAGGCTACAGAGTTATTCTGTAATCAAGCAAAGCTGTGCCGAAGGTGCAGCGTGCGCTACGTAAGTGCGTAAAGCGTGCCTTCCAGCTTTGCCTAGAGATTTGCGAAGAAATCGGAAGGCAAGGCAGGAAGTATTGATAGGAACTCGGTATGCCTAGTTGTCCGTAGGGTCGCGCGCGTGGTATGATGTACCGGGTGATCACTAAGCAAAGGATTTTATTACTTTGCTAATAACTATCTATTAAAGAGGAAAAAGGAGGCAAAAGAAAGGAATTATATGATGTGGCCTCTTTTGTGCGCGTGCTGTAGTATCGGCGCGGTCGGGCCGGGCTACCCGTGTGCCCTACCGGGCACAAGGGCAAAAGGGCCAAAGTGGCCACATCGTGTGCAGCGGTGCGCGGCACATCCGTCGCAATGTGTCTAATTGGGCACCCTGCGACAGCGATTCCGATAGGAAGGGCATAGCTTTTTCTCGCTTTCCCTCTTTAAAATACAGTAAGGCCATCCTATAGAGATATCTCCACTACCTGCTTAGTAATTCGTTGAAAAACTTTTTAGAATTCTCAATTCGAGCGAATATTAATCAATAAAGTCGGCAAAGTATTATAGTATACTGCTTCCCTTTAAAAAAGCATAAAAGAACGTAAAAGTACGGAAATTAGGCGGTAAGGTTCTGCTATACAAAGGCGGTAGGTATTCTGCTATATAAAAGGCGGTGATAAGCGTAATTCTGCCATGCTTTCTAAGCAGAGGCCTGCTGCAGGCGAAAAAGCCTGCTGTAGGCGGAAGCTCGCCGCAGGCGGCCCCCGGCAGGGCTCCCGGATGGGAATAATAAAAAATGCACTATATTAAAAATATTAAAGTTAAAAGAAGGTAGTATAAAGGCGGTAAAAAAAGGCAGTAAAAAGGCGGTAAAAAAAGGCAGTAAAAGGCGGTAAAAACGATAGTAAAAACGATAGTAAAATAAGATAGTAAAAAAGGTAGGGCAAAGGCGGTAAAATACGGCAGTAAAGGATGGTAAAATAAGGCAGTAAAAAGGCAGTAAAAGGCGGTAAAGGTAAAATAAGGTAGTAAAAATAGCAGTAAAAAGAATAGTAAAAAAGGCAGTAGTAGCTAAGCCGGACTAATATTTACCCGTCTGGCTACTCCGCTTTCCCTGTGCCTTTGATACTGAAGAATTCAGCGGCACCCTAGTACTTATAGCTTAGGGCTACTGTAGCTTTGCGCCTCCTACGATGCCGATAAATTCGGCGCGTCGGCCTAGTTTCCTGGTGTGCGTGCATTCGGTCTCGGTTGGTGGTGTCCTTCTTTGTCGCGTCAACGTTTGTTTTTATCTATTTTCATAGAGCTACGTATCGATACCACTTTTGCTGCATAGATCCCGCGGATGAATGCACGTTTCCGCTATTCCACCCGGTTTTGTCGTCATTGTCGGGTGCTCGGCATGTATCAAGGGGGTTGGAGGAGCGTGGGCCTGTGATCATCTTCGGGGTGTCGAGGTACCCGCCTCTAAGAAGAGTGGTGATTTACTGGGACGGATGGTTTAGTCCCGGCCATTGATGCCCCAGCGACTTAAGACTTGCCAGATGAGGGGGAAGGCAAATACTGATGGCATGTCACATGTTTCCAAGACGTTCTTCAACTGCAAAATCTGTTGGTGTCTAAAATTTGCACGCGGCTGGTACCGCATTATGCCGTGATAGCAGCCCAGAGTATATAGTGCCGGGCAAATAGCGCGACCTACTGGATTGTTCACTGTACAGGGAAGAGAAAACGAGGCGGAAGAGGAGGGAAGAGGGAAAAGCAAGGCCAACCCAAACCATCTGCGCCATGGCCGATAATGTATGTGTGTAGTGATGGCTACTCTAACCTAAGTGCAATAACATTGGCAAGATGATTCATCGTTTATCGTGCTGAAAAGCAAACAATTTAAAAGAAGTAATGATGGCAAACAAAGACGCGGGAGAGAAACGACAGAAAAAGAAGAATAAAAAGAGAAGAAGAAGAATAAGAGGAAGAAACGAAAGAAAAGAAAACACAAAGCCCGAAGAATAGTCTATTCCTGAGTTGGGGAAACTGCCTCATCGTCTTCTTGACCGGGCCCCACGACAGCCCCGGAGACGTTGCGCAACGTCTTGGGCTGGACAGAAGAGTCGAGACGGTTCATCTCGGACACAAAGCTCGTGCCCCACCATGAGCTTGTGTATTTGAAAACGTAGCGCTCAAGCTTCTTGTAGTTGGCCGCGCGTTGCTCCTGGCTCATGGTGACGGCGTCGTGAATGGCGTTGGCCAGCTCTTCAGTGTTCCATGGGTTGACGATCAAGCTGCCGTTGAGGGATTGCGCGGCACCCGTGAATTCGCTGAGAATCATGACACCATGCCTTTCTTGTTGCGTAGCAATGTACTCATACGAGACGAGATTCATGCCATCCCGTGTTGATGAAACTAGGCACACATCGGACACGGCATAAAGCGCCGTGAGCTCGTCAAAGGAGACGGACTGGTGGAGGAAGTGAATGGGCATGAATTCTATGGTACCGAATTTGCCGTTGATGCGACCGACGAGCTCGTTTACCACGGCGCGCAGATTTTGATACTCCTCCACATCCTGTCGGGAGGGAACGGCAACTTGGACCAGCACGACCTTGCCTATCCATTCTGGATGCTCTGTCAAAAAAACTTCGAGAGCGTGCAGCTTTTGTGGCACTCCTTTGATGTAATCCAGGCGATCAACACCAACAATCAGTTTGACCCCTTCGAATTTGCGGTTCAAGGCAGCAATGCGCTCCTTTACAGAGGGCTTCTTCAAGCCCTCGACAAACTTGTCGGGATCGATGCCAATGGGAAACGCCCCAATGGTGACAAATCTCCCGTTCCAATCAACGCCGTTCGGCGTGGTATGCGTACCCAAGATGCGTGAGCAGCTACTCAAAAAGTGGCGTGCGTAGTCGTATGTATGGAATCCAATCAAATCGCAGTCCAGAAGACCGCGCAGCAGTGCCTCGCGGACAGGCAGGATACGATAAATCTCGCTGCTTGGGAAAGGCGTGTGAAGAAAGAAGCCAATCTTGACCTTGTTCTTCGTTTTCGCAATTTTCTGGCGCAGCATTTGTGGCAAAAGCATGAGGTGATAGTCATGAACCCAAATCAAGTCGCCGTCTTGGACGTCTTTGATGACGGTTTCGGCGAACAAGTTATTCACCTCTTGATAGGCAGCCCATGCGGATTCATCGAACGTAATCTCCCCGGGGTGATAATGAAATAATGGCCAGAGAATGGAGTCTAGATACCACCAGTTGCTTGTTAGTGACGTTTTTCCTGATTTCGAAATTGCTCATGCGGGGTGGGGAAATTTTGGAGAAGTTGGTCTTATGCTTAGTTAGCCGTACTTGCAAATCCATTGTAATGTCTATCAGCAAGCTCGTCGTCAATGAAAACTGGATGGGCGCCGTACTCGTCCTTGAGTCGCTTCTTCATGCCATCCACCTCATTGTCAGGAACTTCGAGACCTGGCCAGCCGTACCATTGGAAGCTTGTTGTTTTACTCAGACCACTCAGACCAGTGACAAGTCCTCCGGACGACATGGAGAAGGTGTAGCTGCCATCATCGGACCGCTTGATGGTAATGGGCAGCCTGTTGGACAGAAGCAGCAGCCGGCCTTGGATCTTGGGCGCGAGGCCGTCGGTAATACTGGTGTCACTGGACATGACGTTGCGTGCCGGGAGGCTGACCTTAAGGCCGAAATTTCTGTGAGATAACTGCGCAGTGCCGAGCTGTGGGAGATATTTCGGACCAAGGAAGCAAATTGAACCTGAATAGGCAATAAAGTAATCGCCCGCCGGCTGATGACTCGGGCTATTTTTCTGATATCAGAGATGACTGTTTCTTTTTTTTTTATTCTTGTTATTGGTTTTTTCTTGTGATTTTTTTTTCTTGTTCCTCTTTTTTATTCTGAACTGTTCGAGGTCAGCACAGTAATGTCATGCTCCAAGGTCCTGCTGATGAAGAAAATAGAACCGTTTTTATTCGCGGTTGATAAGCCTGGTTCGAGCTTGTCATAGAAAGTGAGTGGGCGGAAGAGGGGTCGTCTAATTTGTTCCGTTGACAGCTTCCCAACTTGGCTTCCCAACTTGCAAGGGGCCCGCAACTTGTCTCAGATGGCTTGCTTACTGGTCGGACGGCCGCTCGACTTTTGAAGAGAATCTAAGTACTTGGTGATAGCCGTGCAGTTAAAGGGAGATTAGGAGCTGGGAAATAATGTTCATCGAGCATCAGAAAGAAGGTTTCAGTCATGTAGCATTTAATAAGTCTACTACGCTCAGATTTCATTATCTAGCATGCTTAGAAAATCGCGCGGGGAGGTAGCTTATTCCTCTGACGTAATGCTGCGAGGGCCGGACTGGACGTCTTCCTGATGTAATTGACTAACCAACGAAAACTACCTGAGGCAGGATTTCCGACGAATACCCGGCTTCTACGGGAAGGTCAAGGAAGGCTTCAGCGGAAAGAAGATCGCTTTTGCATTCAAAACCGGCCATGTCATTCCATTTTCACCAGGAAATTGCCAGATTATCGCTGCCTTTCGTTCTCTGTCCCCCCCCCCCTCTTCCCAAAGCTCCGAATCGTCATCTGCGCAGCGTGGTTGGGCATAAAAACTTGAAACCGTATCTAGCGGACTCATTGGCTGGACTGACATAGTCGTGCTCGTTCAATAATCAATGCAAGCCTACCGTTCGATCACATGGACATCAGCTACCTTGTTCAACAGAATGCTTCAAATGCGAATGCGGGGAGGGGAGGCAGCATTCCTCTATGTCATAACAGTTTGATTATCATGCGTATCGAGGGAAATGACAGCTGCGCATCTCGCTTTACTGACCATGCAGCCACACTCTAAATATTCCCTCATAGTAACTTGAAACTTCCCTACATGATAGATATCCTTCCATAAACTCCGTAGCTTTGTGTCTGCTATTTCGAAATAAAGACTCGTATCGTAAAGATAACCACTACTCTCATTGCAGGCCAGGCGCCTCGTGGAATACTTGTTCTTGAACGTGATCCGGGACTAGAGGCGAGTTTAAATCCACCAATGACTCTAATTGGGGCCTAACGAGCTTTGTTCTCAACTCACTGTAATTGCCCAAGTACCCAGGTACCGCACTTATCGATAACCCGTCGCAGTTGCTTTTGCTCGAAATTTCAATCACTTTTGCGACATCGACACCTTCTTACCGGCACGACGGACGGACCTGGGCTTCTCGGCGGCGAGCAGTACTCGCCATGGATTCTCCGCAGGACTTCAAATTGCTGCAAGAGGGAATTCAGAAGTCTCTAGTCTCCACCGTCAAATCCATCAATCGCATCGCTGCAGAAGACTTGAACTTTCAGAGAACAGTAAACCCCGACGTTGCGGAACAGCTCGATGATAAATCCGTCCGCGTCCTCGAGCTGTCCGCACGACTTCTCGAATCCGCGGCTAAAGCGTGCGGCCTCCAGACGCCCCGCCTCGAAGATGCCGAAGATATCGACATGAATTGGAAGTCCGTTGTGGACGTTGTGGATTCCGTCTTGGAGAGGGCTGACACAGCCTTGGACGAGTACACTGGCTTAATCAAGAGAAAAGATCCCCCGACCGCCGATTCTGTGGGTGTTTGGCCCTTCAAAAGTCCCTTGCGGATACATTATTTCTACTTGGCTCCAGCTAACGTTCAAAGGGCCCAATGTCCAAGAGAACAAAATCTACTGTCAAAGTTATTCGAAATGCCAACGTCACCAAGCCTCAGACCATTTTTGAGAACAAACCAGACAACTTCCCCACTGGGCCCTGGAAACCGATTCTAACCAAGAAACCACATGCTACTGTATCACTAGAGGAAAGTCTCGTGACAGACGAGACGGTAGACGGTACATTACAGTGAGTGCGCAGCCTTTAACCTGACTCCCATTAGCTCGCCATTGACTAAAGAACACACAAGATTCAAGCATCCGTATGAGATGGAAATTTTAGAAACACGGTATTCACAGTGGTTGTTCCAGAAATCGGAGCCCCTACCTTCAAAGCCTGCCGAATCCACAAAAGCCATTTGGGTAGATACTTTTGAGGGAGTTGAAGATATGCTGAAACATCTAAAGAAGGCCAAAGAAATTGCTGTGGATTTAGAGCATCACGACTATCGAACATATGCGGGGCTTGTTTGTTTGATGCAAGTAAGCACCCGAGAAAATGACTGGATTGTAGACACGTTGAGGCCTTGGCGTCATAAACTCGAGGTTCTCAATGAAGTCTTTGCCGACCCCAGCATTGTCAAGGTAAGAAGTAATGATGGAGAAGCATTTTATTGCATTGCTGACCTCAATAATAATAGGTTTTTCACGGTGCATACATGGACATGATTTGGCTCCAAAGAGATCTAGGCCTGTACGTGAATGGACTTTTCGACACTTACTTTGCTTGTGATTTGTTACGATACCCAGGCAGGAGCCTAGCGTTTTTGCTTTCCAAGTTCGTCAACTTTGATGCCGACAAGCAGTATCAATTAGCAGATTGGAGGATACGGTATGTCTTGCTCGTGCCAACCAGCCTTGCGACGAAGCATACGCTAACCCGCTCTCTTCGAGACCAATTCCCGGGGAAATGCTGTATTACGCTCGATCTGACACCCACTATCTGCTTTACATATTTGACCACGTTCGTAATGAACTTATTGAAGCTTCGGACAGGACCCAGCCAGAGACAGACCTGATCAAGCAAGCATTGGACAGGTCGAGAGAGCTATCACTCTCGCGGCATCAACATCCAGACTGCAACGAAGCTACAGGTGAAGGACCAAGAGGGTGGTATAATTATATGCTTAAAAACTCACATCTTAATTTCGATGAGAAACAGTTTGCTGTTTTCAAGGCTCTATGGAAATGGCGCGATGAGACCGCCCGCCAAGAGGACGAAAGCCCCAACTTTGTGCTCGGAACCTCCAATGTCACAGAAATTGCGCGCGTCAACCCGCCCGACGTGAAAGCTCTGCACAGCTTACTTCCTCTATCGGCACCGCTTGCTCGAGCAAGGCTGAATGATGTCTGGAACCGGGTTCTGGACGCCAAAGCTGAAGCCGGACCAAGCTTGCTGCAGTACTTTGCATCCATGGCACCCGAGACTGTAACCAAGGACAGATTGTCAAGGCTTCCCAACGAGACTGTGCGGCTACCACATCTGGAAGGGACAAGACTAGTAGTACCCAAGATGACTCAGTCAAAACTCTTTGGCAGCATGGCCGTCAGTTCGTTGTGGGAAGAATCAAAGAAGCTCTCAGCAGAGCTAGGAGGTAACATTCCATTTCCTTGGCAACGATTTGTCCAGGATTCTGCTACAGCATTGGGCGACGCACATACCGAGTCAGTTGCTGGTCAAGTCATAGAGGAACCCTCTTCAACGCTTGAGACACGGAAGACGGCCGTCGCAGTAACACTGGAAGACCAGGACGAAGAATTTACTCTTAAGGCCGGTCGAAAGCGGAAGCAAGAGCAAGAGCCGGAACCGGATCAAGAGGACACCACGTCATCATCTGGCGAATATGAATTGGAACCCAAATCTTCTACGGACGAGAATGTTCCTCTGACTGGCGCAGATGGGACTCTTTCTATCGTGGATAAGCCACGTAGAGCGAAAAAGAAACAGGGCCGATCAGAACGAAGATTACGAGAAGAGCAGCAGGAGACCGAACTTGCAAACAAGCGTGAAGCCAAACTCGCTCGCAAAGCTAAAAAGCAAGAGCATCGAGCGAGGGTGGCGAAAGAGCAGGAGAAGAAGTATTCAGCGGTACCGTTTGACTACAGCACGGCCCCGACAGTAATGCATGCTAGTCGGAACAACACTGTAGGGAAAGAGTCAAGGAAGGTGTTTGATCCTTACACCAAGACTGCGGATGAGGGCATCAAGGGTGCAAGGAAGATGCCTCCTGTAAGAGGGGAGAAGAGCGCTACCTTCAGGAAATAGTCGTTGGCTAGTGTACGAGGCTATTTGCAACCCTGGTGTACGAATTGTCCCGTCCTTGACCTTGATAAAAGCGCCTGCGAAATTGTGGCCTTGGGATCAACAATGGTTATGTATGACGCGGTTTTTCCCGCTGATTGCCTCTACGGACATGGTCGGCATCCTCTTATTATCACCATCATCATTATTTTCCCCTTCATCTTTTCTGCATTCTTAATTGAGATAAGCAACCATCCGTCTCCTTCAGAACAATCATCGACGGTATATATCTATCGTTGTCAGATCCAAGGCGCCTGAAAATTCGGACCGCAATCGCTGCCGTTATTACCTGTGCGGCTTGTGCCTGGCGATTCGTGCAGTTGTTGCAGGTCATGTGACGCTTGCGTGAGGGGAAGTGCGGAGAAGGACGCCCCTGCTGGGTTAACATGAAGCTCAAAACCTTTGTCTCTTTATAATACATAGAGTAATTTGCCTTTCGTTCGGTCCGCACTCTTGACGCTCTTGTCACTGAAAATCAATGGCCATGACCCAGTTATTCATTACCAGCTCGATAATACCACATATCGGTCACAACGCGTCATGAAAGAAGTTATGATACTTTCTCCATCTGGGATTGAGTCCGTGCCAGGACTTTAAACGTCTTAAGCAGGAATGGTTGTGCAAACGGATGGCATTAACAATCTTCAGCTCGTTCATCAATAGACATCACTCCCCATCGTCTTCTGGGATACATGCCATTTACGTGGTATGCCAATATTGCTGCGCGTGGCAATGCAGGCTTCCTGCCCATGGCAAAAACCAACGGCTTCACGTGTGTGGATGTAAAACTTATCTCTCGCTTTACCTGCCAAACTCGGGGCTTTTGGGGAAGCATCAAATTTCCGATATTGACACAGCAGACTGATTTCTCGTGCATTTCTCGTTGGCATCCGCGCTGTATGACAGAACCATAGATCGTGGTATTGCCGAGACTTGGAGCGAGACACTCATCAACTTCTTGGAGAGGAGTTTAGGGTTCCTGCTACGAGTTTCTTTATCTATGACGCTTTGTACAGGCCATTCTACCGTGACGTTCCCTTCGACCTGGGAAAGCGGTCACACATTGCAGTCATACCTGGCAACTTCTCAAATGCTGTTCCGAGACAGCTCAATGGATACTATCTGGCTCGCCAATGCATGCCACGGGGCTATAAAACTGGCCCCCCATTATTTCAAGTCGATGGAGACCCGCTCCAAAGGAAAACAGCCCGGAAATTGGCGCCTTGCGGAGTGATATTCGTGGGATCAAAGACCCAGGTCAAGTGCTGACTATCCAGCGACGCTCTCTCCTTGACAACCATGTCGGGCTGCAGTGAATGGGCCGTCCAGCCGGCGATTGATAACCTGATGAATCATCTCCACCAAACGATGCGGTAAAGCTCTCAGATCAGCGGGTCGAGACGGTGCCCGACACACTGCGGAATCTACTGCCAGCGCACATGGATTAGCTCTATAGAACTTCCACAGATATCCAGACTTCCGATGACGAGAAAATTATGCCAGTCGCCGACTCATTATTATTCACGTCGATTCTTGGTTAGCACAACATACTCCGTGTCAGACCTAAGCCACCTATCGAGTAATGAATTGCGTATTATAATTCTTTAACATAGGAAAAGAAACGCTCCTTCATTTGTCCAAGATTGGAGATAAATGAGACTTTTATTTTACAAGTCAATTCCACAGAGGAACTCGCCGAGATACCCAAGCTCTATCACAAAAGCGACGTCCTTCTGTTTCGAAGACGCTCCCAAATCTATGACCTCTAAGATGCAATTCTCGCCATTCTATATCACACTGGTTTGCAGCTGACGCTTATGACGCTGGACACTGGATGTCGCATGAACTCATACAAAAGCTTCGCCGCTGACAATAGCGCTCCATCATACGGCACGAGCTCTGACGATGTTAATGGGTATATTTAAGTCTGTTTACTCAGTTAGCAGAGTGTCGATAAAGCTAAAGCGATAGGTCAAAGGTTAAGCTGTAGACATACAAACTTGGCCATGAGGGCAACCATGAGATCGAAAAGACCAATGGCTTCGACGAAGGCGAAACCCAAAATAGCGTAAGAGAAGAGCTGGCCTCGGAGAGCAGGGTTGCGGGCAACACCGTTCAACAGGGCGGCAAAGACGAGACCGATACCGATACCAGCACCAGTCAGACCGATGGCAGCGGAACCCATGCCCAAGTTCTTGGAAACCTCGACCATAGCCTGAGCGATCTCGGATGAGTATGCACGGCGCTGGACCTGGAAGGCATTTCGGGCGGTGGCCTGAAGCAGAGTGGTAGCCTGCTGACGCCTCAGGGTCTGGAGAGGGCTGGCAGAGCCTGCAATGCGCCTGTTAGCAAGTCAAACCTATCGATTGTCCGGGTAGAGTGTTGAATGGGTTTGGCTGTCTGATGAGATGACACGCCAAGAGCATGGCAAGAAACGGCAAGCTTC